>NC_133369.1:37089990-37384192 GCF_049309525.1 Garra rufa
ATACAACTATTATAGCTATACAATTAATATATATATAAAATAATAGTATTTTGTCATATTCATAATTCCTGAGTTTATATATGAAAACTTTGTTTTGAAGTGCATTCGTTATGTTTGTATAAAAAAAGTTGTTAACCTAGCCTTTTAAGTTGATTTAATATTCTTGATAATTTTTAAAAGAAGTTAAAAGTTAAGAAAAATAATTAGCTTGTAGTCTATATATATTTAGGGCTATAGGCTAATCTTTTTCTTAACTTTTATTACACTGTAGATCGAAATAAAATAATTCTTGATCATATTTAGCTAACATCGGAGAATCACTGACATAATTTAGAGTACTCCGAAAACGAAACTATTTAAATCTGTATAAAGGAAAGACAAAATAAATCACAACAAGAACAATCTGTATTTTTCTTGTAATCAAGAAAATTTCTTTTGACAAAATTACCTAATTAATGCCGATTGATGTTTGACAGTGAACGCATCTCCACCGCATAGCCGCATATAATCGCTGGTGTCAGTCGCAAATACTAAATATGCGGGTCAGGAAGCGGGTCGGATACAATATTTTCTTTTCTTTTTTTTGCGGTCCGAGTTGCGGGCGGGTTAGTTGAAAACCTCGGTCGGGTTCGGCTTGTTTATACATTGACCCGCGCATCACTGCTATCTATATCTCTCCTTTCATTTTTTTCGTCTTTTATTTTATTTATATATTTTTTTATTTCTTTTTTGTGTATTTTTTGTCGAGTGAGACGAGCAAGCGAGTGAAACGAGTAGCCACTCCCTCCCTATGCATCTACCAATCAGTAGCTAGTTTGAAAGCAAGCAGAGAGTGCTCTAACCATTTTACTTTAAATTTTTTTGAAATTCTGAATTTTGCATGCCTTCACGTTTGGGGGGGCAGTCACAGCATTTAGGGGGGCATTGCCCCACCTTGACCATGCCTATGTCCGGCCCGCTACTAACCCCTTTACTTTGTCAAAATCAGCTCTGCAAAAAAATCAACTCATTTTATTGCATGGTCCCTTTAAATGCAAATGAGCTCTGCTCGCCCCGTCCCTCTCTGATGTGGAATTATGAGCCGTAATGTTTACTTTAGCCGCATTTAGCCTTGTTTAGCGGCAAAACTTGCTAACAAGCACATCATTAAGAAAGGCCATTTGCAAAGATGCACTTATACTCACTTCTGCTGTGGGTGAAGCTGCATCAGAACATTTACACGAACATAGACGCATATGTAGATCGGGATTGGCTCTTTCCTTTTAAAAACGACAGTAATGTTATCCTCTGTGCCTTCAGCGGCTCAGATGTCGGGAGTAAATGACAACTGTTGTGTTCATTGTTACATCAACACATCAACAACAGAACACCTCAATCACTCAATCTGAAACATTCTTGTCTTCCTCTGCACCTGAGTAGACACAATGGCAACTGGAGTCCGACTGTTTCAGCTCGGTGAGGGTGGGTCTAAGGTAAGGCGCTCATGTCAATCAACTATCGTGGGAGCGGCCTCTGTAAGTGTGCCGTCACATCGAAAAGAAGTTGAGAATGACCTGATTTTTTATCATTGTAGGGTGGTTGTGTACACAAACTCATTATGTGCCAACACACATTAATGTTCAAACAACATGTAAAAGTGAGTCTGGCATCTGATGAGCCCTTTAAATGACTTTAATGGTACAAGAAATGTCTTTAATATAATTTTAAATGGTCTTAAATTTAGGGTCGGAAAGACAAGAATCACAATGAAGCTTAATGTGAAGATTAAACTTCAAAAGTCTATGATTTCACTGAATAAATATGAGCTGCAGGTTTCAAAGTCTAAACATGACGCAGACGTATTTTTACAAATGTATCTTTGAAGGGAAAACAAGTCTTCAGAAATGTTTCAATGGCATTTTCATTTCATCTTTCCTATACACATTTTTCTGAACTTGTAAGTCTTGCCTGACTTGAACGGTGCTTTACATTTCTGGTCTCTGGCATCTCTTGTCAAATTCACATATTTTCAGAGCTGATAATATAATGTTAAACCAGTGCACATTTTTATATTTAGTTATATTGAAAAACTTTCATTTCACTCGATCTTTTTTACCTCATTTTAACATGGATTTCTATCAAGCCCGGAACACAAAACCACCCAAATGGAAGTTAGAATGCATCATGGTGCCACTCATTAACCTTTGTGAATGCATCGCTGCTTTGTGTACAGCCATTACCTGGGGAACTGCTGTATTTCTGTCATCCCAAAAGTGCCACCTACTGGCAGAAAAAAAATGAATGTGTATTTTTCATAAGCCCGTCTGCTAGTTTTGTTGAGAACAATGCAAAATTCAACCTATATTTCTACACTCATAATACATACAGTATTGGTCACCTTCTACTGGCTCAATAATGATTCAAACTGCAGAAATATTCACAAAAAAAATCCTAGTACTATTGGATTAAATATTGGCTGCATCCACATCAAAACACAAATCTAAAATTTCCATCTTGTCTTGTGAGAGGTTTTCATCTGGTTGCAGCATAGATAACCTTCACTTGTTTGCACAGAACAATTGTAAAAATACAAATGGTGAGTGATGAAGTGATTAAAAGGAGTAAATTAATTATGACTCAAAAATAAGCATTGTAGCCATTAAATTTGCTTGGTTATGACTAAAGCTCACCTAAATTCTGGTAAGGCCATTAGACTTTATGTCACAATACCAGATTCTTTAGTTGACCTCACAAATACACACCGTAAAGTCATAGACTGACTAAACAGTGAGTGTTCCCCTATAATTCCCTAGTCTCCAGTTTTGAGGTATTGATAATTGGGGTTACAGGCAACAGACTTCCATATTCTGTAAAACAGGTCTCGTCATTGGTTTCAAGTGATTTGTTCAGTAAATGCTTCATTAAATATGGAGCTGTTTTACTCAAGATGCCTTCAAAGTACAGTCAAGCCCCGAAATTATTCATAGCCCTGGCAAACTCTGACTTAAAGTTACTTTTATTCAACCAGCAAGTTTTTTTTGACTGGAAATGACACAGGCTTCTCCCAAAAGATAATAAGACGATGTACAAGAGGCATCATTGTAAAAAAAAATATTTCTCACCTTTTATTTACATTTGAACAAAACGTGGCATGTCCAAAATTATTCACACCCTTTGCAAACTGTCACAGTCTATGGGAAAATCCAAAGTTCTATACCATTCCAAATAGTCCAAGCTGTTCTAAAGCATCCTAATTACCCTGATTCATTGGGGACAGCTGTTTTAATCAACTCAACAGGTGAAAAACAGAAGCTCTCTGCTGTTGGTTTGTGGACAGTCATGGCTAAGACAAAGGAGCTCACTGAGGACCTTCGGATGTGCATTGTGGCTGCTCACAAGTCAGGAAAGGGCTATAAGACCATATCTAAATGTTTTGCAGTTCCAGTGGCTACAGTACAAAGTATTATTAAAAAATACAAGACGTTCCACACTGTGAAAAATCTCAGAGGACGTGATCGGAAGCCAAAAGTGACACCTGTGCTGGCCAGGAGGATAGTGAGAGAGGTACAAAAGAATCTAAGGATCACCACCAAGGCCATCCTGATGAATCTGGGCTCTGCTGATGGCAACAACTAAAGGCAAACAGTCCAACGGACACTGTACACCGCTGGGTTCCACGGACGCAGACCAAGGAGGATAAGGCACACAAAAGCGCGCTTGGCCTTTGCAAATGCTCATCTGGACAAAGAAGAAGACTTCTGGTTTTCTGTTTTATGGTCAGATGAAAGAAAAATTTAATTGTTTGGCCACAATGATGTAGCCTTCATTTGGCGTAAAAAAGGAGAAACCTTCAAAGCCTAAGAACACCATCCCCACTGTCAAACATGGTGGTGAGAACCTAATGATTTGGGGGCAGGGGCGGAGTGGCAATCGGGACGATTTATTTAGAAATGGGAATGTTCATTCCGGTTATTTTATTTCTCCTGACAATCGACGGTTGTTAAGACATTTTTAACCGTTAACTTACAAGATTGTTAAATTACAATTAAAGGAAATTTTAATTAATACGCGGCTGTGACCCATTAAAAATACCTACAGTTGTTTTCCATGGATTAATTTTATACACGCAAAAAGCAGCATAAACAACAGAGTGTGAGGATTCACATGGTTACGCATCTGCAACGCTTCGGAGGAAAACATTATACAGCTATATATAAAATAAATAAAATAAAGTTATTTTCTAAATAAATTATGAATTAACAAAACGAAAGAAAAAAATGTGAAACAATTAGCAGCCTGTATCAACCTATGCAGAATTTAGTTTCATTTTTCTGATGCGCTCTTGAGGCATCCTGTTTGTTTCCTTTTTACAAAAGCACACTGTTTGTTTTTATTGTGAATGTGCATTAATAAAATAAATATTTAGAATAGTTTGGAACAATGTCTTACTCTTATGTGACCACAAACGAAGGAGTAGGCTATTGTAAGTTGTTTCCACTTTTACAAAGGGAAAAAAAAAAAAATGATCGTGTCGGCGCCTCCTGCGCGCAGTTAAGCATTACTAACTCGACAACGCAGCTTCATTGTCATAATAAAATACAGTCAGCCAAACATATTAAAAAACAATTTATATAATTAGTAAATCAATGAATAAAATAAATAAATGCTATTTTCCCCCTTTTATTTCAGAACAAACCCTTTAAATTTAATGGAACAATACTCATAAGACAAGAAGAACAAAAATATAAAAGCTAACAAGCCAACAAGTTAATTTAAAATGTTGTACTTATCATTCCAATATCCACGTAAAACAAGATCTTCAGAACAAAATGAATAAATTTTAACTTGCAACGTAGCAAAGCCCCTTTTTTCTACAAAAAAGTGTTTCCAATCCAAACAGATTTTTGCGACATTTGAAGTATGGATTTAGAATTTATTAGCTAAAATTAAACGGAAAAAGATTATGTCGACACATGAGAAATTTTATCGATAAGACATTTCCATCAGCTATATCGGTAAAAATTCCGAAGCGCTAAATTGTTTTGTGTTTTTTTTTTCATCCAGATAAAAAAAAAAAAAAAAAGATTTAGTATTTTATTTAAAGGGGGGGCGGGCCGGTGCGGTCAGAATTTTCCCGGTGGATTTTAGTGCCCCACTCCGCCCCTGTTTGGGGGTATTTTTCAGCCAGTGGACCAGGGAACCTAATCACAGTAAACGGCACCATGAAAAAGGAGTAATGCATCAAAATTCTCAACAACAACATCAGGCGGTCTGCAGAGAAACTTGGCCTTGGGCACCAGTGGACATTTCAGCACTACAACGACCCAAAACACACGTTTTGCAATGGCCCAGCCAGAGTCCTGACTTAAATCCAATTGAGGGAGCTAAAGATCAGGGTGATGGCAAGGAGACCCTCCAACCTGAAAGAGCTGGAGCTCATCGCTAAAGATAAATGGGCAAAAATACCAGTGGAGACATGCAAAAAGCTGGTCAGCAATAATAGGAAGCGTTTGATTGCTGTAATAGCCAATAAAGGCTTTTCTATTGATTATTGAGAAGGGTATGAATAATTTTGGACATGACACTTTTTGTTCAAATGTAAATAAAAGATGAGAAATCATTTTCTCCACAATGATGCTTCTTGTACATCGTCTTATTGTCTGTCATTTCTAATATAAAAAAAAAACTTGCTGGTTGAATGAAAGTAACTAAGACAGAATTTGCCTGGGGTATAAATCATTTTGAGCTTGACTGTAGTTACCAAAGATGATGTCAATCACATGCCAATGTGCCAATCATATCCATAACATGCAGAAAGATACCTAAAGTTTTTATTTTTATTCTTTTCACAAACATTTAGATATTAAAATTGAATAAAATGGCATCAAGTAGCTTGTTTAACTGATTAACTTAAAAGTCCATAATTATTGCTGTTAGTTCATACAGCTGTTAATACTTTCTCTGAAAAGTGGATGCGATGAGACCTGTTTTCCAAATTTGGTTAGATGACGTTCGACATATTTCACCCCGTTGTGTTTGTGTATGACAAATCCTTTCTAATCTGCCATGATTCAGACGATCCTGTGCTTAAACATAATGAAAACCAAATGAATTTTGTTGAAACATGTTTGCATTGGTGCTTATTGTCTAAGCTGGAGGAATTCTAACAAAATAACATTGTCATGGGATGTATAAACATGTTAAAGAACAATTAGAAAGTGAGCAGCAAGGGCTGTAGGACATCCGTGAGAGTCAGATGAGTCAGTAAAAACCTTTGGCTCACAATTCAAAATAATTTTCCTGCATACAATCCCACCCTTTACACTTTATTTGTTCAGACGGCCTTTGTGCAAAGCAACACAACAGATAGCAAACAAGCACTTTTGCTCCAAAACTGAAACAAAAACAGGGTTTCATCAACTGTGTGAGTGATAAATTAAAGCTGACACAAAATACAACATGGAACAGAAACATATTTATAAAGCACACATACTCCTGCAAATAAACATATGGACATTTGTTCCACATATTAAACTGTGCAATTAAGACAAAATAGAATTGTTCTCAATCTAAGCATATCAAAGAGCATTATATTTTATTTCATAGAAGTATTCTATACATTTTTAGACCCTTGAGCATAAATACAGTCAAATCTGCAAGTATGATAATTATTCAAAGGATTAAATAAACAGAAAATCTTAAAGGAGTAGTTCACTTCCAAAACAAAAATTGACAGATAAATTACCCACCCCCTTGTCATCCAAAATGTTCATGTCTTTCTTTCTTCAGTTGTAAAGAAATTATATTTTTTGATGAAAACATTTCAGGATTTTTTTCCATATAGTGCACTTCTATGGTGCCCGTGAGTTTAAACTTCTAAAACGCAGTTTAAATGCAGCTTCAAATGGCTCTAAACGATCCCAGCCAAGGAAGAAGGTCTTATCTAGCAAAACCATCGGTTATTTTCTAAAATAAAAAAAAGTACAATTTATACACTTTTTAACCACAAATTCTTGTCTTGTCTGGCTCTGCGAATGCGTACTCTGTGCACTCCGGTTCAAGACAGAGCTAGACAACACAAGCATTTGTGGTTAAAAAGTGTATAAATTTTAAATATGTTTTTTAGAAAATAACAGATCGCTTCGTTTAAAGCCTTTTGAAGCTGCATTTAAACTGCTTTTTAGAACTTCAAACTCGGGGGCACCATAAAGGTCCACTATATATAGAAAATTCCTTAAATGTTTTCCTCAAAGAACATAATTTCTTTACGACTGAAGAAAGAAAGACATGAACATCTTGGATGACAAGGGAGTGAGTAAATGATCTGTAAATTTAAGATGGTTTGTTTGAAGGGAATGGTGAATTCAAGAACACAATCCATCGAGGAGCAACAGGTTCTTTACAAATCCATGTGAAATGAATGCATTATAAGTGCCAAGACAAGCTTTAATGAGAGGGGGGTACAAAAAAAGCTGACACATAAGGTGTCAAAATAGATGCTCATATTTAAATTAATGCAATAATGTAATAGGCTATAAGTAGGAGAAATCATAAGCATCCACGTCTCTGTACTGCCTGAGAAATCAAGAGGGAGGACAGAAAGGGACTAATGTTGTAAATGTCGTTCGTTCATTCAACGATGCTTTGAAATCTGCAAATATATCGTTTGTATTCTGCTGTTTGCATTCTAATGATCAGAGCTAAAGCTCCTTTAGACCAGCTAGGATCATCCAAAAATTCAAAAACATTAAAATACATCCTCAGACAAAAATAAGTTTTAGAATACTCAAACTGAATAGCATTTGTAGTAATATTTCGCTTTTGGCCTACAGAATAGAATTTGCTCAAAATACTGTGCACTTCTGTTTACATTATTTCTTCTGAGAGTTACAAAAATATATTTAATTTCTTCAGCAGGTAAATAATATATTTAGATCTTGATTGCATACACTATATGTAACTATGGGTGTTTATGTGTTGTATGTGATGTCATTTCATTTCTACATCTGTAAATGAAATGTGCATCAGTGTGTGTTTAATGAGTAGTCAGCGTCTGTATATCTGTGTCGGAGCCGAAAAGCTCTTTGTATAGTGGAGGGAAGAGGGAATGCACCGTGAGAGGGTAAAGCTGCCGGAACCATCGCAGTTTCTCAATATGCAGCGAGCACAGAGACTTCAGCACCGGGACTCTTTGATACAGCTGGAAATATACAAAAACACACCATTAGAAGTCATTTCAGCCAATATATGTGACCCAGGACCACAAAACCAGTCATATGGGTTTTTGAAATTGAATAAATAAGCTTTCCTTTGATGTATGGTTGGCTGAGATACAACTAATTGAAAATCTAGAATCTAAGGGGGGGAAAAATCTAATTACTGAGAAAATCATCTTTAAAGTTGTCCAAATTAAGTTCTTAGCAATGCATATTTCTAATCAAAAATTAAGTTTTGATATATTTACAGTCAGAAATGTACAAAATATCTTTATAAAACATGATCTTTACTTAATATCCTAATGATTTTTGGCATAAAAGAAAAAATGATAATGTTGACTCATGCAATGTATTGTTGGCTATTACTACAAATATACCCATGCTATTTGTGACTGGTTTTTCTCAGTCTCTTTTACCTTATGCAGTAGACTCTCCTGATTGTCTCTGTGCAGAATGTGACTTAGGGCAAGCTCCACATCTCTTCTTACTCTCTGCACTCGTTCTCTGTCTTCCAGACACGGTCGATCTACTCAAAATGTACAGAAAAGTTGAAAGATTAAGCCCATTCTATTTTAAAGTCTGAGTTTCTGCAGTAATATGGTTTTGCTGTGCCCACCTGCATTGAGGAGGACCAGTGCAGTGAACACTGCCATCTGCTGTTCAGTCAGTCTCAGCGCACACAGATTGTGAGCAAAGTCAAATACAGCTGCTATTAGATCGCCACATGCTGAGGAACAAACACAAATCGAAACTTAAAAAACCTGTAAGTCTATGGGCATATACTGTAAATCAAAAATATCCTTCAACTCACTAAGTGATTTGAAAAGCTCAGTTCCTGCAAATTTGCCATCAAAGAATACTGTGTTGTTTTCCGTGTTAAACATCCGACTCATCCGGACCAGAACCACTTCCATGGACCCTAATAAGAAAGAGAGAAAGGTATATAAGAGCTATAAACCTTACCAGCCGTAATTAATTAACTAGTATGTTTGTATGGACTGCTATATCTCACCACTCTTGAGGAGAGCAATTTGATCATTCTGACAAAGCTGACGGAATCCTGGAATACGTTTAGCAAATTCCACCACGTACTGAACAGCATCGGTCAACCGAACAGCACAGTGCTGCCACATCTCATCCACCGACTACAGAGAGAGGAAGAGAGAGATACTGTGAGTGGAGAGAATGTTTTAACTATACACTGCCAGTCAAAAGTTTTTGAACGGTAAGATTTTTTAAATGTTTTTTTTAAAGATAAAAACTGCTCACTGAAAAACATTTCTGCTCACTAAGCCTGCATTTATTTAGTCCAAAGTTCAGCAAAAACAGTAAAATATTAAAGTATTTTTACTTCTTCTTTTTTTTAAATAACTGTTACATTTTAACAGTGAACATCTTGGATGACAAGGGGGTGAGTAAATTATCTGTAAATTCTTGTTCTTAAAAGTTTGCCAGAAGGTTTGCACTGGCGAGCTGTTTCGAACCAGCAAAATTAACTCGAAACACTTTGTTTGAAATTGTGGAATGAAGTCGTTATTTTTGTATTTCATTGTGCACAAAAAGTATTCTTGTAGCTTCAAAACATTATACGGTTGAACCACTGATGTCACATGAACTATTTTAATAATGTCCTTACTACCTTTCCGGGCTGGATTTCATCAAAAATATCTTAATTTGTCTTCTGAAGATGAACAAAAGTCTTACGGATTTAGAACGACATGAGGGTGAGTAATTAATGACAGAATTTCCATTTTTGGGTGAACTATCCCTAATTACGACTTTATTTCTCACAACTGAGTAATTTATTTTTCATCATTGCAATTATTTCTGTGACTTTACTTGCAACCCTACATCTCACAATTGAGATTTTTAATTAATTAAATCAGAAAGAGCAATGTGTGACTAATGCCACACAGTTTCATTTAATCATCAGTAAAAGATGTGCTAGCTACATAAAAGTAGAGGACATGTACTTTGCTCTGGTAAGCGTGGATCTCCTCCCTGCTAAAAACCTTCCATCTGAGAGCCTGCAGCTCCTCTGGTCGATACTGAGTCGTCTCTCTGTGAGAACGTACGATACTTGCAGAGAGCTCCTCTGTCAAACAACAAACACAAAAATGTGAGACGTGTTAAAGGAGTAGTTCACTTTCAGAACAAAAATTTACAGATAATGTACTCACCCCTTGTCATTCAAGATGTTCATGTCTTTCTTTCTTCAGTCAATAATTTTTTTTTTTCTTAAGGTAAACATTTCAGGATTTCTCTCCATATAATGGACTTCAATGGTGCCCCTAAGTCTGAACTTCCGAAAGGCAGTTTAAATGCAGCTTCAAAAGGCTTTAAACTGCAGAGGAAGAAGGGTCTTATCTAGCAAAACAATCAGTCATTTTCAATACAAAGTCACTATTTATGTTCTTTCTAGCCTCAAACACTTGTCTTGTCTATGTCTGCGCGAACTCTGTTTTTTCCGTTTCAAGATAGTTAGGGTATGCTAAAAAACTCACATCTCGTTTTCTTCCCAAACTTCAAAATCATCCTACATCGCTGCAGAGGTGCTGACCTAGTGTTTACAAAGTGATCATGCAAAGAAGATCAAATGCCCTTTACAAAAAAAAAGGTAGAACAGTGATTTTGGACGATTTTGAAGTTGAAGAAGAAAAGGAGATGGGAGTTTTCAACATACCCTAACTGTATTGACCTGGATTACACAGACTACGCATGTGCAATGCAGAGATGAGACAAGACGAGCATTTCAGGTTAAAAAGTAAATAATAGTACATTAGTTTCCAAAATGAAAGGTTGCTTCACTAGATAAGACCCTTCTTCCTCGGCTGGGATCGTTTAGAGCCCTTTGAAGCTCTATTTTGGAAGTTCAAACTTGGGGGCACCATTGAAGTCCACTATATGGGGATAATTCCTGAAATGTTTCCTCACAAAACAATTTCTTTACGACTGAAGAAAGAAAGACATGGACATCTTGGATTGCAAAGCGGTGAGTAAATTTTTGTTCTGGAAGTGAACTAGTCCTTTAATTCAAAAGCAAAACCACACTACTACAACACCACATAGTTCAACTCCTCAAGGTGTGATCACATTAAACCACTTTATAACACCACACAGCACACATGAATCTTTAAACTGCCTGTGGTTCTCACCTATGTGCAGAGAGGTCGGATAAGAAAAGAATGAGCTTTCGGGGTCAAATGGACGAAACCCCATTTCACTGCCGCTCATGTTCAGAATAGCCTCTGTGGAGTCAAATCCTGAAAGCGAAAAAGAAAAAACTATAAACCACAATATCACAGGAGATTTATCTACTAAATAAAAAGCACTTTCTTCAAAGGAGAATTTTCTCACCTCTCCCAGCTGACAAGCTATTGCTATCACCTCTCCTGTGAGAGCCCCTGCAGGCCAGACTCTGAGCCTGGGCCTCGCCTATGCGACACTCCAGGTATGGATGCACCTCTGGAGGGCAGCCTTGCAGTTCAGGCTCTACAGAGTAAGGGTAAGATGGAGGTAGAGGTGGGATGAGATGTGATGACTGTTCTCGGGGCTCTTTACCGGGTCGGTAGGCTGGGAGAGGATGGGGCTCTTGAACCGAGTTGGCCTGAAGACGCTGTTGCTGTCGATGTCTCTCGACCTCTGCAAACAGCGAGTCTCTCTGACGCTTAGACATACGGCCAAACTTCACCGCTGAGAGAGAAAAGAAAACACTACAGTTATGGGGTTGAATAAAAGTTTGATTGAATTAAAGGGATTGTTCACCCAAGATGTTTATCTGCTTACCCAGGGCATCCAAGATGTAAGTGACTTAGTTTCTTCAGTAGAACACAAACAAAGATTTTTAACTCAAACCGTTGCAGTCTGTTAGTCATATAATGGCAGTCAATTGGACCCACGGCTTTGAGGGTCAAAAAAACATACACAGACAAAACCAAATTAAACCCTGCGGCTCGTGACGATATATTGAGGTCTTAACACACCAAACAATCGGTCTGTGCAAGAAACTGAACAGTATTTATATAATTTTTTACCTCTGACTCACCGCAATGTCCAACTGTCCTGAGCGAGTTCACAACAGCCAGCATGTGACGCGTCAACTTGCTCTGGCATAGTAGACCCATGCACAGAAGCGTTCTGTCGCGCATATACGTCACTCATTGTTTACACACAGAGATTGTGGGTATGACGGCTACTCAAAATGGTAATTACTTGTGCTTATCCTGATTGTTGCAACCCATTCAAAATGAAAAGATAACGTTTGCTTGCACAACTCATCTGGGAATGTTGACTTTTCACCGACTCCCAACTTTTGAGCATGATATACTGAAATTATTGTTGCTTGCTCTTAGTCACAACGCACTTAGGGCAGTTGGACACTGGTGGATCAGGGGTAAAACATGATATAAATACTGTTCAGTTTCTTGCTTTGTGTGTTAAGACCACAATGTATCATCACAAGCCGCAGGGTTTAATTTGGTTTTGTCTGTGTATTTTTTTTTCTCTCAAAAGCCCATTGACTGCCATTATATGACTGACAGACTGCAACGGTTTGAGTTAAAATTCTTTGTTTGTGTTCTACTGAAGAAACAAAGTCACCTACATCTTGGATGCCCTGGGGGTAAGCAGATAAACATCAAATTTTCATTTTTGGGTGAACTATCCCTTTAAATATTTGTTTCTATCCTACTTACCATCGCGGCTCATTCCCTGAGCAACACATTTTTTGAGGCGGCAGCTCTGGCAGCGGTTACGGCTGGCACGGTCAATAGGGCAGTTGCTCTGTCTGGAGCACGAGTACTGCACGCTGGATGACTGACTTCTGCGGAAGAAGCCCTTTTGGGAAAGACAGACAGGTAGAGGGGATTTAGAAAAATGTGCTAAATTATGAATATTTGACACTGGTGAATTATTTTTCTTTTTCTTACCTTGCAGCCCTCGCAAGTGATAACTCCATAATGAACCCCTGATGACTTATCTCCACAGATTTTACATGGGATCACCTCAATCTGAGCTATAGACACAAACAGAACAATACACAAACATTAAAGCCTTGATTATGTGCTTTACCACAAATGTGTTGAGCTGTCAAGGTTGATTTTTATTAATTCCCAATGCTATTAAGCAGATTAAAATTCTAGCCAGCAGAGGGCAGTACAGCCCAGAAAATAATCAATCATTATTACATTTATTATAAGTTTTCATTATAGTTTAAACTATATTTAATTAGTTTATAGTAAATACACTGCTGTTCAAAAGTTTGAGATCAGTAAGATTTTTTATGTTTTTTAAAGAAGTCTTTTCTGCTCGTCAAGGCTGGTTTATTTGGTTAAAAATACAGAAAAAAAATGTAATATTGTGTAATATTACTGCAATTTAAAATTGAGTTTTTTATTTTAATATACTTTAAAATAGGATTTATTCCTGTGACGCAAAGCTGATTTTTTTTTTTTTTTTTTTGCATAATTACTCAAGTATTCAGTGTCAAATAATCCAGAAATCATTCTAATATCTCATTCTGTAATACTTTTTTCAGAATTCTTTGACAAATAAGACATTCAGCAGAACAGCATTTATTTCAAATAGAAATATTTTGTAACAATATACACTACCGTTCAAAGTTTGGGGTCAGGAATTTCTTTCTTTCTTTCTTTGAAGGAAGTGAATACTTTTATTCAGCAAGATAAAAATGATAGTAAATCAAATATTGTTAGAAAAGATTTCTATTTTAAATAAATGCTGTTCTTTTTAACATTTTATTCATCATAGAATCCTGAAATAAACAGACAGGTTCCAAAAAAATATTAGTTTCCAACATTGATAATAAGTCAGTATATTAGAATGACTTCTGAAGGATCATGTGACACTGAAGACTGGAGTATAATAAAAAAATTCAGCTTTGCATCACAGAAATAAGCTAAATTATTATAAGAAAACGTATTTTAAATTGCAAGAATATTTAATAATATTTATTTTTTCTCTGTATTTTTGATCCAAAAAATTAAACTTTCATGAGCGAAAGATACTTCTTAAAAAAAATAAAATAAAAAATAAAACATACTGATCCCAAACTTTTCAATGGCAGTGTACACTATAGTTTTTAATTGAAAATTTAATTGTATTTTTTTAAGTTATTTAATTCTTTAAAAATGATACTGAGGAATGCTTTTATTCAGCAAGGATGCATTAAATTGATTACAAGTGAAAGAATGAAAGACATTACAAAGGATTTCTATTTCAAATAAATGCTGTTATGTTGAACTTTATATTCAAGAATAGTGAAAAAAAGCAGTACAAATGTTTCTAACCTAAATTGATAAGATGTTTCTATTCTAATATGCTGATTTTAATATACAAAATCAGCATATTAGAATGATTTCTGAAAGATCATGTCATATTGAAGACTGGAGTAATGGCTGCTTTGAAAATATAGTAAAATAAAAGAGCTGTAATTATAATAGTAGCTTTGGTGAACACAGGTGACTTGCAAAAACTGTATCAAACTCAAATGTTTGAACCATAGTACATAAACATATTTTAAAAAGTATGGAGATGGCACATTTCTGCTTAACCCAAAATAAACTGAACCATTTATCAACAATTAATAAAATCACAAACAAACCAAGAATAAAATAGAAAAAAAGAATGGTCTACGATGTTCAAATGGTCAGAGAAAAGTACTGCATTTTTCAACTAGGTATTCTGTGATGGATGAGTAGATTAATTAACATGAAGAAATGAAACACTGGATGGCTGATCCTTTAGAAGATGTCCTTGTGTGTATTTGCTGTTAAATACACACTCACAGTGCAAGTGTACAAGCAGAAATACACAGAAGTATAAATACCCAAACCTGCTGAAACACGAACACACACTGGTTTTGTAACAGACTAAAGATAATCCCTGAAAGCCACATTAAGAAATCCTAATCTAATGAACAGAGGGAGAGAAGGAAAGGGGGAGGATGAATGAAGGGAAAGAGAGAGGTATGAATGAAGAGGAGCTGTACTGCTGTGCTATATGTACACAAACACACATTCACATATATGCATATTTTGGTCATGTTGGGAACAAAATAATTTAGTATTATGAATTGTCCCTGAAATGTAGTTGATTTCAGGTTTCATGGTGTCGGCATTTGCACTGATGAATCGGTCATAATAAGATCAATATATGCATTTTGAACAGAGATGGGGAAATTTTCATTTCAGGCTGTGGTCTGTGTCTTGTGTCTTGAGGTTTTGTTGCATTTCTGCCATGTTTGATGGTTCCTAAGCTAAAACTAAAAATGCATGTTCTGTACATTAGTGTGTGTGTGTGTGTGTGTGTGTGTTTTAGTCAAAATGACAGTAAATCTAACCTACTTATTTCTTGGAATCCAGCAATGTGTTTGTGTGGCTAAGTGATGTGGTCACATCGTCCAGTACCAAGGAACATGAAAATCATGCACACACACACACACACACACACACACACACACACACACACACACACACACACACACACACACACACACACACGTATGTACACACAGGTGGGAGGAAGCATAGGCTATACGATACAAGGTTAAAGTTCATAAGTTTAAAGATACATTCCACTGAGGCTTATTACAAAAAAAATGTTGTAAAAAGGTTTTAATTGAGAGCTGAACTAACGGGATTACACTTGAAATTGTTAACCACGGGTCACCTTTAATCCTAGCTTAATGTAATGCTATGAGTGGATTTTGTGCAGTGGTGAGGACTTATATTTTGCACAACATCTTAACTGACATTTGTTGAAAAAATGCTGTTTCTTTGCTTTGCTGATCAGATGCACATTCTTTGTTTCAGCAACAATTCTACATTGTGCACAAATGTGCTTATAATGTAAATATAAATACTAAGGTCTCTGGGTGTACTGTGATACTGCACAGTTGCTTCTGCAAGAGATTTGTTTTTATGCAAGTCCTCTCTTTGGTTTTTGTGTTGGTAAAATATCTTCTTTCTGCCTTTATTTGGAATTTTTTCTTTGTAGAATTTTCAAAATACACTAAAAACTTCATGCAATCCACCTTATTTCTTTCATAAGAGCAGGTGCGGCCATTGTAAATGAATTTGTGTCTGGCTTAGGAGTGTGTGATATTGACAAAAAATAACATCTCAATATTTATGGAATTTTGTCGATAACGATAATTAGGTGATATTTTGCTGAGTGTGTTATTGTGCTGGTATCCTAAAGACTACCATGGACAGACGACTCCTACATTTTTTGATATTCTTCATATTCTGTGTGGTGGTCAGTTCACATTCATAGAATCTTTTCCAAAAAGTTTAAATAGTTTTTTAATGTTTTATAGGCATTTTAACCTTTTGTAAAAGTGTGCACTCTCTTTTGAGTCAAATTCTTACATTTAATCAGTGAACTAGAATAATGAGACATTTGGGCTGTTACCAAACAAATAAAAAATCAGTATCAACAAAATTGGTCTTTGCAATGCAGAGGAAACTCAGAAAATGCATCTGAAGTGCCATTTAGATATATTTACACACCGTTTAATGCAGGTCGTAAATGCATTTAACCTGTAGTTACAAATGTATAATTAATGTTTTGATATAATAGACATGAAACAATGAAAAAAAACAATGAAAAGATAAAACTGCCAATAGGAGGTAGCAAGTCACTGTTAATAAGTGAGTAACTGCGATTGAACCAAATCATTTAACCAATTGATTCATTCAGGAACGAAACACCGTTATGTTGCTCTGAGACGCAAACCAGTGCTGTGTGTTTGGAATGATTTTTGTTGGTGAAACAGAGCGAAAACAGGCAATATGGTGTCTAAAATGTAAGTCTCTTAAGTAACTTCTTGTCTATTGAACTGCTGTAATCATGGTAATTTTTAGAGAAAAAACTGCACTCTTTATGTGAAATTAACTATTTGAAAGTAAAACTATACATTTTCTGCCCCCATGTCTTGAATTTGTAATCATTCTAAATGTATTTTAATAGACTGAATCATGTAGTGAAAGAACGCACTAGTTCAGACATGTAATGCCTGCACTGATTTTTGCTAAATACTCAATAATGTCAAATCAAACATCGTTAAAACAACAATTACAATATTATTGCAGACAATTTATATCGCACACCCCCAAGGCTTCTGGTGTCATTCGTTTCCAGCTCGTTTTGCTGCTTGATTTTGCAAACTGGTATATCTAACCATATTATTTTAATCTATTATCTTAATTATGAACACACTGGTTTGTAGTGCAAACAGTGTTATCATTTACTGCACGTAGTTATTATCCCTACAGCGGCTAGTAAACTGAAAGTCTCACACATTTATAGAAAACAGCTTACTTCTGCATTGAAAAATAACGTGGATAGAAAAAAACATTTATGTTCCTCAATAACCTTTTAGCAAACAGTTCATAAAATAACCATGTTTTTTTATAGTGTGAAGATCATTTTAAGAATCACACCACGAAGAGGCTTTTGTGCAATGGAAGGTTTCCACTGATGTCAAAGGTTCTTCATGGAACCAAATCTAAATCTTTCTTCTTTTAATTATTAAATTAAGTTGTATTTAATTACTTTATTGAATTTATGGAGAGCCCTAATATCTGTAAAATAAAAGAAAAAGTGTAAATTATCCTCAAAATTTAATTCATTTATTTACCCTCAAGTTGTTCCAATACTAGTTTCTTTGTTCTGTTGAACACAAAAGAAGTTCTTTGGAAGAATGATGGTAACCAAACAGTTGTTGCTTGCCAATGACTTCCATAGTTTAACGGAAAAAAATACTATGGAAGTCAATCAGGGTTGCCAGGTTTTCACAACAAAACCCGCCCAATTGCTACTCAAAACTAGCCCAAAAGTAGCCCTATCGCCTTTCGAGGGGGTTCCCCTGTAAAAATTGCGTTCCAGGGCGTAAAATACACATCTTGTGGTAGGGTTCCTCTGTTAAAATTAGCATTCCAGGTGCTAAATATTACGTTTTTGGGGTCGCTTCAACCCGCGGACATGAAAAACAACCCGCGGCAACAGTATAAAAGTAGCCCAACTGTTTGATTCTTCAAAATATCTTCAGTAACACTTTACAGTAAGGTGACATTTTGTTAATGTATTAACTAAGATAAACAAACAATGAGCAATACATTTATTACACTATTTATTAACCTTTGTTAATGTTAATAAAAACAAAGCCATTAATTATGTTAGTTCACAGTGCATTAACTAATGTTAAATACAACTTGTGATTTTAATAAGGCATTAGTAAATGCTGAAATTAACATGAACTAATATTAATAAATGCTGTAGAAGTATTGTTCACTCTTAGTTCACGTTAACTAAAGTAGTTAACTAATGTTCAACTAATGAACTTGCACTCTATTCATTTTCTAACTGCTTGTATTCTTTAAAAAACTAACACTAGCTTCTTTATGCTTTTTGCATTCTATTTATTTGTTTTCTTTTATTTATTATATCATTAATAAAAAGGCCTTATGTACTGCATGTACTGCGTTAGGCTAACTTGCATATATTGATTTTGATTGCTTTTATTGTCCTCATTTGTGACCCTGGACCACAAAACCAGCCATGAGGGTCATTTTTTTTAAATTGAGTTGAAAAATAAGCTGATAAATAAGCTTTCCATTGATGTATGGTTTGTTAGGATAGGACAATATTTGTCTGAGATACAACTATTTGAAAATCTGGAATCTGAGGATGCAAAAAAAAAAAAAAAAAAAAAAAATCTAAATATTGAGAAAATCGCCTTTAAAGTTGTCCAAATGAAGTTCTTAGCAATGCATATTACTAATCAAAAATTAAGTTTTGATATATTTATGGTAGAAAACTTACAAAATTTCTTCATGGGACATGATTCTTACTTACTGTCCTGATGATTTTTGACATAAAAGAAAAATCTATAATTTTGACCCAAAAAAAAATTTTTTTGGCTATTGCTACAAATATAGCTATGCTACTTAAGACTGGTTTTGTGGTCCAGGGTCACATTTGTAGGTTGTTTTGGATAAAAGTGTCTGCTAAATGTAAATGTATTGTAAAGTGTTACCATATCTTCTTTTGTGATCAACAAAAGAAAGAAACTCATGCATGTTTGAAAGTGAAAAGTGCGTAAAAGATGACAGAATTGTCATTTTTGGGTGAACTATCCCTTTAAGGTGGTCTTTGCGAATGAATAAATAATCAAACAAAATTGAAAAATAATTAATAAATATATTTGAAATAGCACCTAAATAACAAAAATGGCTGGTGGGCAAAAAAATAAAATAAAATAAAAATATGTTGTTACACTGTACATACTCTGCATTGCTTATTCACCCATGTGAAATGCTGCTTAACCCAGCGTTAAAAATGGCCTTAACCTGGTGTTAAAGAAGACATTTGCTATTTAAGTACAGTGTGAACAGCATATAACAACATTGGGTTATGTAATTATGCAAAAAAGATCATATATAAATTCATCAAAAGTTAACGTGAGGTAAAGTGGAATCTGAATGTGTCATGTCAGCCTGACTTTTTCATGTCAGAAATTAAAGCTTCTTTTGAAGAGTTTTCCCACCTGGTCCATCAAAGCCTTTACAGTGGGTGAATCAAAGAAGGACGTTCTTTCTCACAAAAACAACACAATCAAATAACACGTCACAAGAAAACAGGGAGATTCACCGTGACTGGCTCAGACTGGGGGAATATTGAGTGTGAGGAGGTGGACGTAAAGGTGTCAACCTCAGAGTCTTTTTAAGTGGTTTACTGGCTTCTCTTTCACTCTGACTTTCCCTCTTTCATGAATTATCTCGCTCTTTCTTTCCCTCTCTCTGTCTCGCTCACAAAGGATGCGACTGCCAGTAATATGCTCTTTCATCTGTGTTTTTACTGCCAGGAATGTCCATCCCCCTCTTCACCCCGCCCCTCTCTTTTTTATCCTCTCTTCTCCCAATCCAACCATCTCCAAAAGGAAGCTGGGTAGAAATATTAATCTTTTTTTTCTTGCCTGAAATTGAATGCAACAATTGTCATTCATTCATTTATTCTTTAAAATTAAATAAATGGATGTAATGCTAAGTTTTATGATCAAAAATGTTTAGTTTTTTTATTGTGGGGGTAAAACATACAATGCAATGCAATACAGCGCAGCGAATAAATGAGTGAGTAAATATTTCTCAAAAGCCTGAAATTTCTGTTTAGAATGTATGATATAATATTCGACACATTTCATGTAACATTATGTATGGATGAACAAATAAACCTAAGTTGCTTCAGTCCAGTAAGGGCTCATTTCGAAATATTAGTAAGAATTTAAAAAACCTTCTTACATTTACTTAAAAATCATCAAAAAAAAGTATGATTTGTATGTTTATATTAAGGTGAGACACCGTAGGTGAATAGTGCAAAATAAAATTAACTAATAGTTCAGTTGATTGATTACATTGATAATTGCAAACATTTTTTGTATTACAAGTTTTCTAAAATGTTAGGTTTAAATATGCAAATGAGGCATTATTTAATGAAATATGTGCTAATTTGCATACATTTCTAGTACTAAAATCTAAACACTGGATGAAGTCAGTTTCAAAATTCTTGTTTAATTTTTTTTTGACATATTACAGTCAAACGTTTTTACATTGGAAATTTGGGATATCTCATTTTTTTCACTCCGTAATTCAAAAAATACTTATAACAGACAGAAAACTATATATTTTCACAATTTTCTGAGGAATAAAATGTTATAATCAAGCAAATTATATATGAAAAAATCCCTCTGTAAAAACCTTTAGAATATAGACAGGAATAAAAATGTAAATATATGCATTGTAATTGAAATAGAAATAGGTAATTGAAATAGATCAAGTGCTATAAAAGAAACACTTAACAGTGTCTTTTGGATGTTTTCTTTCCACTAGTCTGAAAAAACACTTTATGAAAAACCAAAAAAGCCCAGAATCTCAAACTTGACAGATGCATGAAAAAACAGTGTTTTTGCCTGCAGTGTCTCCCCTTAAAAGGCCTTTGACTTGCTAAAAACTTATGACCTATCAGCCAGATGGCAAAAGGCACATACTAGATTTGTATGACAAGTTTTTAGCAAAGTTTTAATCACATTTATAATTTAGAGGCGTAAATTTTTAAAGTAGATTTTATAGGATTAATCATACATATCTACATCTAAATGTATAATTCTGTAATAATATCTGTGTATCATATACATCTATAAATGACCCATAGTTTGTGTGTGTGTGGGGTAATTTGATATGCATGTTTCTGTGTCAGTGTGTTTATGTCACTGTGTCAAGGTGTGTCTTGATTTAGGGCACAAAAGGAAACTCCTTGCAACAGTTTTTGCAAGAGTGTGGGTCTCATGTCAGAGTTTATGTGTCTGGAGAGAAGGTGTGAATGTGGGTTGACATCCTATCTACTGCATGTGACATTTGCGGATGCAATTTGAAAACGGCCATGTTTGCTTGTGGGCGCTCAATTCTGCAGCCAGATTTTTAGCCAATCGATAACCTAAATGCCATATGACTAATAACTTCGGAGCCAGGTAAATGACAGCATCACAAGGGCGACTGGCAAAAGGCACCACAGAAATACATAGCTTTTTTCAGGACTGACTAACCTGAGCTGAAAGGCAATATTTTTAACAGTCCATTACAGTCATTTATGAGTCCTAAATATTTTGAAAGATTTCATTTAAAATATTTCGTTTTCTTTTTCATTTTAGTTAACATTTTACTATTTTTTTTTGTCATTTTTATTCGTTTTTGTCTATATAGTTTCTATGTTTTTGTTATATTAAAAATTTTCATTAATTTTTAATTTTCATTTTATTTTAGTACACCTTACATTCAACTTAAACTACATGAAATTTTACATGAAATTATTTAAATTTAGAGCTAAAATTCTATATACACATTACCAGTCAAAAGTTTTGAACAGTACACTGCAAAAAATGGCTTATCTTACTTAGTATTTTTGTCTTGTTTTTAGTCAAAATATCTAACAATTCTTAAATTAGGATAAGCAAAATGACATAAGATATTTAGTCTTGTTTTAAGCAAAATGCATTTAATTTCGTTTTTTCCCCCTGGAAAGCAAAATTATTTGGAGTAAGTAAAATATTCTTAAAACAAGGCCCCACTGGCAGTTAATTTTACTTATTTTAAGCAAAATGCACTTTTCCCCCCTGTAAACAAGACTAAAAATCATATGTCATTTTGCGTATCTAGTAAATGCATGTAAATTTAAGATTTTTTAGATATTTTGACTAGAACCAAGACAAATATGCTAAATAAGATAAGCCATTTTTTTTGCAGTGTATGATTTTTTATGTTTTTTAAAGAAGTCTCTTCTGCTCACCAAGCCTGCATTTATTTGATCCAAAGTACAGCGAAAACAGTAAAACTGAAATATTTTATACTATTTAAAATAACTGTTTTCTATTTGAATTGAATAATTCCTGTGATTTCAAAGCAGATTTTTTTAGCATCATTACTTCAGTCACATGATCCAACAGAAATCATTCTAATATTCTGATTTGCTGCTCAAAAAACTATTATGTTAAAAACAGCTGAGTAGAATTCTTTCAGGTTTCTTTGATAAATAGAAAGTTCAGAAGAACATTTATCTGAACTAGAAATCTTTTGTAACATTAGAAATGTCTGTATCATCACCTGTGATCAATTAAAAGCATCCTTGCTAAATAGAAGTATTAATTTCTATAATTTCTTTTTAAAAAAGAATTATACTGACTCCAAGCTTTGAATGGTATAGTG
Organism: Garra rufa; assembly: GCF_049309525.1. NCBI lineage: Eukaryota > Metazoa > Chordata > Actinopteri > Cypriniformes > Cyprinidae > Garra > Garra rufa. Next base: position 37,112,963 of record NC_133369.1, read on the forward strand.
TATAATATTACAAATGCTTTTTATTTGAGATAAATGCTTATCTTTGGATCTTTCTTTTCATCAAAGAATGCTGTTTTAAGTATTGATGATTATAATAATAATAAAAATGTTTCTCAAACAGCAAATCAGAATAATAGAATGATTTCTGAAAGATCAGGTGACACTGAAGACTGGCGTAATCATGCTGAAAATGTAGCTTTGATCACAAGAATTAATTACATTTTAAAACATATTCAAATAGAAAACCGTTATTTTAAATAGTAAAAAAATATTTTAAAAATTACTGCTATTATTATTATTTTGAAGCTAAGCTTTTTTTTTTTTTAATTAACTATAATAACCCTGCTTATGATTTTACAAAAAAATACACACAGCTACTCCTAAATAGCCGTTGATGGAAATTAACGAACAAACTACTACTAAACTAACTACTAAATTTCCTGTTACTGCATACTGAAATGAGAGCCAATAGCATTAGATTTTTATCTCCTGCCTCATTTTCAGCATTTTTTCATTCCTTTCTTTCACTCTAAGGGCACAATGTACTGTGTTAATATGAAGTAATTTTCCGTATTTATTTTGTAGGTGTTTAACCCATATTTTACATTCTGCATTGCATAGTGTTATGTTAAGTGTGACAGGAAATGTCCATAATGCTCTGCCAGTTGTTTTTTATGTTTGTTTTTTTACTTTTCTTTTCTTAGAGTGTACTATCTAACTGGCACACTCACATGCTACTCAACACTTTTAACGTCTTCATGAGGGATTCCTTTACTATGGCGGCCACTTTCTCACACACACAAGGCCTGTAATATAAAAAACAATCTCTTCCTGGGTGTTTTCTGTCTGCTTGTGTTTAAAAATACACCGATACCAACATGTTCACTTGCACACACAAACTCCAAATAAAGAGAAATATCTGCATAGAAACAAAAAGCTTCTCATTCTCATTATATCTCTCTGAAACCACATGCTGATAAAGAGAACATTTCTCTTCTTCTCTTCACTGCTATCTGTTCACCTAAACCACACGCTGATACAGACTAAAGAAACCTCATTTTCTCCGTTTCTCATCTCCTCTGCTCAAATTGATGAGAAATTTACCAAAAACAAAGGTCTGCAGAAAAATCTGAATCCCAATCTAATGAGTCAGAGAATATTAGGCCTCTAAACATACTGACAGTTTTTCTTTTTTTGTTTTACATTAGATTAACAACACTTATGTGAATCAAATGAAAAAGAATTAATACAAAGAACAAATTATTAGCAGTCATTAAATGCAGAGGTACTTACCACAGCTGAAGATCAGCATAAAGCACTGATGTATCCATATAAATATTTCTGCAAAATTTAGCCAAATCTTCGCAACCGAGAATCGGAAACTGAATCGAACACATTTCAAAACAGCGCTATTTAAATAAAACTGAACAAAGTAAAGTTACTTGTTGAATTGTTCTTAACTTTGCACAATAAGTGTTCGAGACTCCTATATGTATATCTCTCAGATCATACAGGTTTCCAGAAATGAAGATGCTATCTCACCTATATATACTGCTGCATGACTGTAAGTAAGATGTAAGTTGAGATATGTCGTAAACGATTATCTCAGATTGTACCAATGATAGAGGAAAATTACATAAAACTGTACCGCAACTTCAGTATTTAGGTCTGAAAATGCCACTGCAAATGGTGCAGGTCCTCCTACTTTGGATGATTTTTTTACTTTTAAAAACATTTTGTAGTGTTTAAAAAATGTCAGGCTCTAGTTTTTTGTTGGTTTTCAATTTCAAAAAGTAACTGAAAGTTTTTTCCCAATTTTAACATGCAGGTTTTGAAATCTCTGTGATTCACTCAACTAAAAATATAAATGCTAAAACACTTCTCACACTTCTGTTCATACAAAATAAAGAAACTGAAACCATACACAAAAAGGAGCTGCAAATGCACAGATGGAAAATACAAGCTCTGTTTATACTGTATGATATTAAGATATAAGATTTAACATTTTTTGAAGATATATGAAGGTTGGATTTATGACAACAGTGACAGTTTTATCTAACAGACTGTTTTATCTGAACGCAATAGCTGTTCTCAAGACAGCAATGGTCTACTGAAATAAAATGTGAATGTTTAAACACGTAAAATCCCCCAAATCTCATCTTAAGAAGTCTGTGGATAGTAAATGTATCTAGCGGTTCTGTCTGTTCTTCTTTTGAAACAGCATTCTGCACTGTAAACTAGTGAAAAACCTCAAGGTTCCACTAACGGAAATCCTCAAGTTGAACACAAGAGTGCTGTGACAGGACAAAAAAAAGTCACCAAGAGAAAGAATGAAAGAGAGAAAAAGAGAGAACCTGGAAACATCAAGAGCTTACAGCTTTCAAAGAAACACAATAAACAGATACTCAAGAGACAACTCTTCTTTGTTTAATGCACATCTAATTGAATATGTCTAATGCTAAGACTTATAACAGCTCAGTTAAAAAAAAAAAGACATGCTTAAATAAATAAATTACTAATCATTATGTTTTGTAATTATACTAATTGTGAAACTCGTTTAAAAAATGTGCGTATTAACATATAACTAACATAAGCTATTTTTGAAATAAACGTTTGTTTCTAAAATTAGAATGAGTAATTCAAGGATTACTTCTTTAAACATAATTCACAAAGTAGCACAGCCACAAAAACATCTTTTGTCACAGGAAAGTGCCATAAGATAAGATAAAATAAGCTGAGTTTGATAAGACATTTGTGCTTAGCATGCGGTTTCACACACATGCAAACACACACACACACACACACAAAAACATATATACACACATATATTAAGTTTATAATACGTATGATCTTAGAAAGAACTGAATTATGTTTTAAAACAGTCTGAATGGAAAAGCTTTGTGAATTCAGGGGGAGAGAATTTCTCTTTGATTTTCAAGACTTTAGTCACTGAGTGTATAAGTCATGATTTCAGAGTCTTTGAAGATTTAAAGACATTTAAGAACAGGAGTGAAAAAAAGGAGTCGAAACCCCCACAAAAACGCGGTAAATTTATACACATATCAGTGTGCTGTGCGCATTTGCGACTTTCAACTTTCCTTTCGTAACATTCAGTTTCAGAAGCTTTTGGTCTGTACAAGCAGATCAGATTTGATTTATTTGTTACTTTTATTTAATATGTTTTTAATATATAATTACATTTTTAAACTTCTGTTTGACTACATTGTTTTACTTCGTAACGACGGAGAAAAGCAAGCCAAAATGTAGGTGATGGAAAAACAGCATTCAAACAAAAGCTCTGCACGCACACCTGTGCACATACACACATATGTGTGTGTGCCGACATACACACAGACTCACACACGGGACTTGAACGGGTGACCACAGCGCAGAACAGACTTGCAGCTGGTGAAGCGTTCATTGGCAGTAAATTGAGAAAGTATGTGTGTGTGTGCAGTTAGAATCTAGTGCAACGTTGCAAAATGCCTCACTCTGCATGTTTTCCTAATGTGCGTATAAAAGCAAAAAGTGTATTCAATAAAATCCACCAATTTTCTTTCCGGCTGCATTCATCGGATGAAGATCAAAACAGCTATCCCGGAAGGTCTTTCTGTTCGTACTTTTCTTTCTGCCTCAGTCTAACTAACACTGTGCTTCTATCACAGATTAAAAACCAGGAACTTTTAGGCCTTTTTCTTTTAAGCAAAACAACAGTAAACCGTCTACAAAATTTAGAAAGCTTCTGAATCTGTTCTTAAAAAACACTAATTATTTAGCATATCCACAAAACTTTTTCTTTAAAAAAATATTTTAACATTAGCTTTTAATAAAATATGAATCAAGCAAAACAAATGAAAAAAGATGACCACTAAAGAGACATTTTATTGTATTGAAAGGACTTTTTCGGTACGCAAACATTTGACACGACTGCGTTAGCACTCTGGACATGTACTTATTACTACTTTCCATGTTTTAAAAAAGTTATGAAAATATAAAGTAACACACAGAGGTAAAGCAATTATGCAGTGACTAAAATATTAAATAAAAAGTTTTTTTCTTATTTTAGGTACACTCTTAAAAATAAAGGTGGTTTGAAAGGTTCTTCACAGCGATGCCATCAAAGGTTCTTTAAAGAACCATCTCTGAAGAACCTTCTTTCGCCACAAAAAACCTTTTGTGAAACAGATATTCTTTATGGAACCATATAGACAAAAAAGGTTCTTGTATGGCAATCGTGAAGCACCTTTATTTTTAAGAGCGTACTTTAAAGAAACTTGCCTACTTTACAACTTTGCACACACACATACATCCTGGGATGTTTTTCCACATATTTGTCCAGCTTTTAAGCAATTTTTAGATTCACAAGAAATTAATTTACGTGTAAAGTGCATACACTGCAGTAAATTCCTTTTAAATGAAAATCAATGCAAGAGGCTGCACTCTCAGTTGTGGTTGCAATCTGGAATTCTTTTCTGGTGTCTTAAGTAATTTTTTTAATCACACACACACACACACACAAAAAGAAAAAACTGCTTTCAGCAGGGTGCTGGACTACAGCGAGAGCTTCTGTGCAAACCTACATCAGATAATGCAAAGTGATAAGATACAGCTAAGCTGAGTTCAGCAAGTCCTGCCTGAATTGTAGCAATTTTGATGAGCAGATATTTAACCACATACGTGATGTGGGCTGCTACGGAAAATTCAGTTTTAGGGGACTGTACAAAAATGCCAGTTTGAGAGTCATTTCTGAACGATGTCCACAACCACAAGCCTCACAAACGAACGTCATCTGACACTTTCGGGGTACACAGTTTTGTCTGTGTGGGTTTCAGGGTAAAGTAAACAAAAATAGAGAGAGAATTAATTATTCAACTTTATTGTTTTAGCAGCTACTTCAAATTAAGGCCAGACACGGTGACTCAGAACTGAGGATGTTATATTCAGTTTCTGAAAGCGAGAGCTTATCTTGCAGTATTTGTTTTATTAATAAGACAATCTGCACTTTAAACCTATTATCTGTGGGATCTTCATCATATCTATAGTTGTGGTACTAATCATAACAGCCACAAAACACAAGATAAACTAATAATCAACTGATCTGGCCATTAAACAATATTGTGGCTCAGATTCATGACTAACTGATTACCTATCTAGATTAGCTGTCAGTGTCTCTACAGGGAGTTTATGGTTCCCTTCCGGGAACTCGAGCCGCGTCAGGAACGCTATGGGGAACGCCATTGGCGGGCCGCACTCTGAACTGTGTATAACAACCAATGAAATGACGGGAGTGACGTCACAGGCGCGGTGACGTCATCGACCGGGAAGTATAAAACGCGTGCGTTTGAAGCCGGCGGCAGCTTTTGTCATTCAGCGAGAGCGCTCTGTGTCTGTGTCTGTCTCGGTCATACTGCTGTTTTTTCGTGCCAGTTTGCACGGCTTTTATTTGAGTAGTATGACCTTTAAAATGCAACCATGGGGGAAAGAAGTGTTACGAAACTAGGCGGTACAAGCAGCCACATAGATAGAGTGTTCCTCCCTGCCAATGCTTCATTGTTGGTGGGGATACACTCAGTCTATGTGTGGTTTGCTTGAGTGTAGAGCACGCACAGTCAGCCCTCGAAAAGGCTGACTGTCCACAGTGAGAGCGTAAAAATCTCCACTGCGGGTGCTCCACGGAAGGCTCTCTTCGAGGAGGGAGCCTTCGCCAGCGTTTCTCGCGGGTCTGGCCCTGCTTCCGCTGAGGCGGAGCGGTTGCTGCACTCGCTAAGATCGCGGCTCGATCTATTAGAGGGACTGGAGACGGGTGTTATAAAAATACCCTATCTCCTCTCCTATCTGATGGATCGGTAAACCTTTTTTCTGGATGAGGAAGCCCGCAATGCGGTTACTTCCCTCCAGGAAAGGTTTTCAACGCTTTCCATATCTTTCTCCAAGGAGGTTGATGTAAAGTGCGTTGTCAAAAGTATTTAACCGCCCCCCCTGATCGCCTCAGCATGATGAGCTGGTGGTTGTGCTGACTGTGCATTAGCTAAATAAGATATGAGCCGCAGAAAAGCAAACGTTTTGCTTCCTGCGGACTATGTCAGCACTTCCAAACGGAGCTTTCTGTCCTTCCCGATCTACATTGAGTTTTAGATCTGGGAAAAACTAGAAAGTAAAGATGACGCCGCGGGTTGAACAGACGCTATCAGCCTCTGTTCCCCGGTCTAGGCATCATTTCTGAAGGCTCCGTCTTTGCTCTTCAGGCCGCCTAATAAAACTTCAGGCTTGATGAGCAAATGAACACGTGTCGGGGTTCCTGACGGGAAAGATTTAAACCCCAGCCGTGTACCAGCTCTCCACATCAGAGGCGCAGAAACAGAGCGATGCCGCCCGCGTTCCTCCGGCTATGCCTAGAGGACCCGGAAAGCAACGCTCTAAGTCGGGGGCTTCCAAGAAAAAGAAGAGGTTCGACCTGAGGGTCGTCCTCCTATCCAGGAAGTCCTCGCCTAAACGGCCCTGACGGTTGTGGCTCAGGGCCGTTGAGGGCAGCCCCTCGCGAGGGGGTTTGCACCGTACCTCCGGGTGCGGGTTTCAGACCCCTTCGTGGCCCTCAGGAGATGAGTCAGCTAACCCTGCCAGTGTTACAGGGCGCGGCTATCTCCCGCGAACATCCTCTAGCTGTTCCGCCCGGAAACGTAGTGGCCCTGGAGAGTTCGCAGCCCCCGCGGGGGTCTCTCGAAGAGCTAGTTCAGGAGCTTCCTGCCAGCTTGCTGTTACAGGTCTCCGAGTTAGTTCCTCGAGTAAATCCAGACACCAGTCTCGAGAGGCTGGTACCCTAAGTAAACTCTCTGGCAGCGTGGAAACTACTGCCAAATGTTTCAAAGTGGGTCCTGCGTACTGTAGAGAAAGGTTACACTATTCAGTTCGGCGCCAAGCCGACACCTTTCAGCGGGGTAAACCCCGAGCAGGGTCTGGAACAGGAAGTCAGTACAGGAAGTTTCTCAGGCTCGCTTTCAGGGGCAAAGCTCACCAATACAGAGTACTTCCTTTCGGCCTAGCTCTCACCCGAACTTTCACGAAGTGTGTGGATGCTGCTCTGGCTCCTCCGTGATTCCAGGACATCCGCATACTCGACTGGTCGATTCTGGCCAGCTCAGAATAATTAGCGGCTCAACATCGAGGTGTTGTTCTCGCTCTCATGAAAGAATTGGGGTTGAGACTCAACACCAAGAAGGGTGTGATTTCTAAAAATCACTTATCTAGGTGTAGTCTGGGATTCGACCACGATGCAGGCACGAATGTCACCTGCTCGGTTCGAGTCGATCCTTACTGCAGTAAATGCGGTCAAGCTAGGCCCGTCACCCACTGTCTACAGTCCCAAGTACTGTTAGGTCTTATGGCAGCCGCTTCCAACGTGATACCTTTTGGACTGCTGCTTATGAGACCACTTCAGTGGTGGCTCAAACCAGGCGGTTCTCCCCGAGGGGAAACCCATTTCGCAAGATCAAGGTCACGCGGCGCTGCCTACGTGCCTTGGCCATGTGGAAGAAACCCTGGTTTCTCTCTCAGGGTCCGGTTCTGGGAGCTCCTCGTCGCCGCGTCATGCTAGCGACGGACGCATCCCTCACCGGATGGGGAGGCGGTCATGAGTGGCCGCTCAACCCAAGGCCTGTGGAGCAATTCCATCTCTCCTGGCACACAAATCGCCTAGAGATGCTAGCCGTGTTCCACGCCCTGAAGTGTTTCCTTCCAAAAGGTATCCGCTCACGCCCCTTATATAAGCTGGCGTACCGGATTCTCCTATGGTCTTAAGGAAAGACTTCTCTCCCTGAGAGCAGTCCAGTATCTCTGGACGTGGGAGCAGACGTCCTGCCAGGCAGGGGCTGAGGCCCGGGGAATGGATGCTTCACCCAGAGGTGGTGAAGCAGATCTGGAGAACATTTGGCCAGGCACAGGTGGACCTGTTTGCGACTCAAGAGACATCGCACTGTCCCCTCTGGTACTCTCTAGTTCCTCCAGCTCCACTGGGGCTGGATGCCATGGCACAGACGTGGCCGAGGCTGCGTCTGTACGCCTTTCCCCTGATCGCTCTGCTCCCGGGAGTTCTGGAACGGGTCCGTCGGTTTCAAGTGCGGCTGCTACTAGTAGCCCCGTACTGGCCGGCACGAGTATGGTTCTCGGACCTGGTATCTCTCCTAGACGGCTCTCCGTGGGAGATTCCCGTCAGGAGGGACCTCCTGTCTCAGGCTGGGGGCGCAATATGCCACCCCCACCCAGAGAAGTGGAGGTTATGGGTGTGGCCCCTGAGGGGGCACAACTCATAGGAGCGAGTCTCTCAACCGAGGTTGCTGAGACCTTTCTCCAATCCAGAGCTCCCTCTACGAGGAAACTGTATGGCCTTAAGTGGAACTTATTCACGAGATGGTGCCGCGAGCACCACCTGGACCCAGTCAACTGCCCGGTCGGTACAGTTCTGGAGTTCCTATAGTCTCGCCTTTCCGCAGGGCTAGCTCACTCCACCCTGAGGGTTACGTGGCGGCTACAAACGCCTTCCACGCCCCTCTAGGTGGCCTCTCAGTGGGCAAGTAGCCCCTGGTCACACGTTTCCTCCACGGTCGGGAGATCGAGGCTTCATCAGGAAGTAATGAAGCATGGAGACTCAGAAGTTGGGACCTCTGGCGACTCGATAGATATCGCAAGGTTCTCTCTGGTTCTCCTTAGTGCCTCCAGGTCCGCCCGGACTGGACGCCATAGCACAGACGTGGCTGAGGCTGCGTCTGTACACATTCTCCCGATCACTGTGCACCCTGGAGTTCTGGAAAGAGCATGCCGGCATCGTCACGGCTAGTCCAACCATGCCTTGGACCTTCCCTCTCAAGCTGGGGGCGCGGCCTGCTACCCCCACATGGAGAGGTGAAAAGTTATGAGTATGGCCCCTGGGGGGGCGCAACTCATAGACTCGGGTCTCTCAACTGAGGTTGTTGAGACCCTGCTCCTATCCAGAGCTCCCTTCACGAGGAAACCTTAAGTGGAACCTGTTTGCTTCATGGTGTCACGAACACCATCTAGACCAAGTTACTGCCCGTTGGTACAGTACTGAGTCCTCGCAAACCCACAAAACCAGCTCACTCCATCCTGAGGGTGTTCGTGGCGGCTTATTGGCCTACCACGCCCCTCGTGGTGGCTCGTCGGTATGGTTTCCTCGGTGGTGCACTCAGGTTGAGACCCTGAGGGGTCTCAAGCCTCTATTACCTCCATTCTTGGAGTGCGACCAATGGGAAGTATATTTGTCCAGTATGCGCACTGGGCACATACGGCCACAAAGAAAGCATGTGGCACGTTCAGAGCTATCAGTAGATGGATCACAGATGCCATTCCTACTACTTCCAAGTCCTCTGGTCTCCCAGCTCCATGGGGAGCCAAGACTTACTCCTTCTGAGGCTGCCGGCCTCCAAAAGCTCTGACAGCAGGTGTCCCCCTCCAGGACATCTGCAATGCTGCGGGTTGGTCCTCGCCCCTGACAATTGGTCCTCGCCCCTGACATCCGTCAGGTACTATGAGCTTGACCTCAGAGCCGCTCCAGGCTCGGCTGTACTCTCGGCCTAGTGCGCTAGGCCTAGAGGGTTAGCCACCTCCCTAGCCAGGAGGAGACTTCTCAAGGCGCATTCTTTCTGCGGAAAGAAGAGAAGTCGTTTTCGCCACGACGCTCCTCGTGTGCCCGAGGGCCGAGGAGTGTCCCTGCATCCTCGCGAGCCTGAGGGCCGAGGAGCAGACCTAAAAGCCTCTTGTCCGTGTAATGCTAGACAAAGGCTCATACTCTCGCGTCCCGGTATGCTTACCAGGCCGATCTTCCGGTCCCTCTTGTTCTGGTTACCCCCAGACAAAGGACTAAGACTCCTCGTGAGCCCGAGGGCCGAGGAGTACCTCTCGCACTGGCTGGCGAACCAGGCAGAGGTCACGGTTCTCGTGTGCCTGAGGGCCGAGAACTGCACAGCCCTCTTGTCCGCGGAATGCTAGACAATGGCTTAATTCTCCTCGTGTTCTGACGCAGGATGCTATCAGACCGAGTGTACTCCGGTCCCTCTGGTTTCTGGCTTTCCCCAGACCAAGGACTAAGACTCCTCGTCTGCCTTCACAGAAGGCCGAGGAGTGCCTCATGCACTGGCTGGCTACCAGGCGGAGGCACCTACTGTCTTCCCCGTGAGCCCGAGGGCCGGGGATTGCAGTGCCCTCTTGTCCGCATAATGCTAGACAATGGCTTATTCCCTCGCGTCCTGGCGGAGCTCCAGGCCGAGCCTTGGATCCCTCTTGTTCTGGCTGAACCCCCAGACAAAGGATCACCCTCTCCTCGTGTGCCCGAGGGCCGAGGAGCCTTGAGGTCAAGCTCACCGTCCTCGTGGGTCTGCGGACCGAGGACTTCCCACACCATCTGTCCGCCGAGTGCTAGACAGTGGTCATTCGGTCCCTCTTGTTCTGGCTAACTCCCAGACAAAGGACTAAGACTCTGCGTGTGCCTGAGGGCCGTGGAGTACCTCTCGTTCTGGCTGGCGACCAGACAGAGGAAGACCTCCATTCCTCGTGTGCCTGCGGGCCGAGGAGCACTCTTGGGGTCGAGTGCACTGTCCTCGTGGGTCTGCGGACCGAGGACTACCTAACACCATCTGTCCGCCGAGTGCTAGACAGTGGTCGTTGCAGTCCCTCTTGTTCTGGCCACTCCCAGACAAAGGACTAAGACTCCTCGTGTGCCCGAGGGCCGAGGAGCACCTCTCGCTCTGGTTGGAGACCAGACAGAGGTAGAACCCCATTCCCCGTGTGCCTGCGGGCCGGGGAGCACTCTTGAGGTCGAGTGCATTGTCCTCCTGGACCAAGGACTACCTACACCATCTGTCCGCCGAGTGCTAGACAGTGGTCATTCGGTCCCTCTTGTTCTGGCTAACCCCCAGACAAAGGACTAAGACTCTGCGTGTGCCTGAGGGCCGCGGAGTACCTCTCGTTCTGGCTGGCGACCAGACAGAGGAAGACTACCATTCCTCGTGTGCCCGAGGGCCGAGGACTACAGGGCCTTCTTGTCCGCGGAATGCTAGACAAGGGCTCTCTCTTTTTCCACCCTGGTTGAGCAGACACTCGCAGGGCTCGGAAATTATGGGGGCGTTGGTAGTCTCGTTCCCCATAGCGTTCCTGACGCGGCTCGAGTTCCCGGAAGGGAACGTCTCGGGTTACTAATGTAACCTTAGTTCCCTGAGGGAACGAGACGCCGCGTCTCGGACCATAATTCCCGCACCCTGCGGCGCTCGCTTCATTCCTAAAAGAGCTGCCGCCGGCTTCAAACGCACGCGTTTTATACTTCCCGGTCGATGACGTCACCGCGCCTGTGACGTCACTCCCGTCATTTCATTGGTTGTTATACACAGTTCAGAGTGCGGCCCGCCAATGGCGTTCCCCATAGCGTTCCTGACGCGGCGTCTCGTTCCCTCAGGGAACTAAGGTTACATTAGTAACCCGAGACGATCTATATAAAGTTTATATTTATTAAAAAATCTAATCACCTGCCTTATTTTAGTTAAAAAGCACAAAAGAATAATTGATGTAGAATAATTTCGCTTAATTGAGCAGGCCGCAAGAATGTTTTTCGTATGTTTGAACATATACCCTCGGTTTCACAGACAAGGCTTAAGCCAGTCTAAGACTAAAATGTCTGAAATGTTTTTTAAACTGAAAGAAACTTGCACTGACTGATTCCAAATTATATCAGTTACTTTGTTTTGTCTCAAGATATAAAATTTATAAAAATTACTTAAGTGTCCTAATTGAACTATGGCCTAATTCTGGTTTAGTCTAAGCCCTGTCTGTGAAACCGGGCCATTATGTTTACCTTAGCATAGGAAAGTCCTGTTATTTCAAATCATTTATAAGACTCAATGAAAGTACCAAGTTAAATCTAGTTAAATCTGTTAAATATGGTACTTTCCATATCAATTTCCAGATTTTAGACTTTAATATTGTGTTTTAGGCTCAAAGACAAATTGTGGAAATGAAAAGGGCATTTTTAATGTTGAATGTGTGAAAATCCCTATTACTAAACTCAGTGAGAACATGTAGAGTCACACACCCACGCTGGACCACTTCACACACACACACTACCAATGAGTCTACTATTAAAGCCATTAATCAATTACAGAAGATAAAAGCTAGCAAAAATAAAGTATGAAAAATAGAATTAGAACGAAGTAGCTGCATGGCCTTTATAATAATTAAAAACAAATTAAACTTTCTGAAACGTTTACTGCACAAGCATCTTATCAAGTCAATCTGATTATTTTTACCGCACTATAAATTATAAAAGGCACATACGCTCTTTTTTAAAAACACTGATAGTTATGTTGCATATTAACGCCATCTTAAATTTTCATAAGGTCATCGGGTTCATCGGAATGAAAGAAATTATAAATCAAAATCCTGGTTTCAAAATCAAAGCAGATCAGCACATTCCTACAAAATCCTGCGTATCATCACAACCCATCCTTCAAGATGACCATCTCTGACTCAAGTGGTTCAAGAAGTCTCGGACATTTCATCTCCCTGCTAATATGGCGGAGCGAGTCGCGTAAAACTACAAACAACACAGCGAAACTCTGAAAAGTTAAATCCTATTTGAGACTGAAAACAATGGATATATAATCCATATGTCCTAAACAGGTGAGCAAGATGTATTTTGCAACTTGTCATTCGCGAAGCTGCACTAACCAAAACTGGTTGAAAACCACTACTTACAAACACACAAGGATGCATCCAATGTGATGTACACAAACTTGTCAAACACCCACACAAACTTTAGTAAATTACATACTTTCTAAGCCAGATGCAAAACATAAATGCCTACCTCGCATCATCTTCACAGCATGTGTGAACTGCTGTCTCTCTGTGGTGAAGATATACGTCAAAATCACTCAATACGGTTGACAGGTTTGTCTCAAAGCTTATCAAACTTCTGAACAGATGATGCTGTCGCGGGGTGGGAGATGACAGAGAGATAGGGTGGTTTTCTGTCGGTAGGTGACAGAGACTGTTTCTATCCGCGAGTGACAAAGAGGGGAGAGGGCCTGTCCCTTTTTCTAAACTCAAGATAGGTACACCTCTCTCTGTCGCACGCGCGTGATGTTTCTTCTAAAGAACTTTATGTGCTGTTTCTCTGTCCGTCTATAGGTGGACCCTACTTTCTCTTTCTCTTTCCATTTCAGCAGTGAGCAGCTCACTTCTGTATGTTAGTCTTCAGCGCATCCTTTTACCTGAAATCCTGATATTCTCACTCTATCCTGCTCACTTTTTCATCAATTCTGTTCTTTGGTTTGTGCTCTCAGGAAAAAAAGTACAAAAGTTTTGACTTGGACGGTACCCTTTTGAAATACTTTTATACTTTATTTATCTAAAGGTTGCATATTAGTACTTTGAAGGTACCTAAATGGTACATCTTAGTGTCTTCTGAAAGATGCCAACCCCAGTGGTAGCTTATTTTGAATTATGAAGCAGTTGGATATTGTTTTTAATGAGGAACCGTTCAGAAAGGATGTGAGGCTGGTCTGATAGGTGGTGGAGGGTATTGGTGTAAACAACCTGGTTAAGATCGTCATGTGATATCGCTGCCACAGCGCACGGCGGAGTGTTGTTATTGCCTGTCATTATGAATCATGGTCCAACCACGCTCTGCGTATTTTCTAATCCACCTACAGTCACACTTGAATAAAGCCAGAACACTAATATAACATGAAACAACCATGCTCTGCACATTTTCTAATCCACCTACAGTCACACTTGAATAAAGCCAGAAGACTAATATAACATGAAACATACTCATTTTTTCCTTTTAGGGTTTCCTAATATTTTTATTAAGTAAATCTGACTGATAAACAATTTATAAGCATCTAAAATGATTCAGAGGTTTAGTGGACATTGCAGTGAAGGTCAAATGTTAATGCCAAAACAAAACAAAAAAAATTCAAAAACAGGAGGAAGGAAAGAAAGAGCAAAAGAAAAAAAGATGAGAGATACTTACACAATGCACGCTTGTAATCAAACACAAAGGCGGGAAGTTTTTTAAACTGCATCTTTTTACCAAAATACTCTTTTAGATCTTATCTTCGTTCAGATGCACACACCCATAGCTGTGCGCACCTGTGAGCTTTGCTCACATTTAAACATTCAGCTTTTGTGGCTAAAAGTAAAAATATATGTGGATACAGGTGCTTTGTGTGTGTGTTTGTTCTTTACAGGTGTAATAATGCACCGCTTTGCTACACTGATACAGGCCCCCCTCCCTATAACCACAATGGAGGGGTTCTCTGATATGCAAAAAACATGCATGGGGGTGAAACAAGCCAGCTCTCAAAGCACGCAAACACACACGCACACTAGGAAACTGCTATTGTGCTTTAAGATACAACATACTTGCACAGCAACACAATAGTGTTTAACAGATGAATTGTTGTACTTACTTAGATGGGATTTCTTGTGCACTGGATTTCCTAAAGAGGGACACAAAACAATAGTTAGGCAATTAATGTTAGATGTAACTATATATGTGACCCTGAATCACAAAACCAGTCATAAGGGTCATTTCTGAAAGCTGGATAAAGAAGCTTTCCATTGATGTATGGTTTGTTAGGATATTTAAAAATCTGGAATTTGAGGGTGAAATAACTGACAAATACTGAGAAAATCACCTTTAAAGTTGTCAAAATTAATTTCTTAGCTATGCATATTACTAAACAAAAATTAAGTTAGGTTTTGATATGTTTATGGTAGGAAATTTACAAAATATCTTCATGGAACATGATCTTTACTTAATATCCTATACTGATTTTTGGCATAAAAGAAAAAATTATCATTTTGACCCATACAATGTTTTTATTGGCTATTGCTACAAATATATCCATCCTACTTAAGACTGGTTTTGTAGTCCAGGGTCACATATGTTCTGATTATGTTACATAAAGTCCAACATAATCATAATGTAGCGTAAAAAAGTAACTAAAAGCAAATGTCTCTCTGTCTTGAAAAATTGAAATCACACCACAGTGTCAAAATTTTGACATCATCTGTTCAGTTTTTTGTTAAAGTAAATTCAATAATCTTACATTATTTTAAAAAAAAACTCTAATTTAATTTTAATTACCAAAAATGTATTATTGAGCCTACTTGTTGCATTTGTTAAGCTTTCAAACCTGTTAATCAATAAACCATAATTATCAAAAAAAAAAAATCTTATACAAGTTAATATAATAATCAATAACTACTAGTGATGTACACTGTAAAAAGTTTTCACCAGTTTCAACTTAAAAACTTAAGTTTAGCAGCTGCTTTAAGATTTTAAGTTATATCAACTCATTTTTATTGTAATAAATTAAAATGACTTGTAGTTTTAACCTGAATTAACTTAAAAACTTAAGGCAGCTGCTTAACTTAGGTTTTTAAGTTGAATCTGGTGAAAACTTTTTACAGTGTAACGGTATTATCAATATCGATAGCGAAATAGCGAAACTGACCATAGTGGTCACATGACAATATAAATGCTAGGCCTTCCGGACAAAAAGTGTAGTAACTTCTTACTCTAACATAAAAGGTCATTAAAGTTGTATTTGGGGCCATTATGCTTTGGCACAGTATCTGTCAAACAAACTAAAACCGAAAGCACAATAATCCTAATGGCTTAATCCTTTCATCAAGTCTGTTTTCGCAGCGGGTTCAGATCAGCTTGTGATCCAGTGTTTTCCGCACCTCAGAACGGCTCAGTTCACACAGAATGAATGCATTGACATTGTTTATTGCATATGCTGTGAGTTTAGCATGCATTTGGCAACACAACGCCACCTGTTATGCTTTATTTTCAGGGCAGATGATTACAGCATTTCACTTGATTTGTAGTGAGATGCGTTTTTGTAAGCCTGTTTTCACTAAAGCTGGAGTTTTCTGCCAAAATAAAAGCTTTACTGCTGTTTCTGTCTAAATAAAAGCTTAAAAGTGCAGTATGAATTGCTGACAGCTAGCCGTTTAAATGGGTAATGTTACTGCAGTCCAAATTCAAAATATCTCTTTCAAGTGTAGAAATGAGGAAAGATGTATTGTTATTTTCCTACTGTAGTGTAAAGCAAAAATAATAAACCTATGACATATTCATTTTCAGTTATTTTACAGGGCAGTTGTTTACAATATATGGCTATGACTGTCATATTAATATCAATAATATAAAATTGTTGTTATTATTATATTCTTATATTATATTCATATTTGACTTCCTAAAAGACCAGTGTGAATGTAATTTAGACTGAGAAAGTATCACAGCTAAAAATAAGGTTGAGTGCCTTTTAAAGTTCAAATACAATTAATTTACTGACTTTTTTCTGACATAAGTTTTCTTAATTAAGAACATGGGTTGGAGCTTCTAATTTAGAACTGTCAAGGTGCATTAGATAAAATAAATGAACTTTAAAATGTACAAAATGTCATTTGTCTATTTTAAATAGTAAATTAGCAACCTGTTACCCATTTTGAGTTTCTTATTTAATTTAATACATTTTTTTTTATTTTTGGTGTTTATTCAGTGTTCATTGCTAAATAACAAATCACACAAATTAGGTTTTTAAACTGTATTTAGGCATGTTTCAAATTTGTTAACAGGATTTGTTAACAGAAAAAAAAATGTTTAATTTTTTAGTGTAATTTTAATGTTGAACTATTAAAGGGATAGTCCACACATAAATAAAAATTCTGTCATCATTTACTCACCCTCAAGTTTCTTCCTTCCATGGAACATATATATATATATATATATATATATATATATATATATATATATATTTAATTTGGTTGGTGACACTTTATCTGTATTTCTTATTAATTTATTTTTTTAATTTTGGTGTTTGCTTAATGTTTACTGTAAAAAATAACAAATCACACATTCAGGTTTTTAAACTGGATTTAGGCATATCTCAGATTTGTAATGTTTTTAGTTTAATTTTTAGTTTGACCTATTAAAGTTAAAGGAATAGTCCATGCAAAAAAAAAAAAAAAAACTGTCACCATTTGCAAGTTGTTCCAAACCTGTATAAGTTTCTTTCTTCCATGGAACATTTTGTATTTATTTTTTTTGATTCGGTTGGTGACCAAACTGTTGATTGTCCATATATGGAAATAAAAACTACAATGGAGGTAGGTTCATTTCACGGAGGAGCAACTGTTTGGTTACCTACATTCTACAAAACATCTTATTTTGTGTTCAAATTAACATTTTAAGCACACCTTTTAAACATTTGTTGAAGAAAAATCTTACCAGAGCTTATAGTTAGAACCCTATTCATGGAAAGTGTCAGTGTTATTCACACACCTACACATACTTAACAACTAAAACCTTAAAATGTATGCGTGTGTATACGCTAACACATGTACACAAACACACATGCATGCTTTTATTGGCATGAAAGCACATTATCATTCACATGAAAAGCCCCCCTTAACCCCCATCCCAGCCCACACACAAGCACAAGCAGCAATCTCCGTTGTCTGACGTTTGACCACACTTTGAGAAAGTTCAGATTTGATGCTGTGTTGGCCGTTTCCGACGGGTATTTTTAGCAGTGTGTCTGTCTGAAGACACAGGGCAGGTACGATAAGCATCACTGGGAAGAACACTTGGCCTCTCTCTCTTACTTTGTCTGTCTCTCGCTACGGCTGTCTCTCTCACTTTTTCTCTCCCTCTTTGAAGGGCTTTGTGGCTTTTTGAAAAACTCACTTTTGCTTATGTAGCGGAACACACACAAATAGGTGCGTGGCGACTTGCAGACGCACTCGGAAACAAAGACTCTCAAAGCAGGTATTTCACAACTCCGTCTCACGGTTTGCCTAATAGCAAAAAAATGACCAGCGCTGCTTTCGTTATGAGTTTTCGGAAAATGGGATGCTCAGTTCTGTGGATATTCAGAATGTATGCCTTTTTGAGTGTGTGTTCATTTACAGGAGTATAAGAGCAGCGATGTTCATCGCTTGATCGCAGATTAAAGGATTATCTGTGGTACCTGAATGATCAGGGTGATTTAAGGCACTATGGTAACAGATCTAAATGCAGGTGGATAACACAGCCAAGCACTGATTACACTACTTATCACTCCATTCTGGCCAACTAGCACAATTACTTGGCCATGCAGCTATAACTTGTTTTATAACTTGATTTAGTGCTTGAGTTAATGTCCTTTGAGAATGAACAATTACACTTATTCCAACGTGATCTCATGATAATTCGTATGTATTTTATGTCAAATGTAGTTCCACAAAACAAACGCTTTTACTGACACTAGAATGTACAATACTGATGTATTTACAGTATCTAAATGTACATATTTTCAGCATTTTGACATACAATACTGACGTATTGACGACACCTAAAATTGAATCCTTATGACTATTGAATAGGGTTGGGTATCGTTTGAATTTGATAGATTCCTAATTCTGATTCCAATAAGATAAAAACAATCTATTAAAAAGTTTTGAGTCAAACATTTATGTCAAACATATCTTTTGCCTATGGCTTTACCACAAAATACCACAGAAAAAAACAACTAGACTAATATACATTTCAAACATTAAATTGTTAAAGACAAGTAATAAAATAGGAACAAACAAATCAATTAGCAATAGCATAAATAAATAAAACCGAACAAATGTCAGGTACAGAAATTGAAATCAAAAGTTTAAAAACACTGCATAGTTTTCTTTTCATAAATAAAATATTGATTAATCCTCATTAAATTTATAAAAGATATTCAGCCAGAAAATGATTTTCTTTTGTTCTTTGATTAACATTAATGACAGGCGGCACGTTTATTAGACAGCTGTCTCTTTAACACCGAACACAAATCTAAAAATACTGTTACATGTGCGTTTTCTTTCTCACCTGTTTATGTTCACTCAAGACAAAAAATGCTATGCAAAAAACGTATTTTGTGCATAAGGGTCAATAAATGTGAAAGAGAAGTAAATTCCAGGCCGGAACAACCTTTTCAGCAGTGGAAATGCACGGAAATGTTCGAGAACAGACACAGGTCAGGAACATTAAAATGCGAACGTGGGAATCGTTAAGCGGAATCGAAATGCACGTGTCTTATCGAATACCCGGTTATTGGAAATTTGGAACCGGTTCTAAAATGGAACCGGTTCTTGATACCCAACCCTACTATAGAAATTGTGCCATTAATCTTAATATGAAATGATAACATTTCATTCTGTTCCGTGTGATTTCTGCTGCCAGCTTGTTTCGAAGAATACATAACGTTAAAGGGGCTATATGCAACTTTTTCCCCAAAATAAACGTAACAATAGCCTTTTTATTTGACCATTTATGACTCAAACATCTCCTGATGAGCATACTGTCACCTTGTCAGCTCACAGTGGGTGCACCCATAAGCCTGTATCCTATTTTTCCTATTTTCTGTCGGGTCGGATTTTTTGCGCGCTGTCTGCGAATGTGACGTCAAGCGCGTTCATGTTAAACGTTTCAGATCACTCTGCCACCACCGCTAGTCAGCAATTAGCCTATTATTGCAAACAAACTTAGTTTCTCAAACAATATATGTATTTGTCTGTTCTTACCTCTGTAAACATAATGTTGACTTCTTTGCAGCGGATGACTTGTGTAGATCAGGATAATAATTTTAGCGATGAACATATTCAGTTCGGATCTACACCTCACACAAAACTATTATATTCCACCAAAGAGGACTGCGGCTGCAATGCTTTGTCATTTAGACTGCTTTTGGTACTGCTTTTGACACTTTTGCAATAAATAAATGATTGTGATTGCACTTATCTGTCTGTCATGTTTTTCTTATACAGTATAGAAATAGTTATGGTTAGGTTTAGAGGTAGGAGTGGGATTAGCGACTATAAAGATATCTTTTTAATGCTAGATTGTTGCTAAAATGCCATTTCCATGTTTTATATCTATTTATATTGGCTATAAAATGGGTAGGTTTTGGTTTGAGGGTAGGTTAAAGGGTCTAAAAATCTAAATGGCTTAACGATAAAAGGATACAAATGCATTTATATAAATATCTTAATGACAGAAAAGAAATGTAAATATTTTACGTTTTTTGCTAAAAATACATCACGATATGTATGTTTTAAACGTTGAAATAGCTCTAAATAATATGTTTTACCTTCAATAAAAATGTACAAATACTGTATGTACATTTTGTGCTTGTAAATGTAAGTGTAAACAATGAGACCAGGCTGCTTATTCAGAACTATCACGCTTGACCATTAAAATGTACATACAAATACAAACACATATCTACAAACTAGCAAATGAAGTCATTAAAACAACAAAGTAACAGTCTAGACTCTGAAAAACACACAGATAGAGCAAACTGACAAGTGGGCCTCTGTTATCAGTGCCTGACATAAACCTATCATCAGTCTTGCTTGCACTATACAACACTTGTCAGGTGACAGCTACAATATCTAGAATAAGTAATCTGCTCTTCTACACATTTCATAGAGCTGCAAAAAGAAACCATACTGAATTTAATTGAGATATATCCACTTATAAAAAGTACTGTTATGTTTTTACTTTTACATGATTTTGTAATTGGATTGTATCTTTTTGCAGTTAAGTTTCATGTGATTTCAACAGGAACTAAGACACTAACTGTAAACATTCCCAGAGCTGAGTGTCTTGTGAAAGCAACAATCCCAGACAATAAGACTAACAAAGGAGGAATATGAGAGAACTCTGCACAAACTTACAGCAAATGCAACACTAGAGCATCTTAAACCTTAAAAACTTAAAAAATGAATTGAAAAAAAATGAACTAAATGATACATTAAACCACTGGTCTCAAACTCAATTCCTGGAGGGCAACAGCTCTGCACAGTTTAGCTCCAACCCTAATCAAAGACAACTGATCCAGCTAATCAAGGTCTTCAGGATTACTAGAAACTTCCAAGCAGGTGTGAGTTGGAGCTGGTTGGAGCTAAACTCTGCAGAGCTGCGGCCCTCCAGGAACTAAGTTTGAGACCTCTGCGATTAAACCAACATAACTTCAACTATTTGTCATGAGTAAACACTGCTCTTAAAATCTGCATTTATACTTTAAGATTTAATGCACAGATATTAGAATTTTTGTCTATTTAAAGCCATGATGATCACTGTGTCAACCACTTCGTAATAATGAAAGGATCTGTGAGCATACAGTACTTGATTAACTCACGCTGAACAAAAACATCTGCTTTGATAGGTATGGAGTAGATTCAGACTACTTTAAACACAACTGATTGGCCATTGTATCCATGCTCTTGACATGAATGTCCGTGATTGGCATGCTCAATGTAAGTGTTTGAAAGCAGGACCTACTGTTACATTTTTTTTTTTGTTTCAGTACCGACTTAGCAACACTAGCCCTGGCAAAAGATTCCTATCAAACTTTAAAACAACCAAAGAAATTACAGTCTCAACAGATGCACCTCAGAAGACTTGCCAAGAGAGCAAATGGTTGGAAACAAAGAAGTTCAGTAAATGGTCAATCACTCTTTGTGAAAAAATGAACGTGTATGTCCATGCATGTGCATAGATGTTTTCGTCTACTTTCACATGAAGTTGTAGGAATCTCCTCAACCACCTGGATGATGCAATAGAACCTATAATGCCCCAGAAAAGGCAGAGTGTCCCCATTACCATTAGTACCCACACAGACCACACGGCCCCTGTTGACTTCTACAACGCCTCTACCTCTGTAACCTGTATCTAAGATGTGTCCAAGTGCCCTACACCCTTATACCTAATAGTTCTTTATTGGCTTTGGTGGTTTCATGAAAAACCTCTAACATCCTTAAAATCTTTCCATTGCACAAATGGTTCTTTATAGTGGAAATGGTCCTTTTTAAATTAAAAATTGGCTCTTTTAATAACTGTTCACTGAAAGAGAAGCAAAAATGGCTCTTTTATGGGATCACTGTGATCTTTGGACGCTTCATTTTTATAGTATATAGCATGAATCAGTATGCTATGAAACAAATTTAGGCACTAGGAAGGACCTTGATTATCGCTGTATGCCACCACAGCTGATCATCATTCATTTTGTTTATTGTGCATCTTAGCTGTAGGGCCTTTTTCTGCTTTATTTTTGCTGGATTCCATTTTTTTCCATTTGAATTTTTTTAAACTCTATTAGGTCAAATTAAATAAAAAAATATGTCTAATTTAAATCATGAAACATACACAATTTAACAGCAGTTTATTAAAAGTTTAACAAAAAATGTTTTAAGGCCCTATGAAATGCGTATCATTTTTGCCAAATTGTGTGTTCTTTCATTAATTTTGTGGATTTCATTTTAATGGTTTCACTAAATTTTAATAATCAAAAGAATTTGTAATTATTTAATTTATTTAAAAATAATTTATTATTATACATTTATTTTTCAGAAATAATGTGTATTTACATTTTTCTGGTAAATAAATTCCAGAAAATATTTTTTTGTAGTAAATAATCCTTAAAAATAATGTTTTAATAATGATTTAATTTCATTAGTAGTATTAGTAGTATTATCATTACATTACCTAATGTATTTCTGTCATAGTTTCTTCAAGTTAAACCAAACTTTTATTTTGACAGGTTGCTGTAAAGACCTTTAAGTTTCTGAAGTTTCTGTATATGATGACAGTTTTCTCAAAATAAATGGTAAAATGCTCATGAAGTGACTCTCAGAGCAGTTTTAGAGGTTATGTTTATATGCTTATGTACTCATATTGAGGCGGCAGAGGCTAAAAACACCACGAGCATCATGCATGCTTCAGTAAGTGTGTAGTAAACGAAACCGCGCTTCTGCACCATTCATTCAGACAGAGACATGCGGAACATGCAGGAATCGGATTTTTGCAGCTTAATGTTCACAGACATACTTTTGATTTCAAGAGATAGTTCACCCAAAAAAAAAATTTGATGTTTATCTGCTTACCCCCAGGGCATCCAAAATCCGTAGCAGTCTGTCAGTTATATAATGGCAGTCAATGGGATCCACAGTTTTGAGAGTCCAAATAACATACACAGACAAAACCAAATTAAACTCTGCAGCTTGTGATGATACATTGAGGTCTTAACACACAAAACAATCAGTCTGTGCAAGAAACTGAACAGTGTTGATATCATTGTCCAATTGTCCTGGCATGACTGCCATTATATGACTAAGAGACTGAAAAGGTTTGAGTTAAAAATCTTTGCTTGTGTTCTGCTGAAGAAACAAAGTCATCTACATCTTGGATGCCCTGGGGGTAAGCAGATAAACATCAAATTTTCATTTTTGGGTGAACTATCCCTTTAAGTGTGCTGACCAAATTTTGGTTTATTCATTTCACGTTAGTAAATTCCATTTTTATGACTGGATTCCATTATTCTGTCCATGTTTTCCACATCACGTAAATCATGGGGCCCTATCTTAGCTGTAATAAGAAGTACAGCAATGCTAAAAAAGACCTGAAATATTTCAGAAAAAGAAGTAGAGCAAGGAGCAGATGCTCACTGGTGAATTCTGGGAAATTCTATAGAGGGCAGTGTTTTAGCACACTGGAATTTTGACAATGGGACAGTCCTAGAAACAGCCAACTATCTGGGCAATGATACAAGAGTCACCAATCCAGGTACTAACCAGGCTTAACCCTGCTTAGCTTTATTGGGTAACCAGTCAAGAGCTGCAGGGTGTTAAGCTGCTGGAAACATGAACTGTGATGTGGCAGTTGTCCTCTGTTTTTCTATAACAAGAAGTCTCTGAGGACCCCTGGCGCTACAGAAGAGAAACCAACAAGTCAACAACATCCTATAAAAACTAAAAACTGACCCATCCTGAAAGACTAACTTGTAAAAAGTGCTTTGAACTCTGGCTGTGAATGAAAACGAATCTACATGAATAACTATAAAGATACAACACAGAGCATCAAAGTTATTTCAGTTTTCAGTTGACAACTATTGGCATTATCATGAGTCTGAAGATTTGCCTCATCTATGTAGATTCACAAACCGCTGTAAGGTAACACATGCCATATTGTCGTTGAGTGTTTCATTACTTTGTGGTTTCCTTTTGTCTCCTCCTCTGTTCAGTCTTTAAAGTTCTTTCTCACTCCCACCTATACAAAATCTCCCCTATGTTCAAATGTCACTGCATCTGCCTTCGTAATCACCGTATACACATATTAGCTTGGGAAGAAAATGTAAAAGAGTGTTGCAATGTGTGTGAATCTATATGAAAGGTTTTTTTGTGAGCTTTCACACACAAACCTTTCATATAGGTTTTCCGTGTAGTGGGGTAGTGGAGATAAGCTTTTGGATCTCAAATTAGCCAATCAGCTTCTGGAAATAAATCAGGAATCCAAAGACACTCACTAAACACTAATCTTTCTTTTAATCCAGATTATGTCCATTCTTACCACACACAGAAGTATTTACAGTATTTCTGGCAAGGTGATGTGAGGGAAGGTTAGAGAGAGAAAAACTTAGAAAGCACTGAATGAGAAATTAGTCTTAAGGTTAGTAACATGAGCCATCTAAGTGGTAAGCATTAGAATCAGAGATTTCTGCATTCAGGAGCGGAAAATTGTGGATATGACATAAAAAATGGACTCGAGGTGGTTAAACAGTTTTTAAAACATTAAGAAAATGTCAGGGGACCAACTGAGTGTTTTCTGATGACTGTATAGAGGATAGATTTGAAAATCATGAAGGTGAAGAGATGCAGAATGCATCTGGTGATGTACAGTTATCAGTAGGGTCCACAATCTTAAATATATAAAGGTTTTGATTAGAACCAAATAATTTACCACTGCTGATTTATAAGCTCCATAAAGAACGATTTACTCTTTAGTTCTTCAGAAATTCATGTACAGTCAGGTGCTAAAGGATAGTTTGGAGTTCAACACAGGTTAAGATTCATTTAAGCTTAGTTAGAATAATAATAATAATAATAATATATATATATATATATATATATATATATATATATATATATATATATATTAAATCTCATGTACAGTACAGGAATGCATTTACAATGGATGCCTATAGAACATAAACGTGCTTGAAGAGACAATTTACACAGAAATTAAAGTTCTGTATTCATTTACTCACCCTCACAATGTTCTAAATATGTCTGACTTTATATCTTCTGTTGAACATACAAGAAGATATTTTGAAGAATGCTGGTAAACATACAGTTTTGGTTCCTGAAAACTGTATGGACAAAAAACCCACTGAGACATTTCTCAAAATATCTTCCTAGTTTTCTACTAAGTTATGAAAGTAATACAGGTTTGGAATGAAAGTATGGTGAGAAACTGATGACAGAATATTCGTTTTTGTGAGAACTATCCCTTATTTGACGTTATTGATACTACCTTGCAGCTTCTTCAGACCGCTATTGTCACAGATCAGGCAGGAACACACGAACAACGACGTAAATAAAAGACGTACATTTAATAAATCCAAAGGGAAACAGGCAGACACAGGAACACGGAGTGGTAACATTAAAGACCGACAAGAATACAGGGGAAAAACACACACCTTAAATAGACAGACTGATTACAACATCCAGGTGACAACAATGAGGGAGAAACCAAAACACTCAGAACTGCGGGGGAAAATGGGAGAAACCAACATGAAAGTCCGGGGGTGTGACATTACCTCCCCCTCCCGGAAGGCGTGTCCTCGCGCCGACAAATGGGAAACAGCAAACAGTATCAGGAGGGGGTTTCAGCGGAGGACGGACTCCCGGGAGGAGGGCAAAAGATGGAGTCCAGGGTGGTGACTGAATAGTCCATGGAGGTGATGACGGAGGGAGGAGCCAAGGAGGTGACAGGAAGGGGCTGGAGCAGGAGGAGCCAGGTGGGACCCAGGCCGCAGCCAAGATGTAATCCCACGGTGGAGCCGATGGAGGGAGGAGCCATGGTGGAGGAGAGGCTGACGACTCCATGGGTCCGACCGACGGAGGCGGAGCAGGTGGTGGGAGAGCCCGAGGCGGAGACGGAAAGCCGAAGATCTTGGGTGACACCGCGGATCCGGAGGGACAAGGCGGAACCCAAGGCTCTGGCGACCAAGGCGGAGATGAAGATCCGGAGGTCCGCGGCAGAGCCGGAGCGACAGAGGGCCGAGGCTGTGCCCGCGGGAGGGAGGAGGTCCACCGAGCCGGTGGGACGGAGCGACGAGGCACAGCCGGAGGAGTATAGTCCAGAGGCGAAGGTGGGGCGACGACTGACCAGGGCGGAGCCGGAGGGACGATGGAGCCCGGTGGAGCTGGTGGACCGACGGGCGACGGCGGAGACGAGGGAGCAGAGAGCCGGGGTGGAGCCGCAGGGTCGGAGGGCCGAGGCGGAGTCCAAGACTCTGAGGCTGGAGGCGATGGTGAGGGATCCTCCAGCCATGACACCGATGGAGACTGGCAGACCCGCGGCAAACCCACCGCACAGATGGTGGGCTGAGGGTGAGCAAGGGGACTGACAGATGACAGCGGGGATTCATGAAGGCTGGGCGGAACCAGCGGTGACTCTGGATGGCTGGGCGGAACCAGCGGAGATTCAGGCTTAGGCAGAAGAGGGAGGGTGGGTGGGAAATCCAGGCAGATGGGTATTTCCGTGAAACAGTCAATTAAGTCCCCAGAGTTGTGCTCTTGCTCACCCCCAGTGGCGGTGCAGTGGACGGGGCTCTCTACAGCCCTCTCTTGCTCCATGAAGCACTCCACCGTCGCTGATGTAGTAGCCGGCTCTCGCACCTGGTCGGAAGTTTTGACCCCATCGGCGCTCCATAACCCTGTCGCTCCGGGCTCGGGCTTCCCGTCTACGATGGGCTCATAATCCGCAGGTCGAGGTGGCTGGCTGGGCTCTGGGTCTGGAGTGGCACTGACGAGGTTCTCCTGGAAACGGGTGGGAAACGAGGGTTTGTTTCTCGCCAGTGTCCACTCCACAAATGCGGCGAAGTCCGCTCGAGGGCCGTCCTCGGACGACGGCGCTCTGCATGATGCGTTGAGGCTTGCATCATAGAACATACAGAGCGCGTCGTCCGGGTAGCTGGTGGTATGAGCTACGAGCTGGAACATCAAAGTGTAACCCTCGAGCGGTAAATCCCCCTGCTTCAGCCGGAGGAGGATGAATTCTGGACGGAGGAAGGACTCCATGGGGAAAACACTACGGAAACAAAAAGACTGGGAAAAACGAACGGGAAACAAAACGGAGGTGAACACGCCAAGAAAATAAACTGTATTGGTCGGTCTTTCTGTCACAGATCAGGCAGGAACACACGAACAACGACGTAAATAAAAGACGTACATTTAATAAATCCAAAGGGAAACAGGCAGACACAGGAACATGGAGTGGTAACATTAAAGACCGACAAGAATACAGGGGAAAAACACACACCTTAAATAGACAGACTGATTACAACATCCAGGTGACAACAATGAGGGAGAAACCAAAACACTCAGAACTGCGGGGGAAAATGGGAGAAACCAACATGAAAGTCCGGGGGTGTGACAACTATATTGAAAGTATCAGGAGAAAAATTAAACCCTGCTGGATCCTTTAAAGGAACGCCAGTGGAATGCAGTTAATTACCAAAGATATTAATTTCAACAATTATTTTCAAACAAAAATGTTATTTGGGGGTAAATTGTCTAGGATTTAGCAGTGAGGCTTCTGTGGATGAATGAACCCCTGGTTATGCATTAAAACCATAATTACTCTGACTGAATTTTCCCTTTTGCACATGGGAAATTCTGTCATATTTATCAGCTTTAAATTTCATTAAAACTTGAATATAACTTAGCACAGAAAAGGTGGATAAGTGATTCTATCACAATAGCCTCATGTTGAAACATAATGTAACTTTTAAAAACAATGTTTGTTAATGTTATTTCAAAGCCTTGTCCGATAATTTTCCATTGTAAGGTCATTATTATTGAAGCCTGTTTCCGCCACTGAATAAAAAAAATTTAAAATGTTATTGCGACTTTTTATCTCATGATTCTGAATTTTTTCGCAGAATTGCGTGATTAAAACTCCCAATTGAAAGTTATAAAGTATAATTTTGAAAAAAAAAGACTGATACGTTCTCAGAACTTCAAGTTTATCTCTCACAATTCTGACTTTATTTCTCAGACTTGTGACTTTATTTAGGTGAATTGTGAGTTAATTTTTAGAATTGCGTGATACAAACTCACAATATAAACTTGCAATTGCGACAAAAAAAGTCAGAATTGTGAAATAAAAAGTTGAAATGACTTTTTTTTATTCAGTAGTGGAAACAGGCTTCCATACATTATATGAGTTTCCTTAACTGAAGAAAGAGTTAGATAGATCTTAAAGGAGTAGTTCACTTTCAGAACAAAAAATTACAGATAATGTACTCACCCCCTTGTCATCCAAGATGTTCATGTCTTTCTTTCTTAAGTTGTAAAGAAATTATGTTTTTGAGAAAAAACATTTCAGGATTTCTCTCCATATAATGGACTTCTATGGTGCCCCCGAGTCTGAACTTCCAAAAGGGCTCTAAATGATCCCAGCCAATGAAGAAGGGTCTTATCTAGCAAAAAGATTGGTTAATTTCTAAAAACATTTACAATTTATATACTTTTTAATCTCTACACAGTGTACATGCAGGGCTAGACAAGACAAGACAAGCATTTGAGGTTAAAAAGTATATAAATTGTAATTTTTTTTTAGAAAATAACAGATCGTTTTACTAGATAAGACCCTTCTTACCTCGGCTGTGATTTAGAGCCCTTTCAAGCTGCATTTTGGAAGTTCAAACTCAGGGGCACCATAGAAATCCTGGATATGGAATATGGAGAGAAATCCTGAAATGCTTTCCTCAAAAAACATCATTTCCTTACGACTGAAGAAAGAAAGACATGAACTTCTTGGATGACAAGGGGGTGAGTACATTATCTGTAAATTTTTGTTCTAAAAGTGAACTACTCCTTTAACTTGTACTGAACCCGGAACATTCCTTTAAAGAACACGGGAGGTCTTAACCTATTCTCTTAAGAAGCTGCAATAAATCTCCAAAGATCAATTGAACCAATTTAGGAACAAAAAATGCAAAAAAAAAACAGTTCTTCATAAGAAGCTTGAAAGAAACTTGGCCTGTGGCTGAAAATATAAAGATTATGACAAGCACTAGCGTGTACACAGGTAAACACAGGGATGAGACGTTGAGTCAGAATGGGTAAGTTAGGCTTATGTGATGTACATGAGAGACATGAGGTGCAAGTACACAGGTGCGAGTGGGAGCTCATCAAAGAACAGAAGCAGACAGAACGGTACAGAAAGTGAATGTGGAGGAGTTCAAAACAGAGGGAAAGTGTGTTTAGATGATACAGTGAGAACAGCAGAAAAGGAGTGTCAGATAAGGGAACTGTGAGAACGGGGATAAATATGTTTAGATAGAGGGCTGCATGAAGAGAGGGTGACACTGATAAGACAAGAACAGGCACGCAGCGGGAGGGCAGGAGGGTATGACAGTGTTTATATATTCTTAAGATATGGATTATGTGTTTATGTTTGTTACAATGTATAACACGACTTCATCGATGTTAATCTAAAGAGAAGAAAAGTACTGAAATACAACACTGAGCCGACTAATCTTGCATAATACAATATATTTAAGTGCAACTTTTATACCATTTAGACTGAATAACCACATTAAAAACAACTTAGGACTGATTATTTGATATTATTTAAAATAATGATTTAATGAAACAACCCACTTCCCACGTAAAATTTTATCTGAACACATATTGCATGAAAGTGGTCAATGGTTAACAAACTACACGTCTGCGTTAACTTTCAGATTACACAGAAAAAGGTCACTGAACACACTGATCTCAGTGAAAGAATGTCGTAAGAATGAAACAGCCAAAAGTTCAACTTCAGCTAACCCAATACACCAGTTTCCAATTAAAGCAATACGCTTTCAGGCCCTAAAGAGACCTATTGGGTTGCAAGATCCTAATAAGACACCCCTGAGGGAATTTCATTTCAGTAACTAAAGTATAGTCTTATCTCTGTGCTACTTGGTCAATGGGTATCGCTTTCCTTTCCTTTTTTTTTCTCTTTTATTTCCCTGACTTTTTGTTTCTTAAACCTCTCTGAGAAACAGGTGAATCTACAATTCTGGCGCACAGTTAATAATGTCTATATATTATGGATGAAATGATATCAAAATTTCACAATGCCATAATATCATGATTTAAAGTCCACGATATGATTTTTATTGCTATGTTTAATAAAAAGTGTACATTTTAAAGTAAAATTAGGAGCTCCAACCCATGTTCTTAACTAAGAAAACTTGAGTCAGAAAAAAGCCAGTGAATTGACTTGTACCTGAACTTTAGATGGGGACTCAACCCTCTTTTTAGTTGTGATATACTGTCTCAGTCTGAATTACATTTACACTGGTGTTTTAGAAGCCAAACTATATATATTGCAAAACAACTGCACTGTAAAATAAATGAAAATTATCATTTCAGGTATATTATTTTGTTTTTTCTTTTAGTTAGCAATTCATACTGCACTTTTAAGCATTTATTTTGAAGGAAAACTCCAGCTTCAATGTAAACAGGCTTACAAAAACGCGTAACTGGTGTCCGTTGTGTTGCCAGACGCACACTAAACTTACAGCACATGCAATACACAAGTTCGCTGCATTTATTCACTGTGAACTGAGACGTTCCAAGGCATGGAAAACACTGGATCACGAGCTGATCACTTGAATGACATGTCTTGAAGGGATTAGGCCATATTGTGCTTTTGGTTTTAGTTCGTTTGACAGGTTGTGTGCCAAAGCATAATGGCCTAAAACACAACATTTAAGACCTTTTATGTTAGAATAAGAAGTTTAAATACATTTTAAAAACACTTTTGCAGATATTTTAATGACAGTATATTTATTGAACGAAAATGAATTCTTTCATTCATCAAAATAAGCAGAAAATAGTTTAAACTTTGCTAAAGTGATTGTTTTGAACAAGTATATTAACTTTATTCTAAAAAAACATTATTTTAGCTGAAGTATTTGCAGCCATGGCCTAATGGTGGGCTTGTAACCCGAAGGTTGCCGGTTCGATTCCCACACAGGCAGGAATTGAAGGTGAGGATTGTGAATGAACAGCGCTCTTTCCACCTTCAATACCATGAGTGAAGTGCCCTTGAGCAAGGCACTGAACCCCCAATTGCTCCCCAGGCACTGGAGCAATGGCTGCCCATTTCGGGCAGAGCACCAATTTCGAGTATGGGTCACCATATGATGCCAATAAAGAACTTTTACTTTTTAGAATGTACATAGAATTTACAAAGTCACACAGCAAAGACACTCCCAAACTTGAAGTTTATAACTCCCAAAAGTGACAACAGTTCGTAAAATATACGTTTACACTCAACACTGCTAAGTACGACTGAAAGTGACACTGCACGTTCAACACGAATAGATAAGACAACACAACACAACACACTTATGAATGCACGCTGGATCAGAGGGAGAAGTGACAGAAGTCAAAGAGTTGTGGTTTGGCTGGCTCGCGTGGCACAGGCTTGGCACAAGCGCTGTGGGTTAGTGTAGGACTGCTGGCGCACAGACAGGCACTTCTGTCACATAAGGGGTGTATTTTTAGAGTGCCACTGGTCTCATATCTAGTATGACTGAATGTGTGTGCGAGTTTGTTCCACGTTTCAAAAGTGTGTGAAACTCTCTCTCTCTCTCTTTCTATCTCTCTCTCTCAAACACACACACACACACGCGCGCGCGCCCGCGTACAATCTGAGATGATTTCCCAATAATACAGCATTGAGGTATGTAATGGGTTAATGAAGAAGAACACGCTTACCTCTTTTACTCTGAGTGTTGTCATGGATCGGGTCCGGCGATGCGGGCTCGTCATTTTCCATTACTTTCCTGTCAAAACTTTCTCCGCCAACACACCTCTTTACCTTGATTTTTAATTAAACTAAACGTATTAAACTAAAATTCAACTTAAGTTAAAGAAAACTAGACGTGATTAATGACAACTGCTGACAACTTTAACGACCGGGACGCCGCAGACGTTTTAACAAGCACATCGCCATTTTCAATTATTCCCTAAAAGTTGGCGCGTCTGGTCAATAAACAAACAAGGTTTATGTCAACACGTTCCCCCGCTCCGCTGTCGTTTGAATGTAACCAGCATGAGTAATTGACATTTCAAAGGGAAAGAAAAATCGTAGAGCGGTCCCGGAGAGAGTTGGAGAAAGAGAGAAACTGACGGGCACTTGTTGGATAAATCGACCGAGTGGCCGCTGGCGCGCGCAATGACTCTGTCCAGGCTCGCGCTGCGCTCGCGCTGTCCCGAGCCAGTACGGTGTTATGTCATCAATCATTATGTAATAGGCGCGGGAAGCGCGAGAATAATGCTTTCAACGGACTGAAGAGCAGTTTATGAGCCTTTCTGTCCTGTCCACTTTAATTTTATGTGTATTATTTAAATCTATAGTAATATGACGCTATACACTACAAGACAAATTTCTGTGCTAAAAAAATAAAGTGTGACATGAAGTGTTTTCATGTCATTTAATATACAGTAACTACCAAACTATAACTTAATGAAATTATAATGTTTTGACATTTTAATCTAACTCTACAATTTATCTCTCAGGTGTCTAATATTTATTTATTTTTCTTTTATAAACAGAGCAGCTTCATTGGTTTAAGGCACAAGGCCAATAATCCTTCAGTGCTGTGTTATGTAATGCGAATTCAGCACTGAACTGTCACCAGATGACATGAGGCGACTATGTTAGTGTGTCCACACACTATAACGTGTTAAACCGGTAATCAGCGAATAAATATTGATGATATTCATGCACACTCTAATCCTTTTCCACTTTCACTAAACCTATTTTGTAGGTTTAAAACACATAAATGTACAGTAGATCTCACATTACTGGTATTAAATATAGCCTATAATCCACCCTATCTTTCCCGTAAGAGCGGGCGTGGCCATTTGTAAATTTTATTATATTTTTCTCATCGGCCACCAGCTTTTTTTAGCTGTATAAAACAGCTTATTTTGATGCTTGATATTGCAAACTGGTGTGTTTTACCATGTTACATTGATGTATTATCTCAATTATGAAAACACTGGTTTGTAGTGCAAACAATTTTACGGTTTACTGCACATTGTTATTCTTCTTGTTATATAATAAGGTGGATAGGGATAGTTCACTTAAAATGTACTCACCTTTTTTCCTATACTTTGGAAGACAATGGCTATAGTCAACTGATTTGTTGCCAAAATTCTTCAACATATCTTCTTTTGTGTTCAACAAAAGTTTTAATTTTGGGACATTCTATCCCTGTAAGTCTATATAACATGAATCCCTGATAGCACATCACAGAGACATCTGCCTTTACATCTGTAAGATGGACGTTTCCTATGTCAAATACAGGTCCTTTTAAAAAAATTAGCATATTGTGATAAAGTTAATTAATTTCTGTAATGTACTGATAAACATTAGATTTTCATATATTTTAGATTCATTACACACAACTGAAGTAGTTCAAGCCTTTTATTGTTTTAATATTGATGATTTTGGCATACAGCTCATGAAAACCCAAAATTCCTATCTCAAAAAATTAGCATATCATGAAAAGGTTCTCTAAACGAGCTATTAACCTAATCATCTGAATCAACTAATTAACTCTAAACACCTGCAAAAGATTCCTGAGGCTTATAAAAACTCCCAGCCTGGTTCATTACTCAAAACCGCAATCATGGGTAAGACTGCTGACCTGACTGCTGTCCAGAAGGCCATCATTGACACCCTCAAGCAAGAGGGTAAGACACAGAAAGAAATTTCTGAATGAATAGGCTGTTCCCAGAGTGCTGTATCAAGGCACCTCAGTGGGAAGTCTGTGGGAAGGAAAAAGTGTGGCAGAAAACGCTGCACAATGAGAAGAGGTGACCGGACCCTGAGGAAGATTGTGGAGAAGGACCGATTCCAGACCTTGGGGGACCTGCGGAAGCAGTGGACTGAGTCTGGAGTAGAAACATCCAGAGCCACCGTGTACAGGCGCCAGGTCAAGCCACTTTTGAACCAGAAACAGCGGCAGAAGCGCCTGACCTGGGCTACAGAGAAGCAGCACTGGACTGTTGCTCAGTGGTCCAAAGTACTTTTTTCGAATGAAAGCAAATTTTGCATGTCATTCGGAAATCAAGGTGCCAGAGTCTGGAGGAAGACTGGGGAGAGGGAAATGCCAAAATGCCTGAAGTCCAGTGTCAAGTACCCACAGTCAGTGATGGTCTGGGGTGCCATGTCAGCTGCTGGTGTTGGTCCACTGTGTTTTATCAAGGGCAGGGTCAATGCAGCTAGCTATCAGGAGATTTTGGAGCACTTCATGCTTCCATCTGCTGAAAAGCTTTATGGAGATGAAGATTTCATTTTTCAGCACGACCTGGCACCTGCTCACAGTGCCAAAACCACTGGTAAATGGTTTACTGACCATGGTATTACTGTGCTCAATTGGCCTGCCAACTCTCCTGACCTGAACCCCATAGAGAATATGTGGGATATTGTGAAGAGAAAGTTGAGAGACGCAAGACCCAACACTCTGGATGAGCTTAAGGCCGCTATCGAAGCATCGTGGGCCTCCATAACACCTCAGCAGTGCCACAGGCTGATTGCCTCCATGCCACGCCGCATTGAAGCAGTCATTTCTGCAAAAGGATTCCCGACCAAGTATTAAATGCATAACTGAACATAATTATTTGAAGGTTGACTTTTTTTGTATTAAAAACACTTTTCTTTTATTGGTCGGATGAAATATGCAAATTTTTTGAGATAGGAATTTTGGGTTTTCATGAGCTGTATGCCAAAATCATCAATATTAAAACAATAAAAGGCTTGAACTACTTCAGTTGTAGGTAATGAATCTAAAATATATATAAAATATATGCAGACCCCGTTTTAGTTTGAAAACTCTGGCGTTCCTATCTGTCACTATGAGAATACACTATGAGAGATACCTCGCATCGTTTTAAAGATGCCGTTCCGTCCGTGTTCTCTTGGTTGTGGTCCTTATCTGACTTCTGCTGATGGTCACGATCGTTGTCTTCAGTGTCTGGGCTTCCAGCACACAGCATCTCACCTCTCTTTTAAGAGAGAGACACCCTCTGTCACTACCCATCCCAGTCTCTCTCGAGAACCATCAGCTAGTGCTCTGGGAGATCTGAGGGTCACAGAAGGAGCTCGTCCCCTGGGCCAGCCCCCACAGCGATGGTCCTGTCAGGCTCCCGAGTGGTTTGGATGATTGGTTTCATGGAGTGGGACGTGGCTCACAACCGTGATCTGCTCAAGTGCCTTTCTTTCCGAAGATGCATGAGGGGCTGACAAAGCCCCTTTTACGAATGCACAAAACACAAATGAACAAGGGTGGTTCCGACCCGAGGTTGATGCAGGAACTGCGTTCGGTGACTGACCCTCCGGGCGACGAAAGTCACAGCGCAGGCCCTCGGGGAGCCTCTCGCAGGAGTGCAAAACCCTTAGTGTCCCAGCTGGCCCCTAAGTTATCTAGGAAGCTGACGAAGCGGCCCTGACACGGGCAACCCGAAGATGTGGTAAGCTGCTCTTTCTCAGGAGACGGCGAAAACAGTGTCGCACCTTTTCAGGCCCTACACAGGCTTCTGTTCAAGATGACACAGAAGCGCATAATCAGATGGATTCAGCCCCAGGATTGATTTGCAGCGGTGGACCTGAAGGACACTTATTTTCATGTCTCAATTCTTCCTCGACACAGGCTGTTTCTTTTGTTTGCCCTTAAAACAAGTGTCCTGGGATGTTGTCGTTACAACAGATGCCTCCAGTACGGGTTGGAGTGCTACATGCAATGGGCAGGCAGCCTTAGGGTCCTGGACAAGGCCTCGACTGCTTTGGCACATCAACTGCCTGGAGTTGTTGCCAGTGCATCTAGCCTTGCGACAGTTCCGGCCGCTGCTACAAGGCAAACACGTGTTGGTTCGTACGGACAACACTGTGACTGTATCGTCCCTCGGTCTTTACGCAAGTATGTGTTTCCCCCAGTCAGCTTGCTTTGTTTCCTGAAATCATGCTCCTCGCGGCAGAACCTCTCTGGCGCATCCCTCTGAGGACTCATGTCCAGATCTGTGGAACCTCCATGTGTGGCTCCTGGATGGGATGCAGCAAAATTAAGTGGCCTGCCACAAGCTGTGGTGGACACCATCACTCAGGCTTGTGTTTGGGCTGGCGCCAGACTGCCATGCCCTTAAGGTGACTGCTACCTACTCTCACATCGTCATGAGACCCCGGCTTGGATACATATCCAAGGTTTCCACTATTCCTTTCTGAGATCTGGTTGTGATCCTGCCAGCTGCTGCCTTCGGAGGCCTTGGCATTGCTGTGTCCCGTAAGAGCGTTGCGCATATACGTGGACCGCTCCCAGTGCTTCAAAAGCTCTAAGCAACTCTTTGGAGGTCAGCAGAAAGGGATAGCTGTCTCCAAGCAGAGGTTGGCCCACTGGACAGTGGATACCATCGTCTTGGCGTAACAATAAGAATCAAGATGAGCCGTGCCCCCTGGGGGGTGAGGGCTCACTCCACATGCAGTGTTGCCTCCTCCTATGCGCTGATGCACAGCGCTTCTTTGGCAGACATCTGTACAGCTGATTTTACAGCCTCCAAATTAGGCCAGTTTCTGTCCGTGTGTTGGGTAACAGGTAAGTGGTGGGAAGAGCTGGCCAGTGTCACGCTTGCTGCACCATTCCCCCTCACCTGGGGATGCAAGCGCCTTTTTTGGGCGTAGCAGTCTGACGCCCAAGTTCAGGCCCAGATTTGGTGTTAGCTTGCCCGGGTCTCCGGTCAGCCCCTCTACTGGGCTAGGTGTCCATATGGCTCGGTTCCTGTCGGGCAATCCAATATGTGTATTTTTCCACAATAAGGTTTCCCTCTCTGTAAACCTGTGTCTTCCCTTTAACAGTCCAACCTGTCAGTCTCTGCTGGCAGTCATTCCATCCCTACTCTCAGGCAGGACCTGCCTCATTCCATATGTAGTACTGTCCCAGGCCTGGGTCAGTCCATATCAGTATCTCCACATATTACCTCCCTACGGGCAGGATGTGGCCTCCATTGTGCCCTTCTCGGAAGGCTCGCTTCCCCATCATTACTGCCAAGCTGTAACAACAAATAGGAAAGACTTGAAGCTATCTTTTACTGAAGGTTGGAATCCCTTCTGCTAAGAATGTGAAAGGAACAGCGGCTTGGCTATCAGGAGCGGCAATATATTCACGTCTGGTTCCTGCGGGTACCAGGTTCAGCGAATTAGTGCTGGGTCAATTTTCATTTAAAATTTTTTTAAAAAGTCGTTCACACTATTCCAGCATTTTTTACCCTCGAAAACAGAGACTTTTAAAAACACTGTAGACCCCATTTTAGTTCGAAAACTCCGGGGTAGCATTTTAAGCTATGTTTACACTAGTGGATTTTCGTTTTAAAATGCATAACTTCTGCTACGGTTATGCCTGTCATTTACACTACTCCAGTGTTTTCGATTCTTGAAAACAAAGACTTTTTAGAAAATGCTGCAGACCTTGTTTTAGTTTGAAAACTCCAAGTTCGCGTTTAAGGCCCTGTTTACACTAGTGCATTTTCCTTTTAAATCTGCATTTTAGGGTACTTACGCTAGGCACAGTTGCCTTGAACTATCGGCACAGACAATTTACTATTATTAATATGGCGGATGCGTCTATGTGCTTGGAGCGGATGAATGTGCCATCTACCTATACATATCTATGGGTACAACAATGAGCAACAATTTATCTTTAACAATTTTATCTTTACACAGTCATCAATGGTATGCAGAGCGAAAGTTGGCAGCCACGGCATCGGTTTCAAAAGTCTCCACTTTGGTCTGTGTACACTGAAACGCAACTCTAGAGTTTTCAAACTAAAACAGGGTGTGCATTGGTTTTTTGAGAGTCGAAGATGCCAGAGTAGTGTAAACAACAGGCGTAACCATAGCAAAAATTATGCATTTTGAAATGAAATTTCACTAGTGTAAACATAGCCTGAGATTACCACAGCACAAAATCCCATTTTGGCGGTGGAGAGAGTTAGAGAATCCTCTTCAGTAAAAATAACAGGGATGGGTGTCCCCCTGAGTAGAAGTCATGGAGGCCCTCAAGTTAGTCTATAAACATGTGTTTTCTAATTCTCCAGACAAAAAAGGATAAAAACTCACTTTAAAAGCAAGCAGCTTTTTGTTGGTGAATGCAGCAAATTTGTGTGTCCAACTTGACCCTGAAATCTGCATGAGAGAGCCTTTCACCCTCATGCGAATTTCCTGATCACATGAATGCCTATTAAAACGACTCTATTTCAAAATTTGCTGTACAAAAGTAAATGTGATTGCACCTTAAGGGGGTCCTCCAGCAGGGGGTTGCTTATTTATTGTTTAAATTATTAATTTAGAATTATTAACAGTATAAAAAGCCAACACGTCTCAGCAACATCCATGTTAAGGTTAGGTTTTGACAGTTTTTTGAACTGTCAATCAAATGGATCTCAGCAAAGGCAATGGTAAATGATGGAAATGCCATTTTGGTCAGACCCAGGTTTAAACGTTAACACCACGCATGGAAAATATCTCCCCGCAGTGCTACGTTAAAGTGTTCCCACAGAAGCCATCACGCAAAGCCCACTTGACCAGACACTCAACACCTCTCCATAGATAGAAACCCACCTCAGACTGTGTCCTACATACATCATATGCGAGAGGCCTGTGGGAGACTACAGGGGCCACCACAGAGATGCAGGTTTAGATGTTTTTTTCTATGTCTCTAAGTGAGGATAACAAGGCAAACGAGACAAAAAATTTAACATATATACATGTGTACAGCTCTAGCTTAAGGCACATAAAGTCACACTGCACCGCATGACAGTATTTACACAGAGATGCTGAGTTTAAACTCTCTACATATGAATGTACACTCCTCTGATGTGGACAATGTGTCATTCATTACCGTAACATTGCGGTGTCAGTCAGTTCTCTTTACTGGAATAAATGCAGCAATGTGGAACTCAGACCAAATGGATTTTATGCAAGCACAATATGGATACGATGGATATTCATCCTCCTGGCTTCTTGCTATAGGAAAACCAAGGTTCATAGTGCATAGATATGACTGGTGCCATTCCAACTTAAAACAGGAGATAATTGGAAATGTCAGTATTCACACTTAGTAAATGCATTTAAAATATTGAGGCTAGAACTGGTTTGTTGATTGTTTTACTTATTCATATATAGACAGCACTCAGAAAAAGAGTTATGAATTTAAGAGTTAAGAAATCTAATTAAACTGAACAAAAATAAACGCCATTCCTAATAACACAGCTGAAAACTAAATATATTTTATACAGTTATTTCTAATACTGTTAATACTACACTGTAACAAGATTACTGTGAAATTTACAGTAACTTACTGGCAGCAATTGGCAAGTAAGTTTCTGTAATATATTCCACAGTATGCTGACTGTAAGTTTCATCACAGTAATTTACTGTACTACTGTAATTTTTATACAAGGAATATCACAGTACCATAATTGCATTCAGATTAATAGAATGCTCTTTTTGAATGAATTAATCATAAATAAATTAATTTTTAACAAAAAGTAATTAGTATACTGTACTATAATGAACATTATTGCTTTAATTGTGTGTAGTCTAAAAAGAAGACACGGTTTTTGTCACAAAAAATACCATTTATTGACTTTAAATTGTGAAAATACATAAAATAGCATAGCATACAATACATTTCAATTTTGTATTTTTCAGTGTGTAAACATTTTTTTATTTTGCATAAACCTAAAAATGTATAGATTCTAACTATAAAATCTTTAGCTCCAGTACAGGGTATACATCAAACATTACATGACAAACCAGAAAATAGTTTTCATTACTGCCGCTTGTCAGAGAAAGTATTAACAGCATCATAAAATAACAGCAATATCAATTGATTAAATTTTTAGTTAAGAAGTTAACTTAGCAAAGTGTTTTCAATATATTTTTTATATCAGTGAAAATAAACAATTAACAAACAATTAACATTTATACAGTGGTGGCCAAAATTATTAGAACACTGGTATTTTCACCAGCTGAAATCTCACAGAAATTCCACTGGATTATTACAATTCAGGGCATAAATTTATGTTTGGATATTTATTTATATTTATGTAAACTGATATTTCCTACTTACACTACAGCAAAAGATAGAAATAACTGACTTAAACCCATGTTTAGCTGGTAAAAAACACTAGTGTTCTAATAATTTTGGCCACCACTATATATATCAGTCTTCATATATCACAGACATCAATTAAGCTTATCTTTTGGTATTATTTCTTCAAAGCATTTTAAGTAAAACAGCTCTATATGTAACAAGTGCCAACAGATGACCAAAATGGGATGCAATAATTCTGGTTTCTGCATGTGATGTTCAGCATGAATCCTTTTTTCTTTCCTGAGATGGACATGAGCTGGCATCATTGTCCTGGGCTGGAGTCTTCTTCCCTGCAGTAAAAATAAAATAAAATAAAAATGTTATTAATGTGGAAGTTTATAAGCAAAAATGACAGCTTAATTTTATTTTAAAATATAGAAAATCAGATAGGGGTCTACATA
Source organism: Garra rufa (assembly GCF_049309525.1). NCBI lineage: Eukaryota > Metazoa > Chordata > Actinopteri > Cypriniformes > Cyprinidae > Garra > Garra rufa. Next base: position 37,153,683 of record NC_133369.1, read on the forward strand.
TCATCAAAATATTTTCAATACACAAATATCATTATCAACAAACATCAAGGAAGGAATTCTATTTCACTATTTACAGGGTATCTGCAGAATTTTTTAAATATCAATTTATTGGCAATTTATGATCATTTTAAAGAGCTGCACAAGTAAAATAAACACAGTATGAGTGGGGTTGGACAATGTACGGTAACATATTAAGCCATAAAATTACATACAGTTCAGATAAAGGTTTTCACCAGAAAAAAAATCGTATACAACGGTATTTCAGCCTTTATACCATTAAAAAAGATAATAGTAAAAGTATATAATTTATTATATTTATTTAAAATATAAATGTAACTATCTTAATTGTTTAGATATTTAGAAGGCAACTTTTCACATTTACAACTCTGTGTTTTCTGCATAAAAACATGGGTCAATAACTGAAGAGTTTGGTTGCAAAACGCGATAAACGCCATTTTTTGACATTTGGATTTTATTATTGGAAATCACTGTTCAAATGTACCTTAATCTATGTGTGAATTGCTGCCATTAATAAAATTTAAGAATGTACATTTTAGGCCTACTACAAAATGTATTTTTTTCACAAAACGCGATATCCGCCAGACCAGTTTCTTTGCAAAGTGCGATATGACCGTACGTGCGCGAGCTCAGCATCCCCTGGGAAGAAAGTCACCGCCGGTGAAGTGCTCCGAGTTTGCTTATAGATTCATTTAACGATAATATCAAAACAAAAAACATGTATTTTTAAAAAGAGGATTCAATAGGCTAACTAAAAAACGTTCACCATTTAATTGTTAATACTGTAGGCGAGCTGTCAGTCACGTCTAGGTTAAACAGCTGTCTGTCAGTCAGAGAATCAAAGCTTCAGAGTCAAGCTAATGTCATGGATTTCGATGACGGATTGGAGCCGGTCATTCCAGCTGCTGTTGGGAGAAAGAGGAAGGCATCTAAAGAAAATCATCAAAGGGAGAAGACCAAACGGGCAAGGCATTCAGGGGAGGGAAAACATCCGAAAATGTATTGTGGTCATCGTGCGAGTAATGCTGGTCTGTGTCATGCCCAGGGGCGGCTGGCCCATGGTGGGCGATAGTGCATCGCCCTCCTTGAGCCACACGAAAAAAGAGAGGAGAAAAAGACTCTTATTTTGCTAGTCCTAGTCTGCATATTACGGTACAATCAACAGCCTGAATGTCACTTTCCAACCTAAAACCCCGCCCCCTTGGGGCGATCTCAGTCAGATTGAAAATCGCCCCAGCCGGTCTCATAGAGTTATATTGTGAGATTTTTTTTTTCAAATTTTGAACCCTACAATGCATTTCAATGGGCACCGGGAGGGCTCGCCCCAACGTGATTTCGTAATACGCACTGATGCGTGCTCGAAGATGTACAGCACGCACGCGTAGCGAGACGTCTGAATGCATCGGCCATGCTTTCAATGGAGAGGGAACTTGTCAGGAACATGCCTGATTTTAATGAGAGGGTAATTGATCACTTTGCCTGCTTAAAAGAGAAGCGAGCAAAATTTCAATACAAGTGATGTAGTGTTGGGCGATATGCTCAATTTTCATATCGCCCTATCGATACACGATACTATCGTGCTAATTTAATTAATTATCTATGTACTAAATTCCTTATTCGTTTTGTAAAGGTAGACTTTCTTTTGGCATATGATTAAGTTGTGCGTGTACAGAGCGCTATCTGCCGGAGTTGTTCAAGTTACTTTCGGTTTCATTCTCTGCTATCGTCAGTGAGTGAGTTGTAAATGTGCTAGCCAGAATGTAAATGAATGAATCTTTCTTTACCCGTCATATTGCGATAATGTTACCGCTGTATGTCTGACCGTTATCATCAGGTGATGTTGTAGTTCAGTTCATATTGGATGCGGAGAAGTGATGCGCGTGTAATTCATGTTTAGCGCCATCTGATCGCATCGTAATTCTAATTAACGCCTATAGATGTTACTGAGATGACTGTTTATGTTTACTATATAAAGACTGATTATGATACATCGTAATTAATTCAGCCTGAACCAGGTTTTACTACCTCTGTTATCCTAATGACTGCAATGCTAATATAATATAACACTCCCTTTAGAATCTACCAACCTACTGTTTGATGAAAATCTCCCATTTTCACTGCAGGAGGTGCGTTAAGGCGCTGTGGCCTCTCTGTGCGTGTTTATACCGCGGCAAGTTTCTGAAGCATCCTAGAACAGACTCTGTGCTGCATTGCTAAAGTTAAGTTCTTTGTTGACGGATAATAATAATTATCGTCTAACTATCGTCAAAGGCATCATCAACAGGCGATATCTCTGACTATCGTCGATACACGATACTATCGTCTATCGGCACAACCCTAAAGTGATGTGTGTTATTAAATGGTGAATTGTTTATTCACGGCCGTAGCCAGCTATGAGGTCACCGAGGTCCGGACCTCGGTCATTTTTTATATTCAAAAATAAAATGTCACGCTCTTCGAATGATTATTTAGCCGTTTAAACCACCTCATATCACATGAGTGTTTGCTGCGAGAAGCTAGCGCAGTGAACGGGGCTTGAGAACGCGTTGAGTGAGAGCGCGGGTGCAGCGGCCTCCGTTTGTTGCCAGATCCACCTATTATACGTGTTTTTTGACTCGTTTGTCCAATTTAGTGTGACACTTTGGGACGTTTATAAAGTGGAAAGTTGAACGTTAGTTTTATGTCAGTGTCATTATTCTAACGTTATTTTTATAACTTGTTATAAAATAAAAATTCCCTCAGCTAAAAAAAACGAACTTTCCATGTAAAACATTATACAGAATAAAAAATCTTTCACAATCATCTACATGTCTGTCTATTTTGAAGTTTAGGCTATATGTAGTGCATTTGTGGGTGTTATTATAGCACAATTCTTAACACCTCACTAATTTTCAAACCCTGGTTATGGCCTTGTATGTTATATGTTGTATTCTCCAAATGTTGAATTTTAAATAGTTGTATTGATTGCATATTGGCAGCCAAATTTATACTGAATATGTTCTGGAAAGATTTGATTAATTACAGTTTTAATATGAGAAATAAAAAGTCTTTAATTGTAAAGCAGTATGGCTTTTTTTTTTTTTTTTTACTCTTAGAGGGCAAACTAGTTGATGACAATGTGTCTCTTGATGGCCATGGTGGAAGTGTTTCAGTGTATTTGAGACCATTGCGATAAATTTAATATAGCTATTCAAAATACTGTACAGTTTGTACAATTCATGCCTGATGTTGCCATCTAGGAACAGGGAAACCAAATCAAACAATGCAATGTAATGCTGTAAAGTTGGCTATCTGAATTTTATCATAATTTTACCCATTAAAGCGGTTATCTTTGCCAAAATCGGAACAGTTGCCCCCCCAGAGATATTTGTCAGGAGCCGCCACTGGTCATGCCGACCAACTGTCATATGAAGATGTAGCCTTCAACTTCACAAAAATGTATAAAAACGCTACAAAAGTGGAATGGGATAAAATACTCCTCCGTCTCTCAACAATAAACAAATGCAGCAGGGAACGAGTCTCCGCTGATTTCAAGAAGACCAGGGAGGTCCTGCGCTCCTCCCCATCACGATGTCTGCAAGGCTACATTTCTAAGTTTATTTTTTAAATAATTAATTTTAATTATTATTATTATTATAATTATTATTATTACAGTGAAATAATACATTAAATATGACGGGGCGAGGCGAGCTTGTGTCGCGGACTCGGTGCAACAGAGACAAGAACTGTGACACCGCGTCTCCGCCCGCTCTGATCATACAGGTTTGGTTTTCGAAAATACACACACACACACACACACACACACACACAAAAAAAATGGTTCACTAGCTTTTCTTAATGGTATTACAGTAGTAGAATATAGCCTAGGTGGATAGCGTTTTGCAAAAAAAAAAAAAAAAAAAAAAGTTAAGTTGTGTATGTTCTGGCCAAAACTAACTCAGAATCTTATTATTATTAATCAATTTTTGTATATACTATTCCATATTTATGATGTTTTTTTTTTTTTTACCAATTTAAGATGTTTGACAATGTTAAGATAAGTATGTTGCATTTTGGCATGGTTTTTGACTTATTTATGAACTATTTATCTACATAAAATTAAATAAAAAATATCCTGGATTTGAAGAATATTGTGTCTCTGGCCTTCACTGAGCTCAAGTAATAGTTTTATGTACAAAAATTGTAAATTAACTTGACTGTTGATGTCTTAAATAATAATGTCAAATAACCAACATTTCTCAAAATGGATATATCTCGTTTTGCAACAAAACTCTTCAACTAATAATTTGACCATAAACAGCTGAAAAAAATTATTGGAAATAAATATGCATTCTATGTCACTAGGGGGCGCTTTAGGAGCGCTGAAATATTACGGTTTCCCTAGTAACGGCTGTATACAAACAAAGCAGCGCCAAACTCATTTACGCCGTTTTATCAGGCATTATATGTTTACTTTAAGGTTTAGTTTAAGACTAAATTAAAAAGCCATCGACACGATTCTGAGGACAGTCGGTTCCCTTCAGATACATTCATATAAAGACACGCACATATCATTGCCTTTTGAAGTGTAATCCAGCCCTATCGCAATTCTTGTCTGTTTGTCCCTAACAGTAAAAGACCTTATAAAATTATAATTAGGACTTTTCTTATACTGTTTAACGTATTAAAAACTTTGTACGGTCTTAAATGTGAACTGAATTGAGGAGTTTTTAAGTACCTACAGGAGCCCTCTAACGTTACTTTAAAATAGCTGTTGAAACATTTGCCAGCCCGACTGGAAAACACAATCGCCCCAGGACACTGGGCTAGCGATTTTGCGAGCCCTGTATCGTAATGTATTATAATATCCAAAAGACAAACGATGCATTGTGACAGCGGATATGTTACAAACATGTAACCATTAAATAACAAATATAGACGGAGGCTTACGAGATCTGATGTCTTTTAGTCTGAGGCCGTTTCGCCTTCAGCCCTTTAGTCCTGAGTGACGCAGTTTTGCTGAGAACTGATGGCGTTTAGTTTGTGGCGCGAAGCCATTTTAACTGATATTACGCACAGCTCAAGTAAAAAAAACACAAAGTCCTATGAAAAATGGCGTGCAGTTTTAACGCCTTACCTGTTTCTGCATTTCGTCAGTATTAAAGCAATATCCATCGCGTAGTATCTAGCAAGAGAAAAACACATGTGGCTTCAAACGGTAACACTTTACAATACGTGTGCACAAATAAGCATTAATTCATGTTTAATTAATGCACAGATAATCACAAGTTAATGAAGAACTAAACAATTTATTAATGATTACTACATCAGCAACTAATGAACATTCTATATGATTCATAGATTAAGTAATCAATACATTGTTATTAGTTAATTGTGCCATAATGTATTAATTCCCTAATAACTTATTTTATCAACTAATAGTGCAAATTCATGTGTTAGTTACTACAGTGGTCAAAGCTATGTACTTCAACTTCCAGTTGTCTGCTTTAATTACTCATTAACTAATGATTTGCAGAGATATCATTATGTTATGACTTTACTTATTGAGGCACAAAACTATTAGCTAATTGTTAAGTAATATGTCATTGTGGTTATGATATAGAATTAGTCAGTTATGCGCCTTAATGTGTTGAAGCCATGCATTTAAACTTCCAGTTGTCTGCTTTAATTAATCATTAGCTAATGATTTGCAAAGATATCATTATGTTATGACTTTACTTACTGGGGCACAAAAATATTAACTAATTGTTAAGTAATATAGTTATAGCTAATGATTAATTAAAGCAGACAACTGGAAGTTTAAATGCATGACTTGAACCCATTTTGCTAATTAACACATGAATTTACACTATTAGTTAATAAAATTGGTTATTAGGGAATTAATACATTATGACACACTTAATTAATAACAATTTATTTATTACTTAATCTATGAATCATATAGAATGTTCATTAGTTGCTGATGTAGTAATCATTAATAAATTGTTTAGTTCTTCATTAACTTGTGATTATCAGTGCATTAATTAAACATAAATTAATGCACATGTGTGCACACGTATTGTAAAGTGTTACCCTTCAAACAGCTAATCCACAAACACACAGACGCACTTCCAGATTAAATGTATACAGCCATGTCAGTTCTTTACCGAAATAATGACTTTAGCAATAAAATGTTGCCATGCCTGAAAATATATCAAAATGTAATGCTTTTTGCAATAATATGCGAACACTTACCGGTTAATGTGGATGTCCGCCCGGTAAATTACCACCGCTCCCTCTCACGGTCGACTCTCTCTATCTCCCGCTCTCTGAAAGTTAAACACGCATAACGTCTCGAGTGAAAACTGTAAATATAACAATAATGACCAAAAATATGGAAAAATAAAGAGCAACTTTACCTTTCTGAGGTCAAATTGGAAAAAATAAGCCCATTACGTCGGTTAATCCAGCTGAGAGAAAAATGCCGATCTCAACTACTGCACTGTGATTCACAGGAAAATATTATTTTACTGTAGAATTTCCCGCGGTTGTATTTTTACCCATGATGCATTGCCGATTTACAGCAACTTACTGTATACATATTCCACAGTATGGATTTGTTCATTTTACAGTAATAATGCTGTGAAAACTACAGAAATTTGTTACAGTGTACAGAAACATTTGTAACCCGTGAAAACTCTGAACAACGTTAGCCATTTTGAAAATTATAACAATTAACAACTTTTAAAAAACTCCATCCTCAAAATAAACAAAAATCAGTACAAAATTCTCCAACATGACAACTAAATTGGCTCAAATCTGTGGGCCTGTTCCAACATTATTTTTTATTATTTTCGCTGTATTTCAGTCTGTCCTTAATTTCAGTAATAAGTGTCAGATAGTAAGAATATTTTACAAACATTATTTTAGCGAAAATTGCAAACAGCACTTTTAATACAATTTTTATGAACAAAGCACTTATTTTCCCTAAATATGAGTGAACGATGCGATAGACAGGATTCTGTGTGCTTAGATGGGCACATTTCTGCATACCTCATTCACAGAGATTGGGCTAGATCAGTTGGTCATTGCACACACACAGACACACACACATTGCCTCAAACACACACCTGCGATCTCACACACGTGTATAAAGATGTGCGCACATGCACATGGCCTGTGGTGGATTTTTGGCTGCTTTCAGCTTCGTGCTCCAAATAAATAACCCAGTTTTATTGACACAAATAGAACTGCCAGGAGTGAAACAGGGGAAGAGAACGAGTGTGAAAAAAAAATAGAGATAGATAGATAAGGTACAAGTTCAGTTTACTAGGTAAAATCCGCAATGCATTTCCTCTAATGGGGTGTACGATGCAAACGTGTGTAGAAAAAAGAGCATATGTTCAGACTGATGAGCACAGAACAAATAGAAATCTTTAATGGGAACAACCCATCAGGCAGGTGTGTCAAGAGTTTACATGGGTGTGTGGATAAAGTGGTTTCGGTAGGTCAAATTTGGTTGCGTATTAATGCATATTTTCACACTTATTGCATAATTTTCTTACATAATATACACAGATATGAGAATATGTTAACCTGCAACCTCAATGTCGAGTTTAGACTCACCAGTGCCGTTCACTTTACAAGTGACGAAAGTTTTCTCCTGAGATTTGATCCTGAGTGCAGTGGATGAAAACCCACACTACTCAGAGATACTGGACTGTACAGAAAGAACAGAGTTTATGTCTCAACCCTGATGGCGATCCCTAAAACCACTCAAACCATTAAACAAATAAGGGCAGTAAGATTTGCAGTCATTGTGTCAATCATGGTGGTTATGCCTCCTATGTCAATAACTGCCACACAGGAAAATAATCTGACATCACTTCCTGTTCTAAGATATAACATGGGACTCCCCCATCCTTTACAAATTAGGTAGGGTTCACTCGGCCTTCAAACTGTGGCATTCATAATTTGAGGCACTAGCTTTGATGGAAAGACGGTGAAAGCTTTAATACTTCAGAAGTATCACAACATGATGACAAGTTGAGATTTTTTACTTTAATAATACTAAGTATGTAAAGCACTTCTCTAGATGGTCCCTCCAGTAAATATCCATACAGATGGCCGTTCTCGTTTTCATGCTATTTCCAGTGTCACCCTCATAATAGTAGCTGTATTCTGTGTTTCTCTGGATGATAGATTCGGCTGAAGTCCCGCGGCTGAATTAAGAACGGAAACAGCGACCTCTTCTGGAAAAAAGCGACGTTGTGGATAAGTAAGTCCTGTAAAACCACTGTAATACAAAACACTATATACAATGCAGTAGGCCTACGGGGTTCACTATTCTGAACTTAACTGAGAATTACAATTAAAATTCCTGCTATGCAACTAACATACAGCCACACAGCCTTACATGGAAATTAACTGCAAATAAATAAATATCTCAGTATCTTACAAGAACTTAAAAATAAAAAAAATAACGAGGGGCTTTCTATTCTGTTTCATCACAGTCCCAAAGCTCCATTTCTCAGGGTTCCTCCAGTCCCAGAGGTTCAAAAAGTTTAAAAAAGCCTTTTCTCGGGGTTCCCAGTGATGTTCTTGACACTGCCTAGATGTTCCTGTCGTGGACCTAAACTAAAGTTAGGACCAGGACCTCAGAGCAGGTGCCTGAAGCCATTCTAGTTCCAGATCTCTCTGTCTTCAGCTGCCCTTGACCTCAATAAATATGTAAATATTTAAATAAATGCATATTGAACTGACCTATTTTTTATAAAATGCAAATCAATTTTACTGTCCAACCCTTAAAATCCATGCAATCCACCAAGAAGCAGGTAAGATGAAAAAGCAAGTAATGGGATGACATCAAGGCAATGCAAGCCAAGTTTATTTCAAAGTGCTTTGCATGAAAAGGAATTCAAATAATCATAAAAAATTTTTTAAATTATTACAAATTTGATTTAAAATGAATTAAAACCATTGAGAAATTTAAAAAATGAGGATGCATAAAATACAGTGCAATCATTCGGACATAGCACAGACCAAATTCTGTGTTTTAAGTCTAGGTTTAAATGTGGCTACTGTTTTAGCACATCTGATCTTTTCTGGAAGCTGGTTCTAGCTGGTTCCAGTATCTGCATTTGAATGCAGTTATTGGCTCATCAGAGGTGGTGTGCAACAGGTTTGGGGGTATTGCCTCTAGAGGGTACAGATTTATTTAACATAGAAATAGAACATAGAAAGTAGTTGCTGTTAAGTCCACAAGTATGTCCTATTATCTTTGTTTATTAAATCTGTGCTTGCATTTGGATTATCACGCCATTTTGTCCCTGCATACGTTACAGACGTATGACCAACCAAGCTATGAATCCAGCAGCACAAATCATGCATCTCGTTGTATAGACTATAGGAATATGTCATGACATGAATGCACAAGGTATGCCTTCTAATTTTTTTTCAGGATGGCTATCTGAGCTGCTCAGTTCATGTATGCCTCTGTGGCATCCTCACTGGACATTGGAGTATTATATCAACCTTGTACTGTAGCACAGCGGCTTTGAAATTACTGTGGGAGTCATGGAGGAGGAATGCAGCACTCCTGCAGTAGCCTCTACTCCAGAGTCTCTCCCCATCATGACTGATACTCCAGAGTTTCTACCCCTCAAGGCTGCCTCTCCGGAGTCTCGTCTGTCATGACTGCCATGCCAGAGTCCTCAGCCATCATGACTGCCATGCCAAAGTCCTCAGCCATCATGGCTGCAGTGCCAGAGTCTCTAGCCATCAGGGCCACCATGCTAGAGTCTACAAAAAATAGCTCTGGGAATGGAAAGCTGATTTCCAGTGTGTGGGGGACCTCTGTACTCTCAAGCCCTGCAGAATCTAGTCCTGTCATGCAATGCCCAATGGTACCAAAGGTCCTTTCACCATCGGCTGCGCTTTCTGTAATGCCTATTGCCATCTTACAGTGAGGGAAAAAATATTTGATCCCCTGCTGATTTATTACATTTGCCCATTGACAAAGAAATGATCAGTCTATAAGTTTAATGGTAGGTTTATTTAAACAGTAAGAGACAGAATAACAACAAAAAAATCCAGAAAAACACATTTCAAAAAAGTTATAAATCCATTTGCATTTTAATGAGTGAAATAAGTATTTGATACCCTATCAGTCAGCAAGATGTTTGGCTCCCAGGTGTCTTTTATACAGATAAGGAGCTGAGATTATCTCTTTATAATCTCAGTTTGTTACCTATACAAAAGACACCTGTCCACAGAAACAATCAATCAGATTCCAAACTCTCCACCATGGCCAAGACCAAAGAGCTGTCCAAGGATGTCAAGGACAAGATTGTAGACCTACACAAAGTGTTCGGGTCAGATGAGACCAAAATCAAGCTCTTTGTCATCAACTCAACTCAACCGTGTTTGGAAGAGGTGGAATGCTGCCTATGACCCCAGGAACAATATCCACACTGTCAAACATGGAGGTGGAAACATGCTTTGGGGGAGTTTTTCTGGTAAGGGGACAGGACAACTGCACCGCATTAAAAGGACGATGGACAGGGCCATATACTGTCAAATCTTGGGTGAGAACCATTGAAAATGGATTGGTATTCCAGCATGAAAATGACCCAAAACACACGGCCAAGGCAACAAAGGAGTGGCTCAAGAAGAAGCACATTAAAATCTTGGAGTGGCCTAGCCGGTCTCCAGACCTTAATCCCACAGAAAATCTGTGGAGGGAACTGAAGGTTCGACTGGCCAAAGTCAGCCTCGAAAACTTAATGACTTGGAGAGGATCTGCAAAGAGGAGTGGGACAAAATGCATCCTGAGATGTGTGCAAACCTGGTGGCCAACTACAAGAAACGTCTGACCTCTGTGAGTGCCAACAAGGGTTTTGCCTCCAAGTACTAAGTCATGTTTTGTGAAGGGGTCAAATGTTTATAAACCTACTTTTTCGAACTCCTCCTAGACCGTTTGTCCAATGAAGGCCAAGGCTACAAAATGGGATTGGGAATGAATGCTGCACTGCTGGAGGCTTTCCCTGGTTAAAAAAAAAAAAAAAAACAGCTAAAACCAGCCTAGGCTGGTTGACTGGTTTTAGCTGGTCAACCAGCCTGGTTTTAGCTGGTCAGCAGACTGGTTTTAGAGGGGTTTTGGCCACCAGCTAAAACCAGCTATTTCCAGCTTAAACCAGCTAACATCCAGCCTAGGCTGGATTTAGCTGTTTTTTTCAGCAGGGTTATTTTCAATATGAATGATTTAATATAAAGTTATGGTGCTTATAAGGACATTTTTTTGAGCAAACTGTAAAAACGCAAGTGCCAAATCCTGTCTCTTTTGAAAGAGAAATCATAGTTCTGCTGCACACAAGAGAAAGTTTTTTATAATTTCAGTACTATAAATTTTTTAACAAATAATAAAAATGCCCCAAAATCTAAAGTACTGTATAGGATTCCCATATTTAGCACGCATTTGTACTTAGTGTGTTCTGTTTAGGTGTGAAGATCAAAAACTGTTTCTTCTTAGCAACTTGCTGGCACTGAACCACAAGAGGTGCGCATACCAGCTCAAACCTGAAGCAGAGAATAAGAATGTTCAACCAGTCTTTTTGAAATTATTATGTATTTATTTGTTTGTTTTTGGTTGTCTTATCACATTAACAGTTGAAATGCAAAATGATTATGAGGTATCAGTGATTTACAATGCTACAAATAATACCTGTTGTTAAAATAACAGTGACACTCTGCTTACAAAGCTGCTACAGAAGAAAAAAAAACTTTGTGGTTAAAAGCAATGAACCGGATTCTGGTTAAGGCGTCAAGCTCACATGCAAACATCCACGTTGTGAATTACGTTGACATTATACAACACACATTAAACAACAAGCACTGGAAAGTGAACAGCTGGCTTTGAATAAAACACCTTACAGCTACAGTTTTCTTATTGCTTTTTCAGGGAATGTTTGTTCAACATGGAGACTGCAGAATTCTGGTATCATAAAACACCACCAATATATTCAGGTGAGCTACATTTTGTACATACAGTAAACAATGCTTATTGTACAGTATGTTTAAGTACATTAATGCACTTGTATACGTCTTACCTAAATTAGTTTGTAAGTATAACTTACAACTCTAACCTGCAAGTGTGCAGTGTTTCCTGCTCTTTCAAAATGCTAAATTTGAAAACATTGTAATGAATTTACCATTGAAACACTGTAACAGTAATCAATAAATATGGAACTGACACAAGCTATATATATATTGTTTACACATGAAAAATGTAGCCTACATTTGCAGTATGATTTTTAAAGGTGCTGTAATTTTGAAGATTTCTCTTTAGCTAATGGACCGGAAGTCTCGCTCATAGGCTCACTTCCACGTTGAAGAATTTGGTGGATACCACTTTTCAAAGCCCATTTTGTATGCATGAAATGTGAACTTTGAGTTGATTTGTGTTTGGAAATATGATACATTTATTGGCGGTACATCACCTTCCAGTATTACTATCCGAAATACTCACATTTACTATACAAGTTATTTCTTGTGTGCTTGTGTAATACTGTAGCTCTTGCTTTAGGAAAGGCCATATCTGAGTGACTGTTTTATATCTTCATGCAGAATCAGAGAGAAAATTTGAGAATTGTGTTGCTGGGTGTTTCTGGTGTTGGAAAGAGTGCAACAGGAAATTTAATACTGGGAGGTAAGGCTTTCAAAGCGACCAGAACCAGAGTGAGTGAGATACAGAGAGGAAGAGTAGAGAACAGAATCATCTCAGTCATAGACACTCCAGGATTTTTTTACCACTGAACTGACTGATAAAGACCTGCAGAGTGAAATAAAAAGAAGCGTTTCTCTCTGTCACCCTGGTCCTCATGTGTTCCTGCTGATGATCAACCTGAAGAACATGAAAGAAGAGAGGAACCTTGTGAAACAAATTGAGGAGAAGTTTGGACCACAGGCTTTTAAGTGCACCCTGGTTTTGTTTATTGGAAGGGAGCAAATTTCCAACAAAGAATGGATGGTCTTTATGCTTAGTACAAAATTTCAGGAGCTAGTTAGACACTGCAGAGATACATATCATGCAATCAACAGTATAAATGAAATTAACCTAACTCACATCACAAAGCTTCTACAGAAGATTGATGAAATCGATCTGATTGATGAAATTGATGAAACAGAATGATGACCAGCATTACAATACTGACATTTACTTAAAGTCCCCAACAAAGATTAAAATAGTAAAGCAAAAACTGGAAGGAGAAAAAAAGGATGACCCAAAAAAACACAGAGAAAGAGACAAAACCATGAGAAAGTAAAACCATGTGGAAGACATTTAAAAGTGTAATACAGGAAAACATAACACATACTGTGATCGATCCAGAAAAGGAAACTCTTCTTTCATATACAACAAAAACTCATGAAGAGGAAGACTGGGTTTTTCAAGAAAGCAAGAATGTGAGTGATAGTGGATCATTAATAAGATCGGTGGAATTCCAGAAACTGACAGAAAACTGGAAAATAAGCAGAACGGAAAAATGGGAGCAGAGAAACACCCAAGCAGGTGAAAAGTCTTTATTTTATTACTGTCTATATTTTCCTCAAAAGTCTCTTAAAAAGACCCTTAAAGTAAACCCATGGTGCTGTTTGATAGATAATTCACTGAGATTAAGTTTTTACCATTTTTATTGTATTTACATGCGCAAGTTGACATGTAAAGTCGCCTACTGTGGTGTGCGAAAGTATTCACATTATGTTATGTTACAGCCTTATGTTAAACTGCTTTAGATAACTTTTTTCCCACATCAATCTACACTCCATGAGGTCAAGGCAAAAAAAAAAAACATACAGTATTTGCGACAACTTTGCAAATGTATTAAAAAAAAAAAAAAAAAAAAATGAAATAGTACATTGCATAAATATTCATACCCTTAACGCATAACTTAGTTAAAGCACCTTTACAGCCTCAAGTATTTTTTGCACATCTGCATTTGGCAATTATCTGCCATACTTCACCTCACATCTTCACCTCTCAAGCTCTGTCAGCTTGGATGGGGTCTGGCAGACATTTTCAGGTTTCTCCAGAAATGTTTGATTGGGTTCAAGCCCAGGTTCTGGCTGTGCCACTCAAGGACACTTACAGAGTTGTCTATAAGCCAATTTTGCGTGCATAGGTTCATTGTCCTGTTGGAAGGTGAACCTTCTTCCAAGCCTGAGATTCTGAATGCTCTGGACTGGATTATTATTAAGGCTATCTCTATATTTTGCTGTGTTAAGCTTTCCTTCTACTCTGACAAATCCCTCAGTCCCTGCTGCTGAAAAACAGCCCCAGAGCATGAGGCTGCTACCAGCACACTTTACTTTTAGGATGGTACTCTGCAGTGATAAGCAGAGCCTGGTTTCCTCAAAACATGATGCTTTGAATTTCATCAGATCAGAGAATTTTGTTTCTTACAATGTGAGTCCTTTAGGTGCTTTGTTGCAAATTCCAAGTAGGTTATTATATGTCTTCAATAAGGAGAGGATTGAGTTTAGCCACACCACCATAAAGACCAGATTGGTGGAGTGTTGCAGTGATGCAAAAGGTCTCTCATATGTCCACATTTGATCATGGAGCTTAACTAGAGTGACCGTCAGCTTCTTGGTCACCACTCTAAGAGTTGTTCCAAACTTCTTCCATTATGGATAATGGAGGCTATGCTTCTGTAAACCTTCAATGCAGCAGCATTTTTGTCTGATCTCTTCCCCAGATCGTGATGCAATCCTGTTTTTGAGCTCTGCAGGCAGTTCGTTTGACCTCAGGGCTTGGCATTTGCTTTGATATGCATTTTCAGCTGTTAGACCTTATATTGAGAGGTGTTTTCCTTTCCAAATCATACTCATTCAAATGAATTTGCCACAGGTTGACTTCACCCGAAGTGTAGTAACATCTACAAGCAATATGAATGCTCCTGAGCTTAATATCAAGTGTGAATACTTATGCAATGGAAACATTTCAGTTTTTTATTTCTAATAAATTTGCAAAGTTTTTTTTTTTTGGTTTGTCTTTATGGTGTATGGAGGGTAGATTGATGTGGAAAAAAAAGTTATTTAAAGCAGTTTCATATATGGCTGCAACATAACAAAACGTGAAAAAAAAATGAAGGCGTATGAATACTTTCGCAAGGCACTGACTGTATATCTGAACCCAGAACCAAACAATTCACTACTTATACTACGCATATCACAGCTATTAAGAAAAATATTGATACAGTCATAGGCTAGATGACGTGTCATATTGAGGCAAATAAAGCAATTTTAATAAATTAACTTCATAAGGAAGCCAATGTCTGTTGCTTAACACAAAAAAATCAATCTGCAAGCACTGGACATATAAAAATAGCGGGCAAATGAATTAATCAAAATGTACATTGCATTTATTTACACACGTCATCTTCTCCAATCATATCAGATCTCAGAATTGTGATGGTGGGGAAAACTGGAGCTGGAAAGAGCGCAACAGGAAACACCATCCTGGGAGAAAAAGTTTTTAAAGAAGAAATGTGTTCTGAATCGGTGACTCGAAAATGCAAGTAAAATCAGCAAATGGTAGAAGGTAGAATTATCTCAGTGATTGACACTCCAGGGGTGTGTGACACATTTATGAGAGTAGTGTGTAGAAATGTCTCTTCCTGGTCCTCATGCTTTTCTACTGGTCATCCGACTGGATGTGAGATTCACAGACGAGGAAAAGAACACAGTGAAATGGATTCAGGAGAACTTTGGAGAAGATGCTTTACATTATACCATCATTCTTTTTTACGAGAGGAGACCTGTTGAAAACATCTATAGAGGAGTTTCTGACAACAAACAAGCAGATGAATGAGCTTATCAAACAGTTTAAAGCTGGTTATCAGGTTTTCAACAACACAAAATAAAATCATACACAGGTATGGAGAGGAGGACGAGAGGATAAGGCAAGAAGAGGAGATCAAGATAAGGAAGGATGAACAAAAGAAACTTGTCAAGAGTGCTAAAATGGGAGCCTTGGTGTGAGTAGGTGTAGGAGGAGTGATTGGAGGTGCAGCACTGGCTGTAGGAACTGGAGTGGCACTATCTGCAGTTGTAATCACAGGAGCCGCATCTCTTGCTGGAGGAGCGGGTGCAAAACTTATCACAGATACAATTAAGAGGAAGCAGAGTAAAAGAGCAGCAAAAAAAAAAAAAAAAGTTTCAGGCATTGCATCACCTTAATGATTTTAGAATTTTAAGGGGTTTAAAACAGGGATGCAAGTATATCACGCAAAAGGGGTAAAGAAATTTAAAGCAGCTTAAAGGATAGTTCACCCAAAAATGAAAGTGCTGTCATTAATTACTCACTCTTATATCGTTCCAAACCCGTAAGACCTTCAGTTGTCTTCAGAACACAAATTGAGATATATTTTCGATGAAATCCAAGAGCCCTCTGACCCTCCATAGCAGGGTTGGATATTGATTCAGATGTCCAGATTCTGTTCTATTCTATATTTTGATTCGCAAGCTCTCGATTCAGTTTGATTCTCGATTTTTTAAATAGTAATACATTTCTGTCAGTTTCTTAATGTTAAACTAAACTTTTATTTTGATGGGTTGCCATGAAGAACTTGCAGCTGTTGTGTATGTGATATGATGGAAGTTTTCTCAAATTAAACTAAAATGCTAATGAAGTGACTCTCAGAGCAGCTGGAGATGAGATTGTTGTGTTCACATTGCTGTATTAATGCCGCGTTCCAGGCAACCCGTTACCTGTGTTTTTCCAACCTTCTTTCTGTGAAAGTGCACTGGAACGGCAGTCAAACCCATGACTTCCCACCCGTGAACTCATAGATCGATGTACTCCCAGTTTCGAGCTCTGGCATCACATAGCCCGCAAAACAACCATGGCAGCCCCTACGGGTGCTGTGTTTATGCAAGTGGTACACACTGGAAAAATAGATTTTAGGACAACATACATTGCAATCAAATTAATAATAATATAATAATAATAAATGCGCTCAGGCAGTTTGGTGTGAATTGCCTGGAACTCTACAAAGTTGTGAGTCGTGGTTTGAAGTTGTTATTTATGTCTTGCTGTCTATGGAGGGTAAGAGAGCTCAATTTCATCAAAAATATCTTAATCTGTGTTCTGAAGATGAACGAAGGTCTACGGGTTTGGATTGACATGAGGGTGATTAACTAATGACAGAATTTTAATTTTTGGGTGAACTTCCCTGGTGAAAAAAACAGCTAAAACCAGCCTAGGCTGGTTGGCTGGTTTTAGCTGGTCAACCAGCCTAGTTTTAGCTGGTCATAGCTGGTCAGCAGACTGGTTTTAGAGGGGTTTTGGCCAGGCTGGTCTTACTGTAGCTGGTCAGGCAGGGAAACCACCAACTAAAACCAGCTTAAACCAGCTATGACCAGCCAACCAGCTTAGGCTGGTTTTAGCTGTTTTTTTCAGCAGGGTATCCCTTTAACACCACAAGAGATTTTTATTTTGGCTTTATTTGTGGTTAGTAAACAGGTGTGAGGATCTAGAAAAGAGAATATCCTTTCAGAAATCACTGATATAAACTGTAGTAAAGTATTGTCGATATTCCCCTGCTGAAAAAAAAAAAAAAAAAAGCTTAAACCAGCCTAGGCTGGTTGG
Source organism: Garra rufa (assembly GCF_049309525.1). NCBI lineage: Eukaryota > Metazoa > Chordata > Actinopteri > Cypriniformes > Cyprinidae > Garra > Garra rufa. The sequence goes on from NC_133369.1 coordinate 37,171,327, forward strand.
CTGGTTTTAGCTGGTGGTCTCCCAGCCTGACCAGAAAAGTGGCCAAAACCTCTTTAAAACCAGTCTGCTGACCAGCTAAAACCAGCCTGGTGGACCGGCTAAAATCAGCTAACCAGCCTATGCTGGTTTTAGCTATTTTTTTTCCAGCAGGATCTATATGCTTAACTCTGAACACTCTTTAAAATAAAGTTTCCAGAAGTAAATTTTCTTAGCAATCTAATAGAAGAGCCATTTTGGGTTCCCCCAGGAATCTTTCTGTTAACCATTCTTAAAATAACCTTTTTTTTAAACATTCCCACTATATATAACCTTTCTTGGACTGGAAGAGCTTTGTGTTAAAGCTTGTTAATTCAACCATGTATGCTAAAGTATCGTTATTTTTAAGAACAGAATGCCTATTTGCAAAATAGTCCACCTTGTTGGCAGAGGTTATTCACACTAACTCCTCCTACCAATGTGTGATTGAGCTATACACATTACAAAAGATGATTGCCAATCAACAGCTCCTGTGGCGTTGATGGTAACATTTTTCTCCCTTTTCAAATCTCATATGATACCGGAAAAGCATTTATTTTCAATAAAATAAAGGAAATAATCAAAAATTTGAAAATAAAGTATCAAGTATGGTTAGGGTAGGTGTAGGAAGGGCTTTTTTTCCCCAATAAGCTGCCATGCATTTAATAATTTGAATTAAATTACACTCAATATGTTATTATTGCATACTGTTTTATGATAGTATAAATAAATAGCAAAAAATACTGCCATTTTCCCTTAATGTAAGTATCATCTATCGCTAAGAAAATATGCTAGTTTCATCTAATTGCTATTTACACTTAATGTAAATACCATCTATTGCTATTTGCACTTGTTTGTACTTAGTGCAAATAGCCGCTTCCTTTTAAGAATGTCTGAAATCCAGGCATTGACCTTAAGCTAACTTCATAAATGTGACCCTGGACCACAAAACCAGTCATAAGGTTAAATTTTACAAAGCTGAGATGTATACATCATATGAAAGCTCAATAAAAAAGCTTTCTATTGATGTATGGTATGTTAGAATAGGACAATATTTGGTCGAGATACTTCTATTTGAAAAACAGGAATCTGAGGGTGCAAAAAAAATCAAAATACTAAGAAAATCACCTTTAAAGTTGTCCATATTAAGTTCTTAACAATGCATATTACTAATCAAAAATTACATTTTGATATATTTATAGTAGGAATTTTACAAAAAATCTTCATGGAACATGATCTTTGCTTAATTTCCTAATGATTTTTGGCATAAAAGAAAAAACAAAAATTTTGACCCATGCAATGTATTTTTGGCTATTGCTACAAATATACCCCAGCGACTTAAGACTGGTTTTGTGGTCCAGGGTCACAAATAGTGTAGCATGTTATATGAGCATGATTTTTTGCCCCCCAAACCAGTTAAGCACAATACTCACCTCTGACAATTTATGCTTCATGAATTCAAAATCAAATCATAAAAATAATGGATGAATCAGATCGCAACAAACTAATGCTACAGCATGTACCAGTTTGTGCTACTAACACTATACTAAGATGGTCATGGTTGGGGTTGGGGTTAATGTTTGGGGTTGCGCTGAACTGGTTTGGGAAAATAAAATCTTGACAAGACTGTGACAATAAGTTCCTTTGATTTTATATTTTTGTATTATAAAGTTTACTATGACCAGACATTTGTAATGTTACCTATTTTGTATGCGATTGATTTATTTAAATGGTTTTGTTGGTGTCTTTGGTAGATTTTTCTGTGTCTATAAGTTTTACTTTATATTGCTTTTGTATTTAAAAAAAACGCTTGGGTTCAAAAACTCTGTGCATAAGTTCCTTTTAAATCAAATAAATAACAGTAAAAGTTTAATCTCAAAGTCAGATTCCATCTATCAATTCTCCAAACAGCTTGTCCTCTGTGTTGCAGCCACAGTCAAATGATACATTTTATATATTAAAAACATATTCAATCTACATATTCGTAGATTTCATGTTTTGTGAACTATTATAACTTTTTCTGAATCATTCACTGCACAAATAGCTAATAGCTATATATAATAACCTGTATCAGATCTATACAGGTGGAGTTGGGGAGGTGGAGGGGTTCAGAGGAACTCTGAAGAGGTGCTGCGAAATGCTCTATTGAATGCTAACCAGCCATTTAAATGTAAAGCAGCAAGCTCATTGACAAATCATCATGTGCCAAGTAGTTTAGCGCTGTGAATAGCATCAGTTTGCATTAACAACCCCTCAGCCTGCACTATCTAGAGTTACTGACAGAACTTGGCATTTAACTACATTAGTTAACATGAACTTAAAGCGATGTCCCGAGCCAATCTCAAGGATCAGGATCGGGGCTGATCAAGCAATTTTTTAAACTGATCAGTATCAGCTCTCCTCAGTCCCATCCTTATTTTACGTCAGCTGTCATGCCAATGTAGTGCAGTAGCTGGCAGTATTTGCCTTCCAGTAGATTTACCAACTGCCATTAAAAGGAAATAAAGACACTCAAATGTGCGTGTTCAGCTGCCATTAAAACCAAAAGTAAAAGAAATGTGCATGTGATGCGCAAGACTCAGTGAGGTCTAATATTTTAGTATGCTAGTAATGCAATTACTAATGGTAACTCATGAGACTTTAGTGTTAAATGTTTAAAAGAGTTGTGAAATAACCACCAGTTTAACACTTTATTAAGAGTGCTGGGATGTAAGCAGGTCTATGTGTAAGTTTGCACATACATTACACATACAGTATCTCAGAAATGTGAGTACACCCCTCACATTTCAGCAACCATTTAAGTATATCTTCTCAAGGGACAATACTATAGAAATGAAACTTGGATATATTTTAGAGTCAATTTGCAGCTTTTATAGCAGTATAGATTTACTGTCCCCTGAAAATTACTCAACAAACAGCAATTATTATCAAAATAGCTGGCAACAAAAGTGAGTACACCCTAAGTGAACTTGTCCAAAGTGTAAATATGTTGTGTTAGAACCATGGTTATCTGGCACTGCCTTATTCATCCTGGACATAGAATTGACCAGAGCTGCACAGATTGTTGCTGGGATCCTCTTCCACTCCTCACTGAGCTGCTGGACTTTAGACACATGATGCTTCTCCACCTTACACTTGAGGATGCCCCACAGGTGCTTAATAGGGTTCAGGTCTGGAGACATACTTGGCCACCCCATCACCTTCAGCTTCCTAAGCAAGGCATGCTGGACACCATCTGAGCCATTTTAGTCTTATCAGACCACAGGACATGGTTCCAGTAATTTATGCTCTTGGACAGGTTGTCTTCAGCAAACTGTTTGCAGGCTTTCTTGTGAGTTAGCTTCAGATGAGACTTCCTTCTGGGACGATGCCTATGCAGACCGACTTGTTGCAGTGTTTGGTGTATGGTCTGAGCACTGACAAGCTGACCATCTACCTCTGCAACCTTTAAAGCAATGCTGGCAGCACTCAAGCATCTGTTTTTTGAAGCCAGGTTCTGCACCTGACGCACAGAACGAGTGCTCGACTTTTTTGATCGACCCTTGCAAGGCCTGTTCCAAATGGAACCCATCTTGAAAAACCTCTGTATGACCCTGACCACTGTAGTGTAACTCAGTTTCAGGGTGTTACTGAACCTCTAATAGCCTTGGCCATCTTTGTGGAGAGCAACAATTCTAATTCTCAAATCCTCAGAGAGTTCTTTGCCATGAGATGCCATGTTGAACATCCAGTGGTCAGTATGAGAGAATTGTACTTAAAGTACCAAATTTTAACTTTTCTAATACAAGATACACAACATTGTATGGTCCTGTCAAGAAGACAAAAACATAAACATGATGAATAGGACATGTGGCTCCTGCAGAGTTTAGCTTCAAACTGGCCTAGCACTCTTACCTAGACATTTCTAGTAATGCTTAAGACCTTGATTGTTTAATTAGTATTGGAGCTGAAGTCACAAGCAAGTGGCCCTCCAGGAGCAGGATTTGAGAGAAAAAAAAAATCACTTATGTGTATAATGGGCACAGATTTTTTTTGTGCTTCAGACTATTCGTCTAGTCTGAGAATATCAAATATTATAGAATAGTCCTGTCACTGCAACTGCCAAACCCAAAGATGTCTCAGTCTAGGGCTGGTGCCAAAGCGACTCCAGGCCCACTACAGTTCCTGTTCCACTTACAGATATTCCTGGGGCTGGTGTGCTTGGAACCTCAAATGACTAAAGAATCCAGAGCTGGTAAACTAAGAAGTTACTGTGTGCAAAAATTTAACTGACCATACTTGTAACTTGTAATAGCTGTATTATTAACATTTTGCTGAAAAAAAGTTTTATTTTAAATTCACATGCTCCCACAAGAAACTTTCAATCTACTAAGAAACAGAATAAAGAAACAGGCAATGATAATATAAATGGAGGATAACATTAACAGAGAAATACTTTAATTCCTGCAATGGTAGTGTCATGAAAGGTTGTTTCAATTTTGTTAAGTTTCAAAATAATAACAAAAGTATATTTCAAAGCACAACCACACAATTTTTGACTACTGGCTTTAATGGTGTAAATGAAGGCAGTAATAAATACAATATTATTCCCTAGCAATAACAATTAGATCATTTAAATGCACACCTTTCCATTTGCAACAATGTCAAATTCTCTTTAACAAAATATGTAACACAGCTAAACGTATATTACAGAGCTTTTAAATTTAAACTCGAACCATGACGATTAAAAAGAGTTAGTAAAAAAACTTGTTCTGCAACTGAAAATTAAACACTGTATCAATAAATACGCAGGGTTAATACAATTTCATTTTCAAGATAAAAATATGAGGCAGTCATATATAACTCAAATGCATAAATTTCTGAATAGCTCATTCAGAGAGCTGAGGTAAAACATTAGATTGATCTGTTGTTCTTTGCGCGCACACTCCACCTCAGACGCCCACCTGCAATCTCACTTATGACTCTCAGTTTTGTGATCCAAATAAATGCCCCACACCTATTGAAACAAACAGAGCTGCAAGGCAAAAAAGAAGAGGAAAAGTTTCATTCAGAAGTTTCATTTTTGGTGAAGAACTCTTTAAATCACATTTTTTTTATTTATGTTTTACTGTGCTATTATTTGTAAATGCCTTTATTAGTTTTCATTTTAATATTAAATGTTTACCTGTCTTTAATAATGTTTGAAGGAGGTCATATTAGTTAGGCGAGTAGTTTTTGTTGTATCAAAATTAAAAATAGAACATTTTCAAAGTAATGAGCACAGAGCAAATCAGTAATGTACGACAAAATAGTGCGATTTAGGTTAAAAGGGCAGAAATGCATCATTTAAAAGAGCTGCTATGTGCTATTTTTGGAGAAACTGTTTTGGTGGAACGACTGTGTAACATAGCAGTAACACACGATACATGTCTAACTGGTATATCAGCTGTGTTGTATCAGCTTCAAAAGGGAAGTAAAATGTGAGAAGTCAGTCTACAAGGAGGTGCGCATGATGTGATTTAAAAAGTTGATTGACATTGATGCATATTTTCGCACTAGTTGCATTAGTGAAATAAGCTTGTTTTCTTACTAATATACATAATATTCATACAGTTGAGGTCAAAAGTTTACATACACCTTGCAGGATCTGCAAAATGTTCATTGTTTTACTAAAATAAGAGAGATCATACAAAATGCATGTTATTTTTTATTTAGCACTGACCTGAGTAAGATATTTTACATGAAAGACATTTACATATAATTCACAAGAGAAAATAATATAAAAAAAACCTGTTCAAAAGTTTACATACAGTGGTGTGAAAAAGTGTTGGGCCCCCTTCCCGATTTTTTTGCATGTTTGTCACACTTTAATGTTTCAGATCATCAAACTAATTAATGTTAAAACATAACTGTGGTTTATCACACTTAAGTTCAGTTTCTCTAGCCACACTCAGGCCTGATTACTGCCACACCTGTTCGCAACCAAGAAATCACTTAAATATGACCTGCCTGACAAAGTGAAGTAGACCAAAAGTTCCTCAAAAGCTACACATCATGTTGAGATCCAAAGAAATTCAGGAACAAATGAGAAAGAAAGTAATTGAGATCTATCAGTCTGGAAAAGGTTATAAAGCCATTTCTAAAACTTTGGGACTCCAGCGAACCACAGTGAGAGCCATTATCCACAAATGGCGAAAGCATGGAACAGTGGTGAACCTTCCCAGGAGTGGCCGGCCAACCAAAATTACCCCAAGAGCGCAGCGACGACTCATCCAAGAGGTCACAAAAGACCCCACAACAACATCTAAAGAACTGCAGGCCTCTCTTGCCTCAGTTAAGGTCAGTGTTCATGACTCCACCATAAGACAGAGACTGGGCAAAAATGGCCTGCATGGCAGAGTTCCAAGACGAAAACCGCTGCTGAGCAAAAAGAACATAAAGGCTCGTCTCAGTTTTGCCAGAAAACATCTTGATGATCCCCAAGACTTTTGGGAAAATATTCTGTGGACTGACGAGACAAAAGTTGAACTTTTTGGAAGGTGTGTGTCCCATTACATCTGGCGTAAAAGTAACACAGCATTTCAGAAAAAGAACATCATACCAACAGTAAAGTATGGTGGTGGTAGTGTGATGGTCTGGGGCTGTTTTGCTGCTTCTGGACCTAGAAGACTTGCTGTGATAAATGGAACCATGAATTCTGCTGTCTACCAAAAAATCCTGAAGGACAATGTCCGGCCATCTGTTTGTGACCTCAAGCCAAAGCGAACTTGGGTTCTGCAGCAGGACAATGATCCAAAACACAACAGCAAATCCACCTCTGAATGGCTGAAGAAAAACAAAATGAAGACTTTGGAGTGTCAAAGTCCTGACCTGAATCCTACTGAGATGCTGTGGCATGACCTTAAAAAGGAGGTTCATGCTCGAAAACCCTCCAATGTGGCTGATTTACAACAATTCTGCCTAGATGAGTGGCCAAAGTTCCTGCACAGTGCTGTAACAGACTCATTACAAGTTATCGCAAATGCTTGATTGCAGTTGTTGCTGCTAAGGGTGACCCAATCAGTTATTAAGTTTAGGGGCCAAACACTTTTTCACACAGGGCCATGTGGGTTTGGATTTTGTTTTCCCTTCAAAATAAAAAACTTAATTCAAAAACTGCATGTTGTGTTTACTTGTGTTATCTTTGATTAATATTTAAATTTGTTTTATGATCTGAAACATTAAAGTGTGACAAACATGCAAAAAAAAATAAAAAATCAGTAAGGGGGCCAACACTTTTTCACACCACTGTACACTTGATTCTAAATACTGTGTTGTTAACTGAATGATCCACAGCTGTATTTTTTTGTTTAGTGATAGTTGTTCATGAGTCCCTTGTTTGTCCTGAACAGTTAAATTACCTGCTGTTCTTCAGAAAAATCCTTCAGGTCCCTCAAACTTTTGTTTTTTCAGCATTTTTGTGTTTGAACCCTTTCCAACAATGACTGTATGATTTTAAGATCCATCTTTTCACACTGAGGACAACTGAGGGACTCATATGCAATTATTACAGAAAGTTCAAACGCTCACTGATGCTCCAGAAGGAAAAACTATGCATTAAGAGCCAGGGGTTTAAACTTTTGAACAGAATGAAGATGCGTACATTTTTCTTATTTGCCCAAATATAATATTTTTTTTTTATTGATTACTGCCCTTCAGAAGCTACAAAAGATACTTAAATATTTCCCAGAAGACAAAATAAGTCTAATTTACCCTGATCTTCAAATTAAAAAAGTTTTCACTCCCCAGCTCTTAATGCATTGTGTTTCCTTCTGAAGCATCAGTGAGCATTTGAGCCTTCTGTAATAGTTGCATATGAGTCCCTCAGTTGTCCTCAGTGTGAAAAGATGGATCTTAAAATCATACAGTCATTGTTGGAAAGGGTTCAAATACACAAAAAAGCTGAAAAACCAAAGAATCTGTGGAAAGTGAAGGGTTTTTCTGAAGAACAGCAGGCAGTTTAACTGTTCAGGACAAACAAGGGAATTATCAACAACTACCACTAAACAAAAAAAAAAAAAAAACAGCTGTGGATCATTCAGGTAACAACACAGAATTATGAATGAATATTATGAAATTTTTATTATTTGTGGATTACATGTAAACATCTTTTATGTGAAATATCTTATTCAGGTCAGCACTAAATAAAAAAATAACATGCATTTTGTATGATCCCTCTTACTTTGGTAAAATAATCAACATTTTGCAGAGTTTGAAAGGTGTATGTAAATTTTTGACCTCAGCTGTAGGTTTGCGTGTTTTTGTTCTCTACCTGTTGCTTCAGTGTAGAGTTTGGACTCATCAGTGCTGGTCACTTTGCAAGTGATGTATGTTTTCTTCCTCTCTATTCGATCCAGAGCACTGTGGATTAAAACCACACTACCCAGAGGCATTGGACTGTACAGGAGAATATAGTTCAACAGGTAAGATCACAGATAATCAAAGCCAGACTCAAATGGAAAACATAATGGTAACTGCATCTGAAAGACTTAAGTACTTTATGAACATAGAAACATTATCTCACCTGCGGTAGTCGATGTTGAGATTGGCGGTCATAATGGGTCCTGAGAGGAAACTGGCAAGAGTACCTGTCACTGTGTCAATAATGGTGGCTATGGCTCCACCATGTACATGCCTGCCACACAGGAAATAGTTGTAATGTTATTTCCTGGTTTCGTTTTTTACTAATTAAAATGTGAAATTCGATTTCAGTTATATTTTCAGGCAATAAACATAGAACAGAGCCTTACCCTGGTGCACCTTCTAGTAAATGTCCTGCTTGAAACACACAAACGCATCTCTTCTCCTCCTTATTGACAAACACAACATACTCAAATGCTGTGCCTGGCTCTTTAAAATTTCTCGTGAAAAGTCGAGCTTTGGCCTGGATCAGTTTGCTGAGGTATATCCCGGCTATGGGACAAAAACATTGTGACATTTGACTTTTGCACTGCATTATCACGCCATTTTACTGATAACAGTGACTAGAAGTAACTAGCAAATATATATTAATCACTTACCAGTTGCATATTTAATAGAACGGTTGTAGCTGGGCAACTTCCTCCAAGGCCCCCTTTTTTTCTCCTCACCATTTTCGGTGTCAGTGTCACACAGTGCAGTATAGTGGTCGTAAACCTTGTGCATCTCTGGACTCCATGATGAGTTGGGCTGGCTGAAGTCCCGTGACTGAGATGAGAATGGCCACAGTGTCATCTGGACAAAGAGTGATATACAAAATAGTTTTTATTAATATGCCATTCTTTCAGTTTAGATCAGTGTTATTATTTCAAACCAAAAGTATTAAAGGGAACCTCAGGTAGTAAGACATGTATGACTTAATATAACGTAAGTGATGTCTCTTACTAAAATATGTAGTAGAAAACCCATGAAAGATTTATGTTATTTAAAAAAATACACATTGTTTTAACATATTAAAGACTATGGTAAGGGCCCTATTGTTTTGATTACATAAAATGGTTGCACTTGATGAGCTGGTGCTACCTGTTGCTATTTTTTACTGCAACACAACTAATAATAAGCAACTCGGAAAATAAAATACTGATACAATGCCAAATTGTGTGGCTTTTAGTAGTAATTTCCAGTCAAAGGGCAAAAAAGTCTTCACTGCTTTTTCTAGCAATAAGAAAAGGAGAAAAGAATGGGAAAATGCCGTGGATGATTAAAACTTATTAAAGAGCTGCGTCTTTGTTCTCTTCACTTAAGCCCTGATGCCTCTGAGGCTTTTAGTAGGCCACAGCTACTAAAAGAGCTTACAAACGGCAGAGAAGATCAACGCTAGATGCCATCCTGGCAGGATGTAGTCCATTATATATATAAAATGATGTGACATAAAACTTTTATGGGTTTTCTAATGCATATTTTAGTAAGAGACATCATTTACAAAGCCATACAAGTCTTAATACCTGAGAGGATCTGCTTTTTTTAATTTAAATTAATCTCAAATTTTTTATTTTGCTCATATTTTTTCTGAAGATAGATAGATATGTATAGTGATTAAAGCCAAATATTAAATTGTACAATAGATAGATAGACAGATAGACAGACAGACAGACAGACAGACAGACAGATAGATATAGCAATGTCTTTTATACTTGAGTTAAAGGCACAAACACTGGAAAAATAATATTTATGGCACTCAGACAGGTGTTTAATGCAGTTGCCTTGACAGAAATAAACAAGATACATTTCTAGTTTCAACATAATTTGTTCTTCAGACATTCCTCTTTAAAAGAAAAAAAGTATCATATTTTTGCAAAGTGACCCACATTTGGTTTTTGACCACTGAACATTTTTACAGTTTACCAATTAACTGCTGGAGCCATTTTGAAATTACAATATCTCTGGAACTGAACCACATAGGGTCTTAGAAATGAAGATGCCAAAAGAAAGGTTTGTTAAGACCCAATATCTAAAAGGGCATTAAGATATCTTTAACACTAAAAAAGTGCCTATTTCCCATTTTTTCCCACCATTTTTTAATGTCAGCATTGGCATATGATGCTGCCATCTTTCTGAAGTCATTTTTAACACCCTGTAATTTGGCTCTTAATCTCCATTTTTTCAAAATCGCCATTTTGAACCCCATCTACAAAATAATAGATTGCTTAGTAAATATTCATCCATGGCATTTAATATTTTGGCTTTCATTACAATACTAGTCGATCTTGATTCAGAAAAACTATTAGCAAATTCAAATATTTGAACGAGGGACACACAATGACCCAATTTTTATTATTTGAAAAAGCAACTTAGATATTTCTATGTAAATTTAAAAGTGCATTACTTTACTTGTTCCTTGAAAAAAGTAATCTGATTATGTAATTCGGGTTACTTGTAATGCGTTACCTTTAAAGGAACACTCCACTTTTTTGGAAATAGGCTCATTCTCCAACTCCCCCTGTGTTAATAAGTTGATTTTTACCGTTTTGAAATCCATTCAGCCGTTCTCCTGTTCTGGCAATATATTTTTTTTTGACATAGATCATTGAATCCTATTAGACCAATAGCATCGCGTTCAAAAATGTCCAACGAGTTTCCATATTTGTTGTATTTAAAACTTGACTCTTCTGTAGTTATATCGTGTACTAAGACTGGTGGAAATGCAAAGCTGCGAGTTTCTAGGCCGATAATATTAGGAACTACACTTCCATTACGGCGTAATAGACAAGGAAGTTTGCTGCCGTAATATGGTCAAAGCAGGCGGAGTATTATCAAAAATGAGTTCCCAGCTAGTTTAGCATTTGCACATGTGCTGCGTGGTATTACTGCTCCTGCTTCGGCCTTATTACGCCAGCAAACTTCCTTGACTATTACGCCGGAATGGGAGTGTAGTTCCTAATCTTATCAGCCTAGAAAATTGAAGCTTTGCATTTCCACCGGTCTTGTAAACCATGTAAAGAGCCGGATGCTGAGCATGCAATTTTCAAAGGTTTGGTGGTGTCCATCCACTGCCATTAAAGGATAACTATTGCCAAAATGCAACCTGGGAGGTGTTTTTTTACTGTAACTGTTACTGTAACGGCTCGACACACCATGAAACTTTGCTCGAAGTATCGCCTGGGTCTCTACACATGAACTCGAGCATTGAGAACATTGTTTGTGTACACAGAGTTTACTAAAAAGAAAGGTTTTGAACAACTCGCTTACACTGTTTGGGTTTCCGCTCGCAGCCATCTTGCCAGTCAAGAAGTGTCGATCTCCGAATGCGAATGAATGGACTCCATAGGACGAAATATTAGGCTTATATGAGGCTCTTTTTACAACTAGAAGGTTAATATTGTTTTTCACTTGCGACAAAACAACGAATTAGCCATGCATTTATATGGAAATATGCTTTAGGAGCTATCCATCTTTACTCTCCTCACATTTGGAGATCGACACGTCTTGACTGGCAAGACGGCTGCGAGTGGAAAGTGAAAGTGAGTTTTCTTTTTAGTAAACTCTGTGTACACAAACAATGTTCTCAATGCTCAAGTTCATGTGTAGAGACCCAGGCGATACTTCGAGCAAAGTTTCATGGTGTGTCGAGCCTTCTTAATGTTGTAAAAATGCGCTCAAAGTTATGCCCTTAGTTAGTACTCCCATTCAGCGGATATTGACCACAAAACGAAATCAAGGTCAATCTCAAAAATGGCTGTTTTGTCGTAATTATGCTTTTAGATATAAGTTTGTCTCATTTACAGTAAAAAAAAAAAAAAAAAAAAAAACAGCCCAGGTTGCATTTTGGCAATAGTTATCCTTTAAATCACCAACAGACTGCAACGATTTAAGTTAAAAATCTTCGTTTGTGTTCTACTGAGGAAACAAAGTCACCTACAACTTGGATGCCTTGGGGTACGCAGATAACCATTTTGGGTGAACTATCCCTTTAATAAATAAATTAAAAACAGTAATAAATAAATATATAAATAATAATAAAAACAAAAGCATAAAAGTACTGAAACTATACAAATAATGAAACATACATGGAAAAAATAAAAAGATTTTAAAAATTAAACATGTTTTAAAATACATTTCAAAACCCACTTTAACTAGCATTAAGGCAGTGATATTCTCTAGCAATAACAATTAGATCATTTAATATATAAATAATACTAAATTGACACTGGAGAGGAGTACATTAGACTGATAAGATTGCTCTTATGAAGAATTTGTTGACAATACAACAATAGTTTCCCAAATTTGGTAGCAGACAAAACACTACACAAGACATGCCTATTAACATGGCTAAAAATATGAATATAAATCAAAAAGTATTTTAAAAAAGGGAGAGAAATACTTTACCGAGATAGGACTGATGGTCTCGAGTGAGGACTGCAGGTGTCTGTGGGTCTCTTTAGATAGCAGCTGGTTAGGACTGATTCCTTTCAGTGCATTGGAGATCTGCTGGCCACGGAGACTGCCAAGTCGTCTAGCTAGGTGTCCTAACATGTCTTTTTCAGAGGAATGCTGTGGCTGTCACTTCGAACCAAATGTAGAAGATGTCTTATTCTTCTGGATAGAATCCTCAATGTCTAATTTCTACGAATAAATAGGACTGTCTTGTATATGATGCAATGAACTGAATGTTTTTCCACCTCCCAAATTCCCACACACGTTGACCGTTAGCCGCTTAGTTATTTTTCATCTATAAACTAAAAAAGTTTGGAACACAAATCCTATAAGGAAAGAACGTGTTTGTCAATCATTTAACGATAGAATATTGTATAAAACGACAGGCAACTTTAAGTTGAAAATACAAGATCAGCCGGTGAACAGTGTGACTTTCAGATTCACGGATGCCATCGGTGATTGGCCAGTTCATGCACGCGGAGTGGAAACGCGTGTTATTCTAACCACGTGACGCTGATAAGTACGTCTGATTGGTGGGATGAACTGTTACAACATCCTGCGTGTCTGTTGCCACAACAACTTTACAGTTCCAGTACATTCAACTCAGTGCTGGAATTTAGGCTACTCTTTGTAGTTTTACATTTAGGAGTTGTTTACCTGCCTGTGACGCACAATGTTTGGTCGAGAGGCGCAGCGTTCAAAAAACAAATTTGTGCAGAGAGAGAGGGACAGAATAAGGGTATAGAAAAGCTGTTTATCTTTTATAACTGTAGTCTAAATGGTTAGTAACGTTATACGCATTTTATCAGAAGTGACAGACATTTCAACTGTTGCAAACTATTTATAGAATAGAGTAAATGCTGTTCTTTTTTAACTTTCTATTTATTTATTTATTTTTTGTCACAAAAACATTAATCAGTATGACGTTTTCAGCTGTTTTAATTAAAATAAATCTTTCTTGAGCACCAGAGCAGCAAATTAGAATGCAGTAACTTGGGGAAAGTTACTTTTAAAAGTAATGCATTACAATATTGCTTTACTCCATAAAAATTAACTAATTGCATTAATTCTTCTACTACATTCTTCATGTAAAGTAATGCATTGCGTTACGTTTGCGTTACTTTTTGTGGTTGGGCTGAGCTTGCTTATTTGTTTTTAAATAACAAAACCCCCAAAACCTATATTTTTGGCAACTGTAAAGGACAGAAGTGAAATGAAAAAGTCTCCGGCTGACGGAAATGCCTCTGCAATTCACTTCCCATTTCTCTCAACATGAATAAATGGAAAAACAAACTAAACTTACTTGTTTGAAAAAGTAACTACGATATTTTGCTGTAAATTTAAAACTAGTACATTACTTTTTTTTTCTTTTTTTTTAACAAAACTAATTACGTAATTCGAGTTACTTGTAATGCGTTACTTTCAACAAGATTTCTAAAGGATTATGCAACACTCAAGACTGAAGTAATGATGCTGAAAATACAGTTTTGCTATTACAATTTGCAATATTACTTTATTTGTGACCCTGGACCACAAAACCAGTCATAAAAATTGACATTTATACATCATCTGAAAGCATAAATAACAATAAATAAATAAACGTTCCACTGATGTATGGTTTGTTAGGATAGGACAATATTTGGCCATGATACAGCTGTATGAAAATCTGGAGTCTGAGGGTGCAAAAAAATCTAAATATTGAGAAAATCGCCTTTAAAGTTGTCCAAATGAAGTTCTTAGCAAGGCATATTACTAATCAAAAATTAAGTTTGGACATATTTACGGTAGAAAATCTACAAAATATCTTCATGGAACATGATCTTTACTTAATATCCTAATGATTTTTGACAGAAAAGAAAAATTAATAGATTTGAAACATACAATGTATTGTCAGCTATTGCTACAAATATACCTGTGCTACTTATGACTGGTTTTGTGGCCCAAGGTCACATTTGTTATCAAACTGAATGGTATGTAGCACATACCTACACAGATTCCCAGGTTTAAACCCCTAAAACAATTACATGTGTATATGCTTTCTTTCTTTCAGAAAGATGAAGAGATCACCAACAGAACTGCTGAGTTGGACAGGTGTGCTTAACCTGATATGCATTCTTTACGTTTAAGATTTCATCAGATTTAAAAAGAAACATTATGACTGCAGTATTTCATGTACTGTATGGATCAACTAAACTCTTACATTTAGAGCTGCAGCAGTGAATATGCCCTGCACTGATACTGTTCTTGTTCCAGAATCAAGAGTGTGATGTTAAAAGCTGAATTTGAGTGTCTTGGCCTTAATTATTATGAAAAAGCCCTGAAACGCAGAGAGAGGACCCAACAGAGAGAGATGGAGCTGTGGAACACCTCTCTGACTTTGGTCAGTACATACAGCTCCTTCGAGACCTTCCTGAGAACATCTACTGTTTATCTGAAAGTATTGACATTTTTATTGTAAGCAAATGAGTGTATAAACAAAACGACTTCTAACTTTTAGAATACAGGTTATTAAGAATGACCGTGTTTCTTTGGTTGCAATAATTGTATGTTATCAGTAGAGGGTAGTGTAAGAACACAAGCGTAAAAATAAATTGAAATGGAAAATACGGTAGTTCTGTTGGAAATTTAAAGACGTCTTCTTAAGGAAGCTGAATTTTGCCAAATGTGCACAGCCTCAGGTTCCTCATAATCATTTTCAGTGAGCAGGTTTATTTAGTCTAGCTATACAGAAAGATGTAATAGATGTGACAGAAATACAGTACCTGCAATTCTGTCACAGATACTCAAACAGATGCATAAAAAGCAAACAGCAGGTGTCAAATGAGTAATTTGGAAAGAATTATCATTGGAATCCCAGAAGGAAGTTGAAGTTAATTCTGATAGAGTAGATATATACTCTTGATTCAATAGCAAACAGAGTTATCTGAGGGCTCATCATTATTGTACTAATCTAACTCGTATGACAGCAAACTCAGAAGGATAACTGACAAAAGAGAGAACTGAAACAAATGAACCATAACTAGGGCAACTGTGCCAAATTTCAGTCTGCAGTCCATTTTTAAGGTTCATGCAAATGGTTTTATTATTGTTATTGTGTAGTTTATTTTTAAAATATTTGTTATAGGAGTTGTTTCTCAGCATTCTAAAACCAACAGTCAATTTAAATAATATCTAAAATGTTGGCATTGTTGTGAATCAGCCTTTAGCCATCCAGTTCTACCAGTGGTTCTCTGTGTTGACAAAAGCTCCATTATATGCCACACCCTTTACCACAGCTTTTTCTGTGATATTTGCTTTAAAAGAAGATTCAAATTTTGTTTTGACTTGTAAATGTTGCTGATAGCGATGGCAGCAGGAAAAGTTTGTTACATATCCTATGTGGTGTTTTTATAGGTCCGGAGAGAAGCGTTACGCAGGATGCTGGAACAAGAGAGACAGCTGCACATCAGAGAGCTTAGCATGATCGGTCTGGCCATTTATCAACAAAGAACATAAACCATAAACAATTAAAAATGTACACTAATGCTAAGCATACACATTTATTGCTTTATATATATGGGCTATTCTGTAGAACTGGGGCAAACTGCTATCCCACAATAAAAAAAAAAACACATTTAAAAAGCATTTAAACATTCAAATAAGCATTAGGGGGCAGCCATGGCCTAATGGTTAGAGAGTCGGACTTGTAACCCAAAGGTTCAAGTCTCAGGTCCGCAGGGATTGTAGGTGGGGGGAGTGAATGTACAGCACTCTCTCCTCCCTCAATACCACGACTGAGGTGAGTCCCCTGAGCAAGGCACCGCTCCCCGGGCGCCGCAGCAATGGCTGCCCACTGCTCCAGGTGTGTGTTCACGGTGTGTGTGTGTTCACTACTGTGTGTGTGCACTTGGATGGGTTAAATGCAGAGCACAAATTCCTAGTATGGGTCACCATACTTGGCCTCACGTCACCTCCTTTCCTTTCCTTCCTTTCCAAATCTTAGATCATTCTATTATCTGTTGAAACCCACAATAGTATTTAAAATATCAGTAAACTTATATATATAGAGTCAAGCCAGAAATTATTCACGCCCCTGGCAAATTCTGTCTTAAAGTTACTTTTATTCAACCAGCAACTTTTTTTTTAGAAATGAAACTGATGTCTCCCAGAAGATAATAAGATGATGTACAAGAGGCATCATTGTGGAAATATTTATTACTCAACTTTTATATACATTTGAAGGAGTAGCATGTCTAAAATTATTCATACTCTTCTCAATAGTCAATAGAAAAGCCTTTATTGGCTATTACATCAATCAAACGCTTCCTGTAATTGCTGACCAGCTTTTTGCATGTCTTTACTGGTATTTTTGCCCATTCATCTTTAGCGATGAGCTCCAGCTCTTTCAGGTTGGAGGGTCTCCTTGCCATCACCCTGATCTTTAGCTCCATCCACAGATTCTTAACTGGATTTAAGTCAGGACTCTGGCTGGGCCACTGCAAAACGGTAATGTTTTTGTCTGCTTACCATTTCTTCACCAATTTTGCTGTGTGTTTTGGGTTGTTGTCATCCTGAAATGTCCACTGGTGCCCAAGGCCAAGTTTCTCTGCAGACTGCCTGATGTTGTTGTTGAGAATTTTGATGTATTGCTCCTTTTTCATGGTGCCTTTACTGTGATTAGGTTCCTTGGTCCACCTGCTGAAAAACACCCCCAAAACATTAGATTCCCACCACCATGTTTGACAGTGGGGATGGTGTTCTTAGGGTTGAAGGCTTCTCCTTTTTTATGCCAAATGAAGGCTACATCCTTGTGACCAAACAATTACATTTTTGTTTTATCTGACCATAAAACAGAAGACCAGAAGTCTTCTTCTTTGTCCAGATGAGCATTATGCAAAGGCCAAGCGGGTGGTGTCCTCCTTAGTCTGAATCCATGGAACCCAGCGGTGTACAGTGTCCGTTGGACTGTCTGCCTTGAGATGTTGCCACCAGCAGAGCCCAGATTCATCAGGATGGCCTTGTTGGTGATTCTTTTTTACCTCTCTCACTATCCTCCTGGCCAGCACGGGTGTTACTTTAGGCTTCCGACCACATTCTCTGAGATTTTTCACAGTGCGGAACATCTCGTATTTTCTTAATAATACTTTGCACTGTAGCCACTGGAACTTCAAAACATTTAGATATGGTCTTATAGCCCTTTCCTGACTTGTGAGCATCCACAATGCGCAGCCGCAGGTCCTCAGCGAGCTCCTTTGTCTTAGCCATGACTGTCCACAAACCAACAGCAGAGAGCTTCTGTTTTTCACCTGTTGAGTTGATTAAAACAGCTGTTCCCAATGAATCAGGGTAATTGTGATGCTTTAGAACAGCTTGGACAATTTGGAAAGGTGTAGAACTTTGGATTTTCCCATAGACTGTGACAGTTTGCAAAGGGTATGAATAAATTTGGACATGCCACTTAAAAAATAAAAGCTGAGAAATATTTTTTTCCACAATGATACCTACATCGTCTTATTATCTTTTGGGAGAAGCCTGTGAGAAGCCGATCAAAAAAACTTGCTGGTTGAATAAAAGTAACTTTAAGTCAGATTTTGCCAGGGGTATGAATAATTTCGGCTTGATTGTATATATATATATATATATATATATATATATATATATATATGTATATGTATATATATGTTTTAAAAAGTATAATTTTGATCATTTAAAAAAAAGTAAAGTAAAAAAGCATATATATATATATATTCTTTGTAAATTATGAAACTTAATGTAAAAAAATGTCCTGCATTTTTGTCACTACAGAAACAGTGTATATTTTAGTCCATTGGTTGAGACTGATTTTAACTACCCCTACATTTATGATCAAGAAATATTTATGTGTCTCCCTTCCTCATAGCTACAAGGTGTGAGTAGATAGGCCCCATTATTTTGAGGTAAATGTGTTCAAAAATATGAAAAATCTGTGTGTAACTCACTACCGAACACTGCAATTGAACACATTTTTTGGGGGAGTTATTCCATAACATTTAGCTTGTATATGTACAACTGTTCAGAACTGTGCTAGCTCCTTTATTTGGGGGAAATAACCAAAATTTTAGAACAGTTATGCTTTTTTTTTTTTTTTTTTTTGTATGTTTTAGTATGCAGGTTAATTCTTTAATGTGAAACAAAAACATTACTGTCACTACCAAAACATAGGATGTTTTGTCAAAAAACAAAGTATACTGAACTATAAACTAAGATGTAATGATAGTTTTTGGTTCAATGTATATTCAAACTAATGAATTCTTAACTTTGAAATCAGTATGATTTCCAAAAAAAAAATGGATTAAAAATACAAGTCTCATAAATTACACTTAAAATATGGTAAAAATGTAATTGTTATTGATTTACCTCTCATAGAATTTTAATAAAATAGCAACAATATATATTTACAATGTAGATGTAAGCAAAATCTTAATAGGTCAATATAACCCCCCTAATTAAATTATTATTACTGTTTTGATAGTGACAAATTTGGAGAAAAGGACAAATATTCCAAAACTTTCTGAAAAAACATGAGAATTAACTGCACAATTACTAGAAATGTGTACCTTGGATATTATACAATTTGCATTGAAAGGGTCAAAGACGAAAACAGGTTTAAGCACAAAAACAATAAGTGTAATACTGCTTTAAATAGTTTTGTTTTGTTTTTGTTTTCTGAGCCAAAAATAAATATTATAAGTTTTTCCCTAATTTACAGAAGACACCCACTAAAATGTCATTCAGTGTAACAGTCTTGTCAGGCATATTTATAACAAAAATATATTTATGACATATTAAAAGACAAATTACTTTCACCCCAAATACTAATTAGTTGTAATTCTACATTTTTAAAATTTGCCACTATACTAGGTTTCGTCCATTTGTCAGTAAGAATTTTTTACTCATTTAAAACTAAATTTAATATGCTCCCTTATTATTTTATGTTTAATATGTACAAGTCAGAATAAGCATGTTGTTTAAATTTTAACATAAATATTGTTACACTGAATGACAATGTAACATTATTTCAACCAAATTTTGACATTTTATTCTCCAACAACGTATTTGAAACCATAAAAGTAGACATTTTACTTACATTTAATGTGCTTTCTATGGGCATAAAATCACTTTTGTAAATCATGAGCATACAGGTCATATGAAGCTTTTTTTTCCAAACTTGAATGAATACACAGCCATCTGAAAATGTTCATTTTTAAATAATCAGGAATTACAGGTTCTTGTTGTGGCTGTTGGAAGGTCTA
Organism: Garra rufa; assembly: GCF_049309525.1. Classification (NCBI taxonomy): domain Eukaryota; kingdom Metazoa; phylum Chordata; class Actinopteri; order Cypriniformes; family Cyprinidae; genus Garra; species Garra rufa. The sequence goes on from NC_133369.1 coordinate 37,191,483, forward strand.
TTGTTGTGCGTATTCTTTTAAAAGGGTGGGTAAACAGTGTTTTCATTAGAACACATTTGTGTGACTTGTTCTAACAATACACAGTTACATTAATTACCCTGAATAAAGATAGCATCATTTGTACTGCAAATATTCACAGGCTCCCACCTACAAGATCCTGCATTAACCAACTTCTTCAAACATAAAATTAAAGGGTAATTTTCAAAATCCTTGTGACTCAAAGGCTTGCATATATAGACTGACTGGAAATGGCATGAATGTGGATAAACAGGTTAACAAAACTGAAGAATGAGACATATTTGGCAGTTAGACAAATACACATTTCTCCACTCAGTGCTACAAAGCTCACAATATACTCTTAAAAATAAAGGTGCTTTAAAGGGTTCTTCAAGTGATGCCATAGAAGAACAATTTTTGGTTCCACAAAGAACCATTCAGTCAAAGGTTCTTCAAACCTTTTTAAAATCTGAAGAATCTTCTTTTGCCACAAAGAACCTTTTGTGAAACAGTTAAAGTTTCTTTATGGAACCATTTAGACAAAAAGGTTCTTCTATATTTTTAAGAGTGTTCAAGAAACTGCTAATAATTCAATAGAATCTGCTTAATACATGACTAATAGTTATTCAAACTGTACATGAGCTTTGACATTCTGGCAATAAAACTTCATTCCTCATCTAGTCTTCCCTTTTTTTTAATGACTAGAACAGTCACACCCCATCCTCTAACCCTCACGGATCTGTTCTGGCCAATTGTGTGTAGAACAGCACACTACACACCTAATTCTCCAAAGAATTTTCAGTGCAGAAGATAATTGCTCAAGTGAAATGATGCAATACAAAAAGGTTAAGCATGCAAGGTTGAGTTACACAGTATGATGAGCAAACAGACAATTCATTACATTTGTATGAGCACATACAATGGAAGCACAAAATAAACAATGAAATCTGAAGAGAATAACCATGCAGACATTTCTCTCTCTAAAAAAAAAAAATGTTTGGGTTTTGCAAATGCGAAAAAATGTTACAAAAAAAGAGGCTGTCTTCATTATACATTTATTTTGTGCATTAAGTAAGCATACCTTATGTGATGAAATAACATTAAACAAAGTTAAAAAGTGGGCTGTGAAGAACAAAAAAAGCTATACACAGTTCCATTCAGAACATTTTTCCTGAGCACTCCAATGGAACTCGGAAGTTCCTTCACTTAGCTTCTTCAAAGTGTACCTGCGCACAATTTCCTGCAAACAGACAAGCAAAAAGACATGTAAAATTTGTGACCTTTGACATTAATAACAGCATATCTATACACCCTTTTCACATTTGGTTCTCATAAGCGAAAATCATTATAGATCACTTCTATCCACTTTTTTGGTCACTTTTTTGGTTGCCATTTGTAAATTTTATGGGTCTGGCTTCTGGTAAAACAGAAGAGCTCATTTTGCTGTTTGATATTGCAAATTGGTGTTATTTTATTGCATTATCTTAATTATGAACAAACTTGTAGTGCAAACAGCCATTTACTGCACTTTCTTATATTTCTTGTTATTTCCCTATTGTGGATAATGAACCTGGTGTCTCACCCATAGGCTGGCTTCTCCTTTTTTAGAAAAAGGTGGATAGTGGTGAAAGGAAACAAAAAAAATATAGCTGCAAGCAGCAATTAAGAGGCCAAGCACTAGGCAAGCAAGGCAGCAAGCATCAGAGCAACAGAAGCCATTTTGAAGATGAATTTGGTTAAAATGGTGAAAAATCATAAATACAACCACTATTAAAATGATTTTTTGGGTTTAAATCTGTTTAAATCGATGTGGTATGTTTAGTGTGAGGTGACAGTGACACACACAAAGTTTGGTGTCAATATGTCAAAGCTTTGCAGAGATCTAGCCTCAGGCACAGTTTGGCATCATTCCAGCAAATTCATTGATGCATTAAATGATAACCATTTTGTAACATGAAATCGATAACTTTGTGCCAGCATGGTCTGAAGATGATCTGAGTAAAATTTAGTGAAAATCGGACCAACTGTCTAGGAGGAGTTCAAAAAAGTAGGTTTTCAACATAAATCAAAATGGCGGACAGGAAGTGTGGCTGACTATGGCAAAATTTTTATCCATTTCTCGACATGACCCAAAAAAAATATTGAGACCAATTTCATTACAATATGGCAATTTAATGAAAGGTTATTAGCATTTTTGGAAATTGTCTGAAATACTGTCGGCGCATGGTGCTGAACACACATACCAAGTTTTGTAATGATACGCCGCCAGTCCATTTGCAAAGCATAGCATTTTATGCCAAAATTCGAAATGGCCGACACCAAAAATGATTTTTGGCCAAACCATTTAGAAGTTATAAGCAAAAATAGATATTTTTCATATCTCCTGACCACTAGGTGGCACTCTGCCAAAACTGTGCATGCAGCCTCAGGTCATGGTTGTTTTAACACACACCAAGTTTGATCTCAATATGCCAAACCGTTGCGGAGATATAGCCTCACATCCATTTTTGCGTGCTCTTCGCCAAAATTCATTTGTGCGTTATTCGAGAACAGTTTGACTAATCAACTTGAATTTTATAATTTTTTGCCAGCTTGGACTGAAGATGATCTGTGCCAATTTTGGTGAACATCAGACAAATGATCTACTGTAGGATGAGTTTTAAAAAAGTAGTTTTTTGAATGATTAAAAACAGCAAGAACCTAGGTCCATTTTTTTGTATACAAACCCGTGCTCTGCTGTGTTGACTAATGGCTTTAGATCTGATTTTTTCCTATGCATAGAGGCACCAGGCAGGATCGCCCCCTGTCGCCACTTTTATTTGCGATGGCTATGGAGCCTCTAGCTGAAGCTATCAGATCAACAACATCTCTTTCAGGTTTACAGTTAGAACAAATACATCATAAGATTGCACTGTACGCTGATGATGTATTGCTTTTTTTTATCTGAGCCTGAGAAGTCCGTTCCTGCTCTAATTGAGTTGATTAACTGGTTCAGTACGTTTTCTGGTTATAAAATTGAGTTGATTAACTGGTTCAGTACGTTTTCTGGTTATAAAATTAATTTAACCAAATCTGAAGCTATGCCTTTAGGTACTCTTATCTCCAAACCTAACATTGTGCCCTGTTTTCCTTTTAAGTGGTCACCTCTAGGTTTCACCTATTTAGGTATTTCTATCTCTTCATCTTTGAAGCAGATGTATGATTCTAATTTTGTTCCTTTATTTGAGAAAATACGGCAGGATTTAGAACGTTGGAATTCCTTGCCAGTATCTTGGCTAGGTCGGATAGTACTCGTGAAGATGATTGTGTTACCCAAACTGTTATATCCTATTCGAATGGTTCCGATACTGTTCTCATATAGAGCATTAAAAGGACTGAATAGGTGGCTGACTTCCTTTATATGGAGCAAACGCAAGCCTAGGTTAAAAATGTCAGTACTCTATCTGCCAAGTTCCATGGGAGGGTTGGATTTTCCAAATATTAAGATGTATCAGTTAAGTTCTCACCTGAGATATATTGCAGAGTGGGTTAGAAATGATTCTTCCTCTACTTGGTTAGATATTGAATCTTCCTTTTCAAAATTTCCTTTAAGAGCTCTTGTTTTTGTTAAGAGCTTTCAAAAAATAAAAGAGATTTATGGTAATCCAATTATAGTTAATACTCTGAAAGCATGGAGATCAGTCTGTAGGCTTGAAGGTAGATCTAAATTGACTTCTTTATTTACCCCAATATTAAACAATCCTGATTTTATCCCAGGAATTTTGGATGATGGTTTTAAATGTTGGTGTGATTTGGGACCTATTAGGCTTGGGGATATGTTTTTAGACAATAAATTAATGTCTTTTGTGGAGTTAACCCAGAAGTACCAGCTGTTCAAACATGATTTTTTTTTCGTTTCCTCCAATTGAGGCATTATATTACTAATAACACAACACTTGTTGGGAATAGTGAGATATCTTCTATTGAGAGGTTATTATTTGTATCATCAGGAAAGATGTCTGTGGGTAGATTTTATGGTTCTATGTGTTTAATCTCTTCTGCTGATTCACAGAGAATTAAAACTAAATGGGAAGAAGAGTTAGCTATTGATATTGATGATGAAATATGGGCTGATATTTGGTCTTATATATCTGTTTGTACACGTACAAAAGAAATACAATTTAAGATCATACATAGACTCCATATTTCTCCTAACCGCAGGCATTTTTTTAAACCCTCTAAATCGCCGATGTGTTTAAAATGTAAAATTGAAGTTGGTACTTTAACACATTGTCTGTGGTCATGTAACAGACTGCAAAGGTATTGGTTTTTGGTGCTGGGGGAAATGGAAAAGAACTTTAATATACAGTTGGATTTTGACCCAGTCTCATTGTTGTTGGGTATTCCTAATGAAAGCATTGCTTCATCTGTTAATAAGAAATTGTATAATATTCTGGCCTTTGCTGCCAGGAAAAATATCTTACTTAATTGGATTAGTGATAAATCTCCATCACTTAAAGGTTGGCATAAGATAATTTTTGAGATGATACCCCTGGAGCGTCTTACCTAGCCTATGTATTGCATCAAAAAAACAGGCCAGTTTTATAAAGTCTGGACCCCATTTCTTGACAATTTGGAACCTCATCTTCGTCCTATTATTTTACAAGGAATGTTGTAGTTGTATAACTCTCTAGACATTTACCTTTTCTTTTTTCGTTCCCTTATCTGTTTTATATGAGGTAATCCTGTGTTATTTAAAGTCTGAGCTATTTATGTTTTTGTTGCTGTTTTGATGATGTCTTGTTATTTTTGTATTACGATGAAAATGCAATAAATATAATTATAAAAAAAAAACAGCAAAAAAAATTATTTTGGTGTCCATTTGACTTGGCATGAGCCAAGGAATCAGATTTCTTCTAAATCTTATGGTTCAAAAGTAATTTGCATAAACGTGATTGAAACTTTGGAAAAGTGGTGGTGCTAAAGAGTTTGAGTTAGAGACTCTAAACTTGATATGGTTAATGTTAAGACTGTCCTCTATCTGTGTGGCAAATTACACAACTTTCCCGCAAGCGGTTCTATGGGCTCACGAGCGGAAGAAGAAGAATGCCAAAGGATACAAAAGCAAAACAAAAATCATGATAGAGTTAGACTTTCCAAAGGAGGAAAAAATCTGTGGTTTGAAGAGAGAGAGATGCCAAATTAGTTGCCACACCCTCAGCGGCTGTATTAAGGTGTATCTACACACCTTAGTTACTGTTGCTCTGTGCCTTCTTGGAATTCAGTGCAAAGGCATATTGCTGCATGAATGCCAGACTAAATTATGCCTGCTTAGACCCACTTAAGCCCCAAGTATGAAATCATACAGTTGTAATTGCAGTATAAATGCATTAATGCCTTTGCAGTGTAAACTTGGCATTAGAAACACTTAAGCCTAATTTACATTGCAAAGGTGGCACTTCTTAAATGGCATTTAGTAGTCTTTACACATTATTTAATGCTGCCCAAAAGCAATAAAATAGATTTACATGTTGGAAATGTGTGAAAATGGTCTATTAGGGTTCATAAATTCAAATCAACCACTCTTACTTTGGCTCATCCAATGTAACATCCACAAATTTGCAGATCTTTAAATCTCTCTCTAGAACTTGCTGTTTGAGACCCTCAATCTCCCCCTCAGCTTTCTTCCTCTCAGCCTCTTGGTCATCTGCAGAACAGCATGGGAGAGTGTGAGACGACAATGAGCATTAATATCAACAAACCTTCTAATCAAACCCTAGAAATAAGAGAAATTCATATTTACCCTTTATTTTCTGAAGTGCATCTTTTGCGTCACTGCTCTGCTTCTCTAATTTACCCTGAGACGGAGAGAGAAAGAGGAAGACTGTGTGAGAACACTTACATGCTTAAGGGTACCATATGGGCGGACAGAACCCTGTAATACTAGATTTGCATAATTGCAGACAAATGTACACTGAAGGAATGTAATACAATACTGTAAATAATCCTTAAACCTCACAGATTGCCTGTTTCAACTATCATGAGACTCAGAGATGAAGGGTACCGTATTTCAGGCATCATAAATAGAGCAAAAAGACACCTAAAAATATACTAGTTTAAAATTGTAAATGTTATTGAAAGAAACTCCTAAGAGACTCAGTAAGGCTGCATTCATTTGTTCAAAAACATAGTACAAACAGTAATATTATAAAATAATATTTCAATTTAAAATGTTTTTTTTTTTTAATATAATTTAAACTGTAATTTACTCCTGTGATTTCAGCAGTCATTACTCCAGTCTCAGAAATCATTCTAATATGCAGATTTTCTGCTCAGGTAACATTTCTTACTATCATTATTGAAAACAGCTGTACTGACTCAAAACTTTGAAACGCTAATGTACGTGAGTGATCAAACATACTTTTTAAAAAAGAATACTTCCTCATCTTCTGTTTACTGGTAAGCTGACTGTTTCTTTACTACTTATGAAAAGCTGCAAAACTGGAAATACAATTTTAATCCACTTCTGGTACAGTAAGCGCAACGGAATTTAATGTGCGAATGCATTTATACATTCAACTAGAAACCAACACTACCCTACTTACAAGCAGTTACATCCCAAAACTGGATGCTGCTGCAGCATCATAACATTAAATATGATCATATAGTGTGCAAATATAGCCATACTTTGACATAAAGTAAATATTTTGGGTTTTATTGCTTATGCCTTTGGGTGAATGAATAATCAAAGTTAAAATATAGAGTAAAATATACGTTTTCCCATCATTTTACCTTTTGCATTAGTTTGTTTTAAACAGTCCTGTGATTTGACAAACTATGTAAAAGGACAAATATTATATGCAGTCTTTAAAATGATATACAAGCATCATACACTACTTTTCAAAAGTGTTTTATAAGAATTAATATTTTTATTTAGCATTACATTTATTAGAAGTGACAGTAGTATATTTTTAAAAAGAATGCTGAAATATCAGTTTCCACCAAAAATATATTAAGCAGCACAAGTTAGGAAATGTTTCTTGAGCAGCAAATCTGCATATTTGGCACTGAAGACTTCAGTAATGGCTGGTCAAATTTCAGCATTGCCATTCCAAAAATATACAATATTCATAGAAATAATGTAATTACTTTAAAAATTGTTGTTTAAAACAAGTTGTTTTGAACAGTACTGTAAAAATGTATACTAACGATGGAATATGCCATGATGTAATATGGAATATAGCATGACAAGCCGCAGGATATCAACTTCCTTAAAAGTATTTTGTGTCACCTACTCTCATATCAGAGACAAAAGAGCAAAAAAGAACCTGCTACATGTAAAGGCAGAGAAAAACTCAGCACAAATGAATTAGATCAAACTGGAGTTTGTAATCAATGTCAAATTAGAGAATATGGCAAGAAAATCACTGGACAGTTCTACTGCTTTGAGATTATTTACACTACCTTCTCAGCTCTGCAGGTGCCCAGTTCCTTTTCAGAATCAACATTGCTTTTCTTGGTGTCGTCCTTCTGTTTTTTGAGTAGATCCCTTTTTGTGATCAGAGGATTAAGCTTTTTGTTAAACTCTTCCACTTTCGTCTTGGCTGCCACGATCCCATCCTCCTTCAACTTCACCTGTTCTCCGGAAATAGCAATGCGTGTTTTCAGGTTGCGGATGTTGAGCTCCTGCTGTATGGCCTGGTAGATTATAACTAGCAGTGCACAAAAGGCCAGGAAAACAATTCCCGATATGGCTCTCATCCTGAGGGAGGAATAAAGAGGTAGAGCAGACTAAAGAAGTTCCTCGGGGAAAAGTTGATTTTGTTTTCTTTCTCTCTCTTCCTCTACCAGGTTTTCATGGCAGCGTCAGCTGTTGACTGAAACCGACTTGACTACCTGTCCTGTCTTCCTGAAAAGCAATTGCTTTAAGACAGCGACAGGTAAGCCTGCTTTACCTGTACAACAAGTGTGTCTGCCTGTGTGTGTGTGTGTGTGTGTGTGAGAGAGAGAGAGAGAGAAACCTCAACTTCCTTGATACTGTTGCTGTGATCTCTGACCAACTTTCCACTCTCTCCACCCACCTTTGTTTTATAAAAGCAAACAGGAAAACAATATAGCAGAATACACATCAACTTTCAGCATTTTTGATGTTTGTTTCAATTATAGATTATGACAAGCAGTCCTTCTTTATCTCCTACACAAATAACTCAAATAGGAGACCTGAAGGTTTGCAGGTGTGGCATTATAAAACTCATCAAAATTCGTCAATCATTACAACGTGGTTAAACAGGAAGGACCGGGATATTCTAATTTGCATGACCAACCAACATGCCGTCGCCTGAGCATCGAAACCCCTGTTTTTTTTCTCCCAGCCACGTTTAACAGGTGCTCACCTAGTACGTTGTGGTTTCAATGCTCTACTGTGAAGGCTTGGCTCGACGGACGTGAATATGATTTTGTCCATCATTGCTCTTGGATTTCAATTCAAGCGGCAAGCGTGGCTAAACAGAATTTCAAAGATATCTGACAATACTTGTATCATAAGCGACGTGAACGTGCGTCATGATGTGAAACCAGTTGGAACGCGCGTCCTCGAGTCAACTGGATCGACTCATTGAACGGAGAATCGTCGGGTTAATAAATGACAACAACTAGGCTTACTTCTTTTTTTCATTTTTTTTTTATGGCGGTTGGCATAAAACTCTAACATGACTTATGAGAAACTCCACCTCGATACTACTTACATACAACAAACACCAGTTTTATGTTTTAAAACTGGCCTTCAACTCACAATGAAACGAGTTTTGAACCTGATGGCTTCAGCCAGTGTTTAGATTTCTGTTCTGGAAATGTATGCAAATTAGTTCATATTTAGATAACGCCTCATTTGCAACTCACAATATTTTAGAAAAGCAAACCATTCTGTATCCTGGCGAACGTATGGGGTTCATTAATTTTTTACCTAGTGTTAACATTTTCAACCAGATGTAAATCGCATTCAGTAAAGGTAAATTACATATGCCAGGTTGTAAATGACGTAATATACATTTTTTTACGCGTTGAATCTTAACTGGGCTAGATTAAATTACAACCGCATTAAAACAAATATGTGACCGAAAACCAGTCTTAAGTAGCACGGGTAGTAATAGCCAATGGCTATGGGTCAAAATTATCGATTTTTTTAATGCCAAAAATCAGTAGGATATTAAGTAAAGATCATGCTCCATTTCCTACTGTACATATATAAAAACTTAATTTTTTATTAGTAATATGCATTGCTAAGAACTTCATTTAGACAAGTTTAAAGGCGATTTTCTCAAGGTATACCAAATATTGTCTCATCTAAACAAACCATACATTAATGGAAAGCTTATTCAGCTTTCAGATTAGGCCTATGTATAAATCTCAATTAAAACAATTACCCTTATGAATGGTTTTGTGTTCCAGGGTCACATATAATTTGTTACATATGACTTTTGTACTAGGCTAATGATGTAAAACAATTGAATCATTTTAACCCGTTCTTTAAAATGAACGGTTCAAAGGAACCGAATCGGGAAAATGAGTCGGACTCGGACGCACGTCGTACGTCTTAATAGTTTGACGTCACTGCAAGTGTAAGCCAATGAGTTCGCAAGATGGGCGTGGTTTTTTTATAGGTGGGATGTGTTACCTGTAGCGACGTCTCCACTCCTCTCAAGCAACACTCAGGTGAGCAGAGACATAGCGATCGTTAAAAAACCACATCAAACCAGGAAGGAAGCAAACTGAGGATAGATCCAGGTGGATTAAGGAATTAACTTGGACTAAAGTGTTAACGTATTTAAAAATCCGTGTTAAGGTCACGGAAAATAGCCTACACAGCGTTTTGCGTCAACATAATGCTACAGTGTGGGAGGGACTAGGTTTCAGTGACAGGTAACTCTGATTGTCGGTACACCTGCATGCGAAAGACAGGTCGTCGGTCCAGCTTCCTCTAGAGTCCTCCATAATGAAGTTTCCTGCACTGCTGTTAGGTTTTGTTTTGGTGTGTAGTTTGGGTATCGCTGGCTACATCCATACCAGACGTAAGCAGGAGACGCAACTAAGTAAACAGGCTTCATTTTTAGACATTAAATTCAGAGTGACCAGAGATGTTCTGGCAGAATATCAAGATCAGCTGACGCAGTCTAGCACACTAATGGAAAAGACTAAAAAAGAGATGGATACTCTAGCCAAAGACTTGTCTGTAGCCAAGACCTTCGTAGAGAAGAAAAGAGGCGACGTTGCTACATGTAAAGGAGACAGGGTGAGTTGTACAATGTGAGATGTTTATATGCTCTCAACTATTACCATTGTACTTAATGGTCCAGCCATTGTAACATAGGCCTGTATGAAACCTGTGATTATAACTTTGTTTTATAACCCCTTTTTTTCTTCAGAAACGATTAACAGATGAAATTGCTGCTGCAACTTCAGAAAAGAAGCACATCCAGAGTGAGTTTCCATCTTTTTATTTTCACTTTTAACAGGAAGACAGTTTGGACACTTGTAAAGGCCATATTGACTAAGAGTAAAATAGAGGTCAAACAGAGCTACTGTTCGTATGTTATTGTATCTCAGATTAGCTGGATTTGTCAGCCATAGTAAAGCCTGTGAAAAAATACTGCCTCCCTGCAGCAATAAATGCAAAACCGGTCAGTCAGACTTGATACAGCTATAAATACAGCTATTGATGTATGTTGTTAGTCATTGTTGAGCATTGGAATTAATGCTAGAGTGGAAGAAGCTGACAATACAGAATGACACTAGTTAGGGGCCAAGCACCTATTGTATCCGTTAGATTTCTTAATATTATTCTTCTGCTCTTGAAGTCTATGGCAGCCCATAGAATCGCTTGTGGAAAAGTTGCATAATTTGGCACACTGATAGAGGGCAGTCTGAAATGTCACCATAGCCAATTTGGAGTCTCTAACTCAAACTCTATAGCGCCACCACTTGTCCAAATTTGCACTTTCTTTTTGCTAATAACTTTTGAAGTGTAAGCCACAAAATCAAAATTCTTTTTTCCCCTGACTCCTTGGGTCACGCCGAGTCGAATGAATACCAAAATTCAAAAATCGTAAGGTTTAGTATTTTTTCTATAATTAATTGTTTGAAAAACCTACTTTTTCGAACTCGTCCTAGACGGTTTGTCTGATTTATACCAAAATTGGCTCAGATCATCTTCAGACCATGCTGGTAAAAAGTTATGGAATTCAAGTTGATTAGTCAAACTGTTCTTGAGTAACGAGCTAAGAAATTCTACGAAAAGCGTGCAAAAATGGATGCGAGGCCATTTCTCCGCAACAGTTTGTTGTATTGAGACCAAACTTGGTGTGTGTTATAAGAAGCATGACCTGAGGCTACCTGCAGTGTTTCATCACAGTGCCACCTAGTGGTTAGGAAATATGAAAATTGGCTATTTTTTTCTTATAACTTCTCAGTGCTTTGGCCAAAAACCGTTAGATTCGGAGGAGCATGCCGAGTCGAACCATATCCAATTTTCCCATGTCAGCCATTTTGGGCGTCAGCCATTTTGAATTTTGTTATAAAATGCTATATATTTTACGAACGCATTGACGTGTCATTACGAAACTAGGTATGTTTCTTCAGCACCAAGCCCTGACAGTGCTCAAAAAGTTTGGTGGCAGTTTGGTGGCAGACCTTCTGGTCAAAAGTTATAATGAAATTTAGAAAAATGCTAATAACTTCTGAGAAAAATGGCTTATTGTAATGGAAGTGATCTCAAAATATTCCTTAGGTCAGGCCGAGAACATTGATACCAATTATGCCAAGATTGGCATTACTTTCTCTCCGCCAATTTGATTAATGTCGAAAACCTACTTTTTCGAACTCCTCCTAGACCGCTCGTCTGATTTGACCAAATTTGACTCGGATCATCTTCAGACCATGCTGGCAAAAAGTTATGGATTTAGTGTTGATATTCGAAACCGTTTTCATTTACCGCATCAACGAATTTGCTGAAAAGATGCCAAAGCGCATCTGAAGCTGTATCTCTGCAAAGATATTTGAGATATTTGCACTAAATTTTGTATGTGGCATTGTCACCTCACAGTGATTACACCACATCAATTTGGTAATGGCGCCACCTATTGGTCAAGAGTAATAACCATTCATTAACTACTAATTATAAAATTACTAAAAATGCTAATAACTGTAGATAGCATTAGCCTATTGTAATGCAACTAGTCTCAAAATATTCCTTGTGTCATGCTGACAACATAGATACCAATTATGCCACAGTTGGCCAAACTTCCTGTCCGCCTTTTTGATTCATGTTGAAAACTTTATTTTTCGAACTCGTCGTAGACTGTTTGTCTGATTGTCACCAAAATTGAATCAGATCATCTTCAGACTGTGCTGACAAAAGGTTATGGATTTCATGTTGATAGATGAAACCATTTTTGTACAGCGCCTCTACAAATTTTAGGCTTGATGCCAAAATTATTCTGAGGCTTTATCTCTGCAAAGCTTTGAAGAAATGTTTAGATATAATATCTATCTATCTATCTATATATATATATATATATATATATATATTATAGATTTTATGTAAAATTTATATTAATATATTTATAGCAAATAGTATAGTAAATTTACATTTATAATAAATGTATATAAATATATATTAATTTAAAATATTATTATATAATAAATATATTTGTAAATTTGTAAAGGATTACACTACCAGTCAAAAGTTTTTGAACAGTAAGATTTTTTATGTTTTTTTTTTAAGAATTCTCTTCTACTCACCAAGCCTGTTTATTAGATCCAAAATACAGCAAAAGCAGTAATATTGTGAAATATTTTACTGTGTATAAATAATTAAATACACACACGCATACAGTCAAAGCAAAAATGATTTAGACATCAAATATAATTTTTGATCTTTTTTTACTAGTGATTGCAGGACACTGTAGTTCACTTATGTAAGTGAGGATAGCAAAATAAAGTAAACTTCGACTTATTCGACAAAAATTCTTCATTCAGTGAACTACCAGTAAAACTGATAAAAAATTTGGGACCGAAAATTTGATTTGAAACTTTAACCTATCTGTCAAAGTTATCTGACATTAGCAAGTTGAATTTGTTCATTTTAACTCGAGTTCTTGACATTTTATTACCATTTTCTAAACTATAGTGAATAAACTGAAAATGTGAAAAATGTTGAAGGTGTCTGAATAAATCTTGGTTTGACTACATACCTTTTTCTGTTTTCTGTTCACAGGTGAGTTTGTCAAAGAGAAGACTCAATGGGCCTCAGAGTTTGAGTCTCTAAAAAGACAATTCGAGCGGGAGAGCACACTTTGCAAGTACATCGACAAGAACTCTGAGGAAGGAAGGTGAGTACATTTGCAGAACTATTTGGTATAGTTGTCCAATCTCATTCAACTGTCAAATAAAGGTAGTTGTGGTTAAATAGGTGCACAACTTGTTGATTTGTCATTGACAGTGCAGTGTTCAGTGTAAGACTAGGTTCATGGGTTAAAGATCTGTTTAGACTTTTAAATGAGGATTTGGGATTTTAAAATGTGAAAACACTCTTTTAAATTAAATCATTAACATTGTTTAAAAATTCTCCTTTTTGAAGGAAACTGTGTAACATAAGTGAAGAGCCACAGAAGCCTAAGGAAAAGAACGTGGAAAAACCCAAGGCAGAGGCACCTAAAGCTGAGGAACCCAAAGAACCAAAAGTTGAATAGTCAAATGCTGAACAGCCAAAAGAAAATGTGAAGTGAAGAAAAACCAAGTGGATGAGTATGTGTGTGTTAGGGAAATGGGTAACAATGCCACGTCAGCGTCCGCTGGAGAATAGTATTGGACAATTATCTAAACCTGAACATCTTGCTAGGGTTGATCTTCAGCATTCCTCAGGCATCCCTGAAATAAAAGACACACAAACATTGGGTTCAAGGTTTGACTGACACCAAATGTGGTGTCACATTCCTGCTCTGTTTTCTGACAAATAAATGTATGGTTTATGAGGAATATCAGCTATATATCAGTTGCATTTTGATGTCCACTCTACCCACAATTAAATTATGAAAAACATGTATTTATTTTATTTTTTTTAATTCCATTTTCTTTTGGAGAAATGACTGTTAGGTTACTATTGCCATTTGGGTGTGTTTGTCTTTTTACTTTTTCTTTATTTTTTCCCTCTGTAGTTTACCTTGCCCCCATTACAGTGTCATTCTGACCCTCCCTCAGGCTCATGCATACGTCCCGCTTGTATCGACCAATGGGAAAACTCTGACCCTCTTACTGTCACTCCCAATCATGCTCACTCTATCGTTACGCGGTCCTCACAACAACCAATATGAGTCTTCAGTGGAGCAGAAATCCAGATATAAAGTTGTAAGAGTTGATTACTCTTGCTTTTGCTTTTGTTATAAGTTTTGGTTTAACGCTGAAATATTATGATGTTTCATGTAAAATAAGAATAAAGTCAGAAAACAGTTAAACACTTTTTTTTTAATGTATTCTTCTAGTAAATGGAGGTTTACTGCTGTGCAATGTAAAGCTATTTACAATGCTTGTCTAGTCATTGTCTTAATCTGCTCTTTATCTTACTTAAACACAATGACTTGAGTGCAGTGTGTCATTCTAGGGTGTTTAACCAGTTTGTTGGGTATGTAAAAGCCACAGTTTGTTACCGTTGGTGTTTTAGGTGCAATGAGGTTTGAAGCCAAACACTAGCAATTTTACTAGTGTACTAGTATATTGTACAGCACCACCTTCTGACAAATCCTTGATAGAATTTCTGCAGTTAATTGGTCATTTTAATTTGGGTTTTAAAGGATTACACTACCCGTCAAAAGTATTTGAACAGTAAGCCTTGTAATGTTTTTTTTAAGAATTCTCTTCTGTTTATTAGATCCAAAATACAGCGAAAGCAGTAATATTGTGAAATATTTTACTATTTAAAATAACAGCTTTTATTTTTTGAATATATTTTAAAATCTAATTTATTCCTGTGATCAAAGCTAAATTTCTAGAATCATGAAATCTAGAATCTGTAGTGTCACAAGATTCTTCAGAAACCATTCACATATGCTGATTTGCTGTTCAAGAAACATATTATTAACAATATTTAAAACAGTTGAGTCAATTTTTTGAACCAAAGATCAGCATTTAGCTGAAATAAAAAGCATTTGCAACATTATACACTATACCATTATACCATAAATTGTTCGAAAGTGATGATTAAGACTTGCTTCTGTGAAATACAAAAGATATTTTGGCCCATATACTGGAAGTCAAATGGACTATAAGGAAATGGACGTTTTGTTACCAACATACCAACATATTTTTTTTCTGCAGGAAAAATGCATACAGTTTTGGAATGACATGATGATGGGAATTTTTTATTTTGGGGTAAATATCCAATAAACTTTTTTCAATACGGTTGTAATTGTTAACTATACATAAGTTAGCGTAAACTAACAATAAAACATACTTTTAAAGCATTATTAATTTTGTTAATTCCCAAATTTACTAACACATTATTAAAGCAAAAGCTGTATCTGTTAAAATTATTATTAACCTGAACTGACATGACCTAACAGCGAACAACTAATGTTAACAAAGATTTAAATTATTTGTTTGATAACATTAGTCCAATAAATTATAGGACCTTACTGTGAAGTGCTACCAAATATCAATTCAAAACATTACGTTTATGGTTGTTTTAGGGTTTACATTATTATGCATAAAATCTGCCCCCAAGTCAAATTGAATATAACTTTGAAGACAAGATTAGTAAGCTATTTTTCGTACTAAATTATATTGTATATGTCTTTTGTATGTACAATAACTATACTATTGTAACATTTATGATTTTGGACAGATTAGCTTTCATTGTAAGTACCTCAATGTAACCCAGCTATTTTTGAAGGAAAGAAAGAATGAAAGAAAAGTGGTAATTAATAGCATATGAAATGTTTTTTGAAATGGTTAAGATAACGTGTAAGCCTCTTTTTCTGCTTTTTGACGTTAAATCATGCTACGTCAGAACTGACCATATGTGAACTTAATTGGCTTAGTATCTGCTCACATTGTGAGTGTACTTTCCCTCCCCTCTTTTTTGTTTCTCTCTCCCTGTTTTCTCTTTGTTACCCCTCAGGCTCACAATTAGAGGAAACAATTAGTGTCTCTCTTCCGCCTCATTTCGTTCAGAAGGTCACTGCATACAGCGGGACTCAAAGGGAGGGGCAGCAAACTGATCATAACATCTGCTTCACTTCAGATTCTCTGATGCCCCACTATAATATTTTGGCCTTGTCTTATGTAACCTATTGAATGTGTTTGATGTGAAATTTAAGCAATGTAGAAAACAACGGTTTTAGTGCTGCTTCAGCTACAGAAAATTGCATGCTTACATGCCAGATATCAGTTTAAGGGGTTTCAGTGACTGCAGTAAAACAAGATGTAAGACTTCATTTAGTTTCTAGTATTTTTGTGTTTGACTTAAGGGGAGATACTATAGGTAAATACGCTTTTTTTCAATGCACCTTTCAAATTTGAGATTTTGGGCTTTTTGCTTTTGTTAAGTGTTTCTTTTATAGAAAACATTAGGTTCCCACCACCATGTTTGACAGTGGGGATGGTGTTCTGAGGGCTGAAGGCTTCTCATTGTGGCCAAACAATTCAATTTTTGTTTCATCTGACCATAAAACAGAAGACTTCTTCTTTGTCCAGATGAGCATCTGCAAAGGCCAAGCGGGAGAAGTAGTGTCCTCCTTGGTCTGCGTCCGTGGAACCCAGCGGTGTGCAGTGTCCGTTGGACTGTCTTTGCCTTGAGATGTTGCCACCAGCAGAGCCCAGATTCATCAGGATGGCCTTGGTGGTGATCCTTAAATTCTTCTTTACCTCTCTTACTTTCCTCCAGGCCAGCACTTTTGGCTTCTGACCACGTCCTCTGAGATTTTTCACAGTGCGGAAGATCTTGTATTTTTTAATAATACTTTGCACTGTAGCCACTGGAACTTCAAAACATTTAGATGTGATCTTGTAGGCCTTTCCTCATTTGTGAGCAGCCACAATGCGCAGCCGCAGATCCTCAGTGAGCTCCTTTGTCCTAACCATGACTGTCCACAAACCAACAGCAGACCTGTTGAGTTGATTAAAACAGCTGTTCCCAATGAATCAGGGTATTTAGGATGCTTTAGAACAGCTTGGACTGTTTGGAATGGTATAGAACTTTGGATTTTCCCATAGACTGTGACAGTTTGCAAAGGGTATGAATAATTTTGAACATGCCACTTTTTGTTCAAATGTAAATAAAAGATGAGAAATATTTTTTTCCACAATGATGCCTCTTGTACATCGTCTTATTATCTTTTGGGAGAAGCCTGTGTCATTTCCGGTGAAAAAAACAAAACTTGCTGGTTGAATAAAAGTAACTTTAAGTCAGAATTTGCCATGGGTATGAATAATTTCGGGGTTGACTGTAAAAATTAAACTAGAATTTTGAAACTGACTTCATCCAGTGTTTAGATTTTTGTACTAGAAATGTATGCAAATTAGTGCATATTTTATTAACTAATATATCATTTGCATATTTAAGCCTAACATTTTAGAAAACTTGTAATACAAAAAATGTTTGCAATTATCAATGTAATCAATCACCTGGGTAAGTAAGGTGATAACACTTAGTTAGTTTTTTTTTACCCTATTCACCTGCAGTGTCTCGCCTAAACAATTAAATGTCCCCAAAATAAATATAAAGGCTAAATTCAATGGTCAACCAAGCCACTTTTTCTGACCTGACCATGAACATTGAGGATTAAATGTCCTTTACGCTCTAATTTGACATTCATTTGCATTGTCGCCGACATAACTTTTTAAGGTGACCCAATGCAGTCATCAGCTCACAAACCTCCCGAGAAACCATCTGTTCAGTTCTCACAATCACATCAAGTATCTGTTCAGAAGTTTGAAAAATATTGGTTTTGAGTTTGATATTTGCATTTACACTACAGTTTCATGCGATTTGAGAAATATAAAATGTTTTTATTTTTAGTTTTATAAATACATTTACATTTATACTTTTTCATTACATACATTCTATGCATGTTGTATTCTACACGTTTATTTCTTCAAAGATTTCGTGTTTTTGAAAGAAGTCAGAAGACAAGATTGCATTTATTTGATCAGAAATACAGTAAAAACAGACAAATTGTGAAATATTATTACAATTTAAAATAAATGCCATTGATCCAGTCTTTAGTCTCACATAGTCCTTCAGAAACATTCTAACATCTGATTTAGTCTCAATTTTTATTGTTTTGTGTAAACCATTATAATTTTTTCAGGCCTCTTTGATGAATAAAAAGTTCAAAAGAACAGCATTTATTTAGATTTTTGGTCAATTTAATGTGTCCTTGATGAATAAATGTATTGACTTAAAAACAAATCTTACTGAACTCAAACTTTTGAATGGTTGAATGTACACTACCAGTCAAAAGTTTTTGCACAGTAAGATTTTTAATGTTTTTTTTTTTAAAGAAGTCTTTGCTGCTCATCAAACCTGCATTTATTAGATCCAAAGTACATCAAAAACAGTACAGTTTTGAAATAGTTTTACTATTTAAAATTACTGCTTTCTATTTAAATATATTTTAAAATGTATTGAATTTTTAGCATCATTAACCAGTCACACGATTCTTCAGAAATCATTCTAATATTCTGATGTGCTGCTCAAAAAACATTTATTATTAGAATTATGTTGAAAGCAGCTGAGTAGAATTAATTCAGGTTTCTTTGATGAATAGAAAGTAAAAAAAACAGCATTTATTTGAGATCTTTCGTAACATTATAAATGTCTTTATCATCATCTTCTGATCAATTTAAAGCACCCTTGCTAAATAAAAATCATTTCTTTTCCAATGTACTCAACTGTTTTAAATATTGATAATAATAACAATACTAAAAATGTTTTTTGAACAGCAAATCAGAATATTAGAAAGACTGAAGACTGCAGTAATTATGCTGAAAATTTAGTTTTGATCACAGTAATAAATTACATTTTAAAATATATTCAAAGCAGAAAGCAGATATTTTAAATGGTAAAAATATTTCACAATATTACTGCTTTTGCTGTTTTTTGGATCAAATAAATGCAGGCTTGGAAAGCAGAAAATACTTTATTTTTAATAAAAATCCTACCGTTCAAAAACTTTTGACTGCTAGTGTATATTATAGAAATCTTAAATTTTAAATCTTAAATCACTGTTGCACATATAACAAGTCGCTAATTTACTTAAACATGCTTTCTTCATTATGTAAGACCAAAGAGGTGATGCTTTTTCCCGATCACTCATCACTATTAAAGCTGAGCACTTGAACTATCATGTGTTCACAGCTTTTATTTGCCATGCATACAAATATTACTTTGATAGATGTGTGAAACAGAACTTGGGATGTAGTTTGTTTGCAGATGGTAATGAATTGTTGTCTGACCGCCCTCCCTGTCGCCCTTTGTGTGAGCGTACGTGTGAAATCACATCTATTGATCAGCCTAATGCAGGAGGAAGAGCCTGGGGCAAGGTGATCAATGTGCTCTTAATTAACCCCTGTGAGAGACAGCGTGTGTGTCTATATGCTGGGGTGCTAAACTTTGGTCAGGGGTGTATAAATACACCCATCCCAACTTAAACTTGTGACATCCATACACACTTTCATACTTACAGGCTGCACTACATGAGCTACATGCACTACACAACACATAGAGCTAAGCTAACAGTGAAGTAGACACTAACACTTGATTTTACAAACTTACTTGAAAATTACAACAACATTGCGGATCTGAATGATTTCAGGCTGGAGTCTCAAAAAGTGAGTATATTTGTGAGTCTGTATGTGCTAATGCTAAAACTCTGTATGTTTATGCTTATGAAAATGTCAAAATCTGAATGACTTCATTTTAGTTCATTTTATTATTTCGAACCTCTTAATTTACTCTATGCTGGCCAGGTAAAATGTCTTAATATTACTAAAATGGACTTACAAATAAAGGCTCCAAAGGGGTGTTTTTGCAGTGATGCCATAGAAGAACCATTTTTGGTTCCCCAAAGAACCTTTCAATGAACAGTTCTTACACTGTAAAAAGTTTTCACCAGTTTTAACTTAAAAACTTAAGTTTAGTAGCTGTCTTACAATTTTAAGTTAAATCAACTTAAGTCATTTCAACTCGCAAGTTAAATCAACTAATTTTTATTGTAATAAGTTAAAATGAATTATAGTTTTAAGCTGATTTAACATCAAATTTTAAGGCAGCTGCTGAACTTAAGTTTTTAAGTTGAATCTGGTGAAAACTTTTTACAGTGTAAAAAGACCATTTTAAAAATATAAAGAACCCTTTTCCGCTATAAAGAAAATTTTCTGCATTTGAAAGGTTACATGGATGTTCAAGGTTCTTTATGGAACCATCGATCCCAATAAAGAACCTTTATTTTTAAGAGTGTACTGAATATTGGCAATTGTGGCATTTTGTGATTTATTTTGTCTCGTATTTTCTATCTTAATTGTTGTTTCACAACATCTCTGTTCTCTTTCAGATACTGTATGAGATGATGGTGAGGTTCTGATAGGTCAGGGACTGTGTGATATGTTTGATATTCGGTTGCTTTCCTTATATCATGTCAACTAAATATCAGACATATTCCTACAGACTCTGACACAATTCTTCACATTCGTGGCCTTTCTTCATTCACCATCTGGGTTCATCAAATATTTTGTTATTTATTATTTTCTTGATTGTTCCTTGAACACATTTATAGTATTTGACCAACATATAAACATGTTATAAATATTAAGACATGCAATAACAAACTAATGTGTTATGATTTTCATGTCTTTGCTTTGATTTCGTTGCATGCTTCCAGTAAAACTTTCTGTTCTGTGCATTTATGTTTTAACAATTCTGTCTTCATAATATATTTTAGTACAGTTTATGTGCAACTCAATTTGCAACTCTGCTGGTTTAATTTCCCAGGTACCATTTAGTGTAAAAGTAGGCAGCAATGCTATTTTTTAGGTTGTCCAAAGAACATTTCTTTAAAAAGACATTTTTCAACTTAATGATCTAAAGAGCCTTCTCCACAACCGATAATCTTCTGAGAAGTTTCCATGAAATTTATTTATGCCAATAAGACTTATATTTAGGGATCAGTTACTATAGGCACATTTATGTCAGGCTATATATAAATAATTGTGCAATACACTCTTAAAAATAAAGATGCTTCACGATGCCATAGAAGAACCCTTTTTGTCTAAATGGTTCCATAAAGAACCTTTAACATCTAAAGGTTCTTCAGATTATAAAATGGTAGAGATGGTTCCTTAAAGAACCTTTGACTAAATGGTTCTTCTATGGCATCGCTGTCAAGAACCTTTTAAAGCAGGTTTATTTTTTAAGAGTGTAGTTAACAAAAAAATCTTTGCATGAAGAGTGAGTTTTGCAACTTTCAGTTTGAAATTTGTTCACTTTAAATAAAATACTAGTGTTACAAAGCTATTTTTTAACTTGTCACGAAAAAGATTTCCACCTACCTGGAAACAGGTCAACAGTCAGTCAAATAGGCTTGGTCTCACACTATTGGCATCCACAATCTAACAGGAGCATTATGGTGTACCAACACTCCTCCGTTTTAACAATATATAAATTGTGACTCAGATCAAGGGTGGTGACTCTCCTTTAGACAATCTTTCTTTGGTTCTCAAATCATTTGAATCACTATCTGACTTGATTTGTATATAAGCAGTAGCCTTTGTGTGTAAATCTGTGTATATGCGTGTGATAAAGTAGTGATGCTTGATTTTAACTCATGACTCAGTAGGCAAAGTGTCATAACTCAAAAGCCAGAATCCATGTGCTCAAGTGACGCCAGCTACATGTTTTTGTAAGAAAACCGTGAATGATTTCATGCCGTTTCAGTCTAGTGAAAAATGAAAATACATGATGCAGAAAGTACTGTATTTACCTTAAGCAAATTAGTTTGGTCTTTTTTTGGCATCAGTAAAGATTACTTAATCATCTAAGGTCATTTCTTTGCCAGTTTTACTCAGCTGTCTGCGCAAAAAATAGATTACAAATAATGATATGCACAGACATTGAATTACAGATGTTTCAAACACTCACTGATGCTTCAGAAGGAAAAACAATGTGCTAAGAGCCAGGGGGTGAAAACTTTTTGAATTTGAAGATCAGGGTAAATTTGACTACTTTATTTGACTTCTAGGGAACATGTAAGAAACTTCAGTAGCTTCTGAAGGGCAGTACTAAATTATAAAAATATATATTTAGGCAAAATAAGAAAAAAAATACACATCCTCATTCCGTTCAAAGTTTACACCCCTGGCGCTTAATGCATCGTATTTCCTTTTGAAGCATCAGTGAGCATTTGAACCTTCTGTAATAGTTGCATATGAGTCCCTCAGTTGTCCTCAGTGTGGAAAGATGGATCTCAAAATCATACAGTCATTGTTGGAAAGGGTTCGGATTACACAAAAATGCTGAAAAATCAAAGAATCTGTGGAACCTGAAGGACTTTTCTGAAGAATAGCAGGCAGCTTAACTGTTCAGGACAAACAAGGGACTCATGAACAACTATCATTAAACAACAACAAAAAAAGCTGTGGATCATTCAGGTAACAACACAGTATTAAAAGTCAAGTGTATGTAAACTTTTGAACAGGGTCATTTTCATAAATTCAACCATTATTTTCTCTCATGGACTAAAAACATCTTTTATGTGAAATATCTTATTCAGGTCAGTATTAAATAAAAAACCATGCAGTTTGTATAATCGTCTTATTTTGGAAAAATAATTAACATTTTGCAGATTCCACCTATATAGTGGTGCTGCATTATACACGATTATACAGTTAAAATGTCATAAAATTAAATTATATCTTTTAAATACATTTATGAGACTTTAAATACATTTTACGTTTGTACACAACTACAAGCATATTCCTTCAATGTTCAATTTAAATTTAAATTTAAACCCTGAATTTATATAAATACATACTTAATATAATCCTAACAACATACCAGAAGTGGATGAGATTGGCAGAAAAGGATCTGTGCCAGTATTTGTTACTGATACACACAAACCTCAGTTTATAATCGTTTTAATTCACTGTTCATGTACAAATGAATGAGTATAGCTTGACACAGTTTACATTTTCACTACAGTTACTGTCTAATTACAAACAAACTTGTTTTTTTTTATAAATGCGTTCATGTGCACAATTTAACCTGACAGCCCCAATTTGATATTTAACTAATTAAAAGCCTTGTTCCTATATTTCTGCAACACCTAGTTTAATATTATATGTGCGTAAAAACACAAAAATAATACGTATTGTCTTTTGAAATTAATTTAGAAGATATAGCTGTCTGTATAAAGTGTATAACATCATGCTTTTTCTATGTGTGTGTGTGTGTGTGTGTGTGTGTGTCTATTACGGTCAAGTAGGAGGGTTCGTTGCACAAACAAACTTGCATTTCAAAATACCCACGAAACCGACAAGGAAACCACAGAAAACATCACACTATATACAAGACAAGATTCAGAGAAAAAGGTAAAATCTTTATTTCCTTTCATCAAGTCCTACTTTTTTTAACATGTCTGAATGTGTACAGAATTGGAAATCAGTTAGCTAGAAAAGAAAGTGTTGGGAAAAAAATATAAAAATAAAGATATGTGTGACCCTGGACCACAAAACCAGCCTTAAGTAGTACTGTATGGGTCAAAATTACAGATTTTTCTTTTATGCCAAAAATCATTAGGATATTATGTAAAGATAATGTATCATGAAGATATCTTATAAATTTCCTACTGTAAATATATCAAAACTTAATTTTTGATTAGTAATATGCATTGCTAAGAACATTTTTTTTTTTGGCATCTTCAGATTTTTAAACAGTCGTATCTCAGCCAGTTATTAACAGACCATACATCAATGGAAAGCTTATTTATCATTATTATCAGTGGATAATTTATACATCTCAATAAAAAAAAATAAAAAAAATAAAACTGATGAAAACTTATGACTGGTTTTGTGATCCAGGGTCACATATACTGAAAAGCTTTAAGCAATATAAATGATCTAAAGCAATACCGGCAGTAATAATAATAATAATAATAATAATAATAATAATGATTTAAAACATATAATAATAAAAACAAGATTCAGAGGTAAAACCTATATGACCCTGGACCACAAAACTTAAGTAGGATGGATATATGTGACCCTGGACCACAAAACCAGTCATAAGGTTAAATTTTACAAAACTGAGATATATACATCATACGAAAGCTCAATAAATAAGCTTTCTATTGATGTATAGTTTGTTATGATAGGACAATATTTGGCCGAGATACATCTATTTGAAAATCTGAAATCTAAGGGTGCAAAAAAAATCAAAATACTGAGAAAATCACCTTTAAAGTTGTCCAAATTAAGTTCTTAACAATGCATTTTACTAATCAAAAATTACATTTTGATAGGTTTACAGTAGGAATTTTACAAAAAATCTTAATGTAACATGATCTTTACTTAATTTCCTAATGATTTTTGACATAAAAGAAAAATCAATAATTTTGACCCATACAATGTATTTTTGGCTATTGCTACAAATATACCCCAGCGACTTAAGACTGGTTTTGTGGTCCAGGGTCACATATTTGTAGCAATACCCAACAATACATTGTATGGGTCAAAATTATAAATTTTTCTTTGATGCCAAAAATCATTAGGATGTTAAGTAAAGATCATATTCTATGAAGATATTTTGTAAATTTCCTTCCGCAAATATATCAAAACTTAATTTTAAGGTTTTGTGGTCCAGGATCACATATATTGTATTTTTGCTGATGGTTTAGTCAAACGTTATCAATTGGGTTGTTTTGACCAAGTGGTTGGGTTAAATGTTCAAACTACTGTTACTATATGGCCAGCTTAAAATTAATTTTAAATAGGTTGTAAGTTACAAAATCAGACACATACTAGAATACTAATAATACTAGAGGCATTAGCAATAATTAAAAGGTAAACATTTATTAATAAGCCATTTAAAAATCATTATTATTTAATTATTAATGTTCATTTATTGAACATACTAATACATGTTAACAACAAATATAGTACTTTAAGAAATACAGTAGCTGAGATTTAAAAAAAAAAAACTACTCAGAAGGTTGGGTTAAACATTTTAACCAACCGCTTGGTCAAAACAACCCATACTTCACCCATCGCTGGGTTGTTTTAAGAGTGAAACAGTCAGTTATGAATGTAGAATATATTATTTTTTGATTAACATCATACATGACTGCTGTTAAAATACTGTGATGCTCAAAACAATTAGAATTAGAGTTCAATGCTAAAAAAAAAACAGCTATAAGTGCTGCATACAAACTTATTGTTCACTTCAAATTATATGTAAATAATATTATATGTAAAAAACTAAATAATAACTTTACAGATGGGTTCAAATGTCCCCACCGGTCATATATTGCTGATTACAGCCTGCCTGCTAAACACAGTTGCTCCAACTCTATCAGTGAACAGAGAGTGCACATTTAACACCAAAGGTACATCATCGCACTTAAAATAAACGGCCTTACTTTAACTATGTGTGGCGCTAATGTGCAAATACATTAATCATAAGTCTTTGTGTTATTTTTAGCCACTTGTGAATATCAAGGACAGGACAGGTCATTGGTGAGAGTTGGATTACTAAAGACTGTGTTTTCAGTGTGTGTGTATGGAGCCCTTCGGAGTGGGCTGCTGTGATCAGTAAGTCTGCACTTCTGAGCCTACAACTTCTTTTTAAAATCTATCCCGTATCTTAATGGAAACGTTTAAAGCTATTTGAATGTGTTTGTGCATATACAGTGGTGTGAAAAAGTGTTGGCCCCCTTCCTGATTTTTTATTTGTATTTTTTTTTGGGGGGGGGGGGGGGGTATTTGTCACACTTTAATGTTTCAGATTTAAACAAATTTAAATATTAATCAAAGATAATATGGCACTGAGCATAAACAACGCAATTGAATTGAATGAAACTTGCATATTTAGCTGATTATTGCTGCTGAAAATGATCAATTATTGTCATGTTTTGGGCTGTACTAATCGGTTGGACTAGGAAAAACATTTGGAGTACTATAGACTGCTAAAAGTTATAACAAATCAATGAGAAGAGTGCAAAAAATAGTATGAGGACCAAATGGCATTTGTTGTTGGACAAACTGAACCAGGATTTCCAGGGCAAGAATCTTGACAACATTTGTGTTTGTTCTTGTCATTTCCAGTCAGGTAGGTGAAATATTAGGCTAATATCTCAATTAATACTTTAAATACAAATATTTACACTAACAGTCAAAAGTTTTAACTCTTAAACCTTTAAAAAGACTTTTAATTTTCTTTTATAGAAGTCTCTTCTGCTCACCAAGCCTGCATTTATTTGATCTAATGCACAGCATTAAAACAATTAAAAACTGTAAAATTTAGAAATATTTTTGCTATTTAAAAAAACTGTTCTCTATTTGAATACATTTTAAAATGTAGTTTATTCCTGTGATTTCATGATGAATATTAGCATCATTACTCCAGTCACATTATCCTTCAGAAATCATTCTAATATTCTGATTTGCTGCTCAAAAAACATTCATTATGCTGAAAACAGCTAAGCAGAATTATTTCCAGGTTTCCTTGATGAATAGAAAGTTCAGATGAACATCATTTTCTGAAATAGAACATTATAAAAGTTTTTATCATCACTTTATCAATTTAAAGTATCCTTGCTAAATAAAAGTATTCATTTCTATAATTTCTTCAGCAAAAATGTAAAAAATGATACTAACTCCAAGCTTTTGAATGGTATAGTGTATAATATCACAAAAGCTTTTTTATTTCAGATAAATGCTAATCTTTAGATCTTTCTATTCATCAAAGAATCCTGAAAAAAGTAATAATAATAATAATAATAATAATAATAATAATAATAATAATAATAATAAATGTTTCTTAAACAGCAAGTAAGCATATTAAAATGATTTCTGAAGGATCATGTGACACTGGAGACTGGAGTAATGATGCTGAACATTTAGCATGATCATTTAGCATTTGATCACAGAAATAAATTACATAGAAAGCAGATATTTTAGAAAGGAAAAATATTTCACAATATTACTGAATGCAGGCTTGGTGAGCAGAGGAGAATTCTTAAAAAAAAAACATTAAAAATCTTACTGTTCAAATACTTTTGACTGGTAGTGTAAATTAAATATGGTGTTTATATATGGATACAAAAGGCAAAACATTTGGCCTAAAATAAAAAAGCAAGCAAATCTCAAGCAGATTTCCAATAAATAAAAGGGGGAAAAGGTTTTATTTATTTTTTTCAACTAAATGGGTAAAAGTTCCAGCTTGACAATGAAGTAATTTCAAAACTATGACATTGTTCTTGAATTGTTGAATTTGGGCCACCGGTGTACCGTATTCGTCGAAGGTGCCCATTATTCTTGTCTTGAGTCGGTGCCAGCATCAGATCTCTTTCGGTTTCCTCTCCTCTGTCAAACATGTGGTGAAATCTGATCGTGTGTCGGTGAGCCGCTGCCGGTGGAGCGTCGCAGGTCACAATAAACATGTACTTATCTACTTAATCTAACGGTGGTAACTCGCTCTAGATAAAAAATGTTCGACCTTTGAGTTCCTAAAACCTCTCAAACACTCTGGAATGCGGAGTATTTAGCCAGGTGTGTTTTTCAACTATGAAGTCACATGATAAGCCTGAGCCATCACGTGTCAATGTTCAAGTTTCAGGAAAGTTTTCAGTTCTAGTTAGAGAAACACCGCTCATCTCCAGCCCCCTCTGAATGACTATTGGTTCTTAATCAGCAATGTTCTTTTTGATAGGTCTAGATTCACGTCACTCAGGCTGCTGGCTCTCTAACCACGCCTCCTTCTTTAACCTGGTTTAAAGTAATTGATATCGTTTTCTAAAGCGAAGGACTTGAATTTCATCTGCATGAACTTATAAACATGGTGTCCGAGCCTCTATAATATAAAGGTAAGTTGATAAATCTGCTATAACCACAATAAATAATCGTTCGCTGGTGAAATGTACCGCTAAAAGGCCAAGTGTTAATGCAAGCACAGGCAGACCGTGTTCAAGGTGTTTGCCGACGTCACGCAAAGTTTATTTGCCTTTCTGTGGAACATGAAAGTTTATTTATGTACTCTATTCATGCGGTAATGTTTTGAGTCTGAGAGACGTGTTTGTCTAAATGGTGCTTTAAATGTGTGTGTTTTATATGTGCGTGTTATGCATGTGCGTACAGTATGTGTACAAATTAACGTGACATTGTTTTTATATTTTGATTTAGTCACTAGCTTATTCACTATTTAAAGTGAACTAGACTAAGAGTGACAATAGAGAACTGTATTAAAACTGTATTTACATATCTATAAAGAGCAACCATTATATTTAGGTGAGTTACAGATAATTTAACAACAAAAAGTTGTTATATGATAAGTTTTAAAACATTAGATCTAAAACTGCAAACAGATGTAGTTGAGCTTATCACGTTTTGAAGTAGTTGACTATTAAGATTTATGTTAACATTTATGTAAACGTATTAGAAAAATACATTTTAGTTTGTGAAACTGGTTTTCCCACTTTATGTTTGACTTAAATAGTCTTGCTGTTAATATGTGGTAATAAAAGTGATTACATGACAAGTTGTTACACTCAAACTACCTTTTTTCTTTCCTCCCCAGGCCCAGAATGGACACCAAAACACCTCCAGACATGAACAGCGCTGACTAACCCTGATGACTTTAGTCAGTTTAGGTTTTGAGAATGAAAACAGAAAATGAGAAGCATGGAAGAGGAGGAATTAACTGGAAATACCACGTGGCTTAAGAAAATAGTTCTGCTTCTCCGGTAGCTATTTATAAGGGGGAGAAGAAATGTTTTAGTAGATGTACATGCTTTCACTAACACACTACCATACTATTTTCATGCTTGATTTGGTACACACTGAAACCATTTTAGGGTAGTGAAAACAGTGTGATAAATAGGAAGAGGTTTGGGTTGAATAGCAAAGTTTAAAAGGAAGACTAGGGGTACTCTACATTCAAATTAGTGATATTAAACAAGCCAGCTGAATAAGCAAGCCAAAGCTGTGAAACATGGATTATGGTGAAAGTGTTCTGTGTGGAAGTGGAGAACTGGAGCTGGATCCAAATATTGTGAGCGAGGAGGCGGGGAAACTGTATTCGGAGCTGCAGGTAACCAATCAAAAATATGCACACAGATTCAGCCACCAATCCAAAAATGTATAAGGTTTAAGGCCTGTTCACACCAAGGCTGATAACTATCATGATAATGATAAAGGTTTAAAAATCATTCTAATTCTATGAGAATAGAGATGTAATCTTTATAGTTGTTGTTTTTGGTGTGAATGGCCCTGTAGAGGCATTTTTATAATTTCCCACTTATTCAAGCACACAGTGCAGTGAAGTTCAGAAAGCAGATGTTTTGCTGACTTTTTATAAGGGAAGTGAACCGTAGTATTTTTTCCCTTATAAGTGCAAGTCATAAGTAGTGCTCTTCCTGTGAGTGCAGCTGCCCACAAAGATAAGAGCATTACATGTGATGGGGGAGCACTGCTAAAACATCACAAGGAAACAAATACAATTTAGACTTTTTCTTTGAAGTCAGTGGTGGAGACTCATGGAGCTGGTGTGGTGGAGTCCCTGCTGCCCATCCTCGTCTGGGTTCTGGAAGGGCTGGCGAGCTGCAGGGCTCAGCTGAGGGAGAGAGAGGAGGAGGCAGAGAAAGAGAAAGGAGAGAGAGAAGAACTGCTGGAGAGGTATCAGACTGAGAAAACACTGAGGAGAGAAAGCCAAGAGGTGAGAGACGACTGTGTGATGAACTGAAGGTCTTTTGAGAATTGCCACTTTTGAATTTCAAACATTTGAAATGTAACTATTTAAAAATGATTTACAGTATCAACTTTCAAGGATTAGTTCACTTTCAGAACTGAAATTCACAAATAATTTACTCACCCCCTTGTCATCCAAGATTTTCATGTCTTTCTATATTCAGTCATAAAGAAATTGTTTTTTGGGGAAAACATTTAAGGTATTTTCTCCATATAGTGGACTTCTATGGTGCCCGTGAGTTTCAGTTTAAATGTAGCTTCAAAACAATCCAAGCCGAGGAAGAAGGGTCTTATCTAGGTTATTTTCTAAAAATGTACAGTTTATACACTTTCTAACCACAAAATGCTTGTCTTGTCTAGCTTTCTGCACGTCAGTTCAAGACAGTTAGGGTATGTCAAAAAACTCCATCTCATTTCATTCTCATCTTCATTTTCTTAACTTCAAAATCATCCTACATCACTGTTTTACCCTTTTTTTGTGAAGGGAATTTGACCTTCTGACCTTCACTTTGTAAACACTGGGTCAGTTCTTCTGCAGCGATGTATAACGATTTTGATGTTGGAGGAGAAAATTAGATACTTTTCGACATACTCTAACTGTATTGAACTGGAGTGCACAGAGTATGCATGTGCATTGTGCATTTGAGTTTTTTTTTAAGAAAATAACTGATCGTTTTGCTAGAAAAGAGCCTTCATCCTCAGCTGGGATTGTTTAGAGCCCTTTGAAGCTGCATTTTGGAAGTTCAAACTCGGGGGGCACCATAAAAGTCCATTATATGTAGAGAAATCCTGAAATGTTTTCCTCAAAAAACACAATTTCTTTACAACTAAAGAAAGAAAGACATGAACATCCTGGAGGACAAGGGGCTGAGTAAATTATCTGTAAATTTGTGTTCTAGAAGTGAACTAATCCTTTCATTTTTTTTTCCCCAAAAATATTTAAACTTTAAGGGTGTGTTCACACTTGTAGTTCAGTTTGTTTGGATCATTTGGTCTGGACCAAAAGGGAAAATGATACATTTGGTCGTGGTCTGCTTAGCGTTCACACTGGCATTTTCCACAGTGAACCTAAAGATAACGAAGGCATAGCCTAAAGGCATAGTAATACGTTCACAATCTGATTGGTCGGGTTGAATGGTGTATATTTTGTGACGGAACTCACCGAACACTCCAATCAAAAAGGAAAAGGTGCGTTAGACTTAAAGTCGAATACACCTAATGTCGTCTGCTGGACTAAGCATGTTCATTGTTGCGTGCAGATGATTTTATTTTCACCACCTGCAAACTTACAAAGAGCTTATAATAGGCACTACATCCTTGTTGCTCCACGTTTGCCCTCTGCTCATTTTGTTTTGGATACACCGCTTGTTCTCTTCGAGAAATCATGTTTCATTGTCATCTTCCTGTTTTTGATTCGTTTAGAAGTATTTGGTCCATGTTGCGTTCATATTTCATTTGAACCGCACCAGAGTTCATTTGGAAGCGGACCGAGACCCATCTTTTCAGCGGTCTCTGTCCGCTTGTTTGGTGCGTACCAGGGTTCAGATGGCAGCGTTCACACTTACTCAAATGAACTGCACTAACAGAGCAATCGCACCAGAGTTTGTTTTAATCAAACCAAACAAACAAGTGTGAACACACCCTAAATCTGAATTTAGGTGCTTTATATTACAGTATTTTTTATTTTTTTTTTATTTTACATTGACACCCATATGCAGAGTTAGTGCCCCTGGAGAATTATCGGTTTATAGAAAGCCTAATACTCCATAAACAGAATAAACCTGTGCTCTCCGAATGAATGCTGAAAAACAGACCAGCTTTTTGTGTAGCTAAATGAGCGGATAGGTGAATTAGTTCTGTTCAAATTGGTCACATTCCCAATTGAATTCTCCTGGAATTTCCTTGACATCTGTCAATGTGAATACATACAGATACATGCTTAAAGGAGAAGTTCCTTCAGAATACTCACCGCCATGTCATCCAAGATGTTTATGTCTTTTTTTCTTCATTCGCAAAGACATTAAGTTTTTTGAGGACAACATTTCAGGATTTTTCTCCATATAGTGAACTTCAATGGTGGCCAATGGTTTGAAGGTCCAAATTGCAGTTTCAATGCAGCTTCAAACGGCTATACACGATCCCAGCCAGGGTTTTATGTAGTGAAACGATACACTTTTAACCACAAGACGAGCATCTTGCACTAGCTTGACTTCACGCATTATGTCATCAAGTTGGAAAGGTCACGCGTGACATAGGCGGAAGTACCGACTCAGTGTTTACAAAGCAAATGTCCAAAGAAAGTCCAATTCCCTTAAAAAAAAAGGTTAAAACAATGATGTTGGACAATTTTGCAGCTGGAGTAGAAAATGAGATGGACCTTCAAACCGTTGGCCACCATAAATGTCATCTATATGGAGAAAAATCCTGGAATGTTTTCCTCAAAAATCTTAATTTCTTTTCAAATAAAGAAAGAAAGACATGAACATCTTAGATGACATGGGGGTAAGAAAATTATCAGGGAATTTTTACTCTGGAAGTGAACTAATCCTTTAAGAAAAATGTTTCAGTTCCTATGGCAATGTTAAAAAATCTTATTTGAACTCAGCCATGAATAATATATCTTAACTGATGTCATCCCATGTGAGTTTGCATGATTATAAACAGTTGAGGTGCAAATTGTTAATTATTTTACCAAAATAAAAGGAATCATACACAATCCATGAATAAGATATTTTACCTAAAAGATGAGAAAATTATAGTTCAATTTATAAAAATGTACACATCTTCATTCTGTTCAAAGGGTAGTACCCTTGCTCTTAATGCATTGTTTTTCCTGTATTTCTTAAGTAAATTATTTCTTTGTGTAAAACTTTTTTAATGATTAGAACTTTAATTACTGAGTTGCACCTTTTAAATGAAACTTTTCTTCTTACCATCAGCGCTATTTGGAGTTGGATGACCAGTTTGAGCAAGAGAGGAGGGCAATGCGTGCAAGAGAAAAGGAGAGAGAAAAGAGAGAAAGAGAACTGGAGAAGAAAGCCAGAGAACAAGCTGATCAATGTGAGTCTCCGTGAATAAAACCTTTCACACTTCTGCCCTATCTATGTCTGTCTAGACTGTTAACACATTGGCATAATATATATAAATGTAAATTTTAATCATATAGCCTTTCTTTTCTTCGTAGTGATGGCTTTGGAAGAGCAGAAAGCAAATCTGACACGAGAGCTGAACTCAATCAAACACACACATAACAAGGTCTGTCACCCTCTCATTCTGTGCATCTGTTTAAGCTTTAGCTTGTTGGTTGCTTTAAATTGATTTATTTGAAAATCATTTTTTAAATCCTGTCTTAAAATCCAGCTAGTACTGACACATCGAGATCTGCTGGAAAAGAAAAAGGAGTGGGAGAGTGAAACGTTCACTTTGAGGTAACACACGTTTCTTAACAGCTTGTTGAAAAGACTATAATTCCCTCTGCGTTTGAGAAGTTGGGAAAAAGAAATCACAGTGTTGTAAATGTGTCAACAGAAAATTCTCTTTGTTTGCAGGAATCATGTGCACAGCAAACATTCAGAAGCTGTTTCTATTCGAGGTCAAACAGAATCCTCCAGCACTGAAGAGGTGAATTCCTTTTTAATTTAGACCAACTGCGCTCTTTCCAAACAGTACTTTGCATATATTTGCCTTGATGCGTAGCATAAAACAATACATATCTGTATTTTCACAACAGCATCTCTTCCCCCCAATTTGTTTCCACAGCATGATCCAAAAGCTGACAGTGCCCCTGATTCCACTGCATCAGAAGTGACAGATACTAACAACAGCAAAGTGGCTGATGCTGAAGTTAACCATAATGATGATCAGTCCTTTATCAGTGACATCATAAGCTCCACCCCTGAGCTGGCTCACTTAAAGGGATTTGTTGAAACAAGGTATAGAAATTTATAAGGGGGAACTGTAATATTTCATTGTTTTGTGCGTTTGCCCACTGACAAAGAAGTGATCAGTCTATAATTTTAATGGCAGGCTTATTTTAACAGCGAGAGACAGAATAACAGCAACAAAATCTGGAAAAACGCTTTTCAAAAAAGTTATAAATCGATTTTCATCTTAATGAGTAAAATAAGTATTTGACCCCTTCGCAAAACATGACTTAGCAAAAACCCTTGTTGGTACTCACAGAGGTCAGACGTTTCTTGTAGTTGGCCACCCGGTTTGCACACATCTCAGGAGGGATTTTGTCCCACTCATTAAGGTTTCGAGGCTGACGTTTGGCAACTCAAACCTTCAGCTCCCTCCACACATTTTCAATGGGATCAAGGTCACTCCAGGTCACTCAAGGCTTCTTCTTGAGCCACTCCTTTGTTGCCTTGGCTGTGTTTTAGGTCATTAGCATGCTGGAACACCCATCCACGACCCATTTTCAATGCACTGGCTGAGGGAAGGAGGTTCTCATCCAAGATTTGACAGTACATGGCCCACCTATCATCCCTTTAATGCGCTGCAGTTGTCCTGTCCCCATAGCAGAAAAACACCCCCAAAGCATAATGTTTCCACCTCAAGTTTGATGGTGGAGATAGTGTTCTTGGGGTCATAGGCAGCATTCCTATTCCTATCCTATTAGTTGAGTTGATGCCAAAGAGCTCGATTTTGGTCTCATCTGACTACAACACTTTCACCCAGTTCTCCTCTGAATCATTCAGATGTTCACTGCCAAACTTCAGACAGGCCTGTACATGTGTTTTCTTGAGCAGGGGAACCTTGCAGGTGCTGCAGGATTTCAGTCCTTCACGGCGTAGTGTTACCAGTATTGTTTTCTATGTGACTATGGTTCCAGCTGCCTTGAGATCATTGACAAGATCCTCCTGTGTAGTTTTGGGCTGATTCCTCATCGTTCTCATGATCGTTGAAACTCCACAGGGTGAGATCTTGCATGGAGCCCCAGACAGAGGGAGATTGACAGTTATTTTGTGTTTCTTCCATTTGCAAATAATCGCACCAACTGTTGTCACCTTCTCACCAAGCTGCTTGGCGATGCTCTTGTAGCCCATTCCAGCCTTGTGTAGGTCTACAATCTTGTCCCTGACATCCTTGGACAGCTCTTTGGTCTTGGCCATGGTGGAGAGTTTGGAATCTGATTGATTGCTTCTGTGGACAGGTGTCTTTTATACAGTTAACAAGCTGAGATGAGGAGCACTCCCTTTAAGAGAGTGCTGTTACCTGTATAAAAGACACCTGGGAGACAAAAATCTTGCTGATTGATAGGGGATCAAATACTTATTTCACTCATTAAAATGCAAATCAATTTATAACTTTTTGAAATGCATTTTTCTGGATTTTTTTCGTTGTTATTCTGTTAAAATAAACCTACCATTAAAATTATAGACTGATCACTTATTTGTCAGTGGGCAAACGTACAAAATCAGCAGGGGATCCCTTCCTCACGGTATATGGAAATTCAGCTATCACCGGAAAAATTACATTTAAAAAAAAAAAAAAAAAACAGTTATTAGTTTTAATATTTATTTTTTCATACTGTGCTTTAAGATTTAAGTATTTACGTATCAAAAGCTTTTTGAGTTTGTTTTGTTTCTTTTTTATCTTTTATCTTCCACACACAGGAAGTGAGGAAGTGGGAGTTTGTATCTCTGTAAATTTGTGTAACATCCTGTCGGTTTATTTTTAAGTCATGTTAGATTATTCATTGTCATCTTTTTTTCATTTACTGAAAAAAAAGGGAAGAATACAATCTGAGTTATATTTGATGATATTTGATTGTATTTCTCTTATGAAAATAATTAATCTGTTTCCCATAAATGTGTTATCTTTTTTTGTTGTCTCTCTTTTACTCTCTCCAGCTCCCCTGTTTGTTCAAAGACAGCAATCTCTGAACTAAACTCCTGTTTGTTTGATGAATTGAAACAAGCCCAGGAAAATAAGAGAGAGGTGGATGAAGACCAGAAGGTGAAATATGTAGAAAAAACAAAGGAGGAGGTGGAAGAGATGGACAACGACTCTGATTCCTTGGAGTGGGAGTTGAGGAATACTGACTCTGTGTTTTCAGAATTATCTGAACTCAGCAGGGAATTTGTGGAAAACGTCGACCAGGGGGCCAGTGTCAGAGGTATGATCATGTGTTGAACACCAGAGAAACTGATTATCAAATCTTTGCTCTGAGGCTAAATGCATTTATTATACAGCTTTTTGAAATATTTAACTCTGATAAGTCAAATGCGGCATTCTACACTGTACTAGTTCCATGTATCACTCTGTTGTCCCTTTCTTTTCATTTAATAAAGTAATTTTGTCTAAAGTTACAATGTCGTTGTTACAAAAGTTTGGGATCAGTAAGATTTTGATTTTTTTTTTTTAAAAAGTATTTTGTGCTCATCAAAGTTTGATTTATTTGATGAAAAATACAGAAAAAAGTAGTACTATGAAATATTGAAAAATCAAAATAATTTTTTTTTTTTTATTTAAAATACTTTACAATATATTTGTTTCTGTGATGCAAAGCTGAATTTTAATCAGCCAATACTCCAGTTTTCAGTGTCACATGATGCCCAGAAATCTTTCTAATATACTGATCTATTACTTTTATTATCAATGTTGGAAACAGTTGTGCTGCTTAATATTTTTTTGGAACCTGTGTTTTTTTTTTTTTTTTTTTTTTTAGGATTCTTTGATAAATAAAAAGTTAAAAAGAACAGTATTTTCTTCAAAATAGAAATATTTTCTAACAATAGTCTGTACTTTCATGTTTTATCAATTCAGCATATCCTTGCTGAATAAAAGGAAAAAGAGAGAAAGAAAGAAAAAAAATGTACTGACCCTAAACTTTAAAAAGGTGTTTATTGTTACAACAGTTTTTTTTTTAAATAAATGCTGTCCTTTTTTTATCTATCAAAGAATCTTGAAAAGAGTATCACAGGTTCCAAAAAAAGCACTTTATTGGACTTCAAAATCTCAACAGCCATTCATTGCTATTATAAAGCTTGAAAGAGCCAGAACTTTTTTTTTTATTGTAACTCTGATTGTATTCATTTGAAAGAAAAAAGTCATATACACCTAATATGGCATGAGGGTGAATTAATCATAGGGTATTTTCATTTTTGACTAACTATCCCTTTAATATAGATTAATCACAGTCTAAATAATGGCTGACGTGTGTGGTTAAATCTTTGTGCTTTTGTTTTGTTTGCAGATAGCACAGACCAGTTCGAGCAGATTCTTTCTCAGTATGAAGAACTAAAACACACTCAGTAAGATTGAATACAGTTTTATATTTCAATCTGTTTAATGTCAAAGTTGAGCCTTGAAAGAGGCTCTGATTATGACCCATATTATGTGTAAAGCTGGGCGCACATTGGATTTACTTTAGGATTGTACTTGTCAGACTGTACAAACATGCTGATCATGTCACACTGTGGGATCTCAGTTATTAATGTTTTAAAAACAGGTGCTCGCAAGATAACTTGTCCGTAGTTGTACATTATCAACCTATAAACGTTCAGTGACTGCAAACTGCATTACACGTGGGGCTGAAATGTTGGCTATCATGAAAAGTATACAAATGGCGGCAATACCAGCGTATTTAAGAAGAATAGTGTAAGCAGCACTACACACCCACATGGCGCAACCAGTGCATCATAGCAAAGGCAACATATCAGATGAATTTCGTGAGTGGAGGATGGGAGTGCTGGAAATTATGTGGATGGCAGAAACCTCTAGCATTAATTCTGATTATGGCTTGTCTTGAAAAACGATGACACTTTGACGTTCATCGTAGAAGATGTCACACTGCAGGACTGTGCGCCAAATTTTCTGACACTACCAGAATTAAAGAGGTCAAATTTGATTGCAAGAGCCATTAATTGGCTGTCGGTGAACATGTCAAACTAACAATCAAAGACTATAGATTTTAGCCTAGGATTATAGGAATCTATAGGAGTCTCAGGTGGCCAAATCGTGGCCAAAATCGCAGCGTGCGCGCGGCTTTAACCATTTAAATTTTTTTCTATCCGTGTCTCTGTCCATGTGTGTAACCCTGCCTCTTTGTCTCTGTCTCAGTGAAATGGTGGATACTGCTCGTAAGGCTCTTATATCCCGAGTCGAGGAGCTGACCAGTGAAAGATCCGCACTGAATATGGAACTTGATTCTTGCCGTGAAACCATCAGCCGACTAGAAGGAAAAACTAAAGAGATGGAGGATGAAATTAAGCGGTAATGTGAATTGCAGATTAAATGTAAAATCCAGAATTCACCTTATCTTATTTATTTCAGTTTCAGCAGTTTACTAAATATTTAACTCAATATTACTAATATATATTAACTCAATATTATTAATAATATATTAATATATTATAGCAGTTATATATCACACTGGAAATGATTTTGTGTTGAAAGTATTTTCAGGAACCAAGAATTTGTGTGAATTGAGATTAAGAAAAAAATGTTCACTACCCTTCAAAGGTCTGGGATTGGTATTGGTATTTGATCAAAATACAGTAAAAACATTTTAAAATTGTAATATTTCATGATTTTACTAACTGTTTTTATTTTAATACATTTAAAAATGACTCTAGTCTTAAGTGTCACATGATCCCTCAAAAATCATTCTAATATGCTAATATTTCCTATTCTTATCATCATGTTAAAAACATTCATGATGGAAATCTTTTGTACTATTATAAGTGTCTTTACTTTCACTTTTAATCATTTTAATGTCCAAAAAAAAACCTTACTGACCCAAAGCTCTTAAATGGTAATTTTCTTCTGTTTTATTACTTTTAATGGTTCTAATTAATAGAAAGCAGTCTGTGTTTTACTTGTTTGGTTATATGGATTTTTTTATGAAATAGTTTTTCATATTTCAAAACAGGTTACGAAAAGAGCTTGAGACCGTCCAGTCAGAGGACCCTGATGTAAGTCTTTATGATAGATTTCACTTGCATATTTTATAGATATATTACTGTTTTGGAGAATCTGCTGTCCTTTATTTCTTAGAAATAATACTTAAATCAGTCTGCAATTCCTGCCTTACTCTCTTTTGTTCTCTCCAGGCCTCGCTACCTATCTCCCTTCGCCGCTTTTCTCGTTCTGAAATGGCCCGGGTTGTTATGGAGAAGAATCAATACAAAGAGCGACTGTTTGAATTGCAGGAATCTGTGCGGCGTGCTCAGCTTCAAAGGTGTGTTGTACTACCTCTCCCAGGATGCAGATCTTAGTCTTTAACAGGAATGTTCAGAACAGTGTACTGACTAATCTATTAACCTACATTGTAAGTAGTCAGTTATGAGTAATAATGATGCAACAAATCATGTGGCTTGTCTGTATATTTGCTAACTTCACAGAGCTTTCCAGAGTAATCACATACCAATGTGCTAAAAATACAATTTTGCAACCACATTGTGGCAAATACCCACGACACCCTAACACTGTGGCATTGACTTCTGCACAGACCAACACCACATTTGTACACAAAAGATTAAAAATTCTAGTATACACACTGATTTATGTATTCTGTCCTCCTCTAGAGTTACAAAAGAAGAGCGCCCCCCTGTGGAAGGGAAGAGTAGTGTTTGGAGCAGGTGAGTTTACTAAATATGTACCTGTTCAACCAGTCTCTAACAGTCAGTTTGTGCATGGTATTTCCTCCTGTTAACCTCTTTTTTTTCTTGCAGGTTCAATCGTTTTCTAGGTTTGACAAAGGGCCAGTTAGCTCCAGCTAC
The DNA here is from genome assembly GCF_049309525.1 of Garra rufa. Taxonomy (NCBI): domain Eukaryota; kingdom Metazoa; phylum Chordata; class Actinopteri; order Cypriniformes; family Cyprinidae; genus Garra; species Garra rufa. The sequence goes on from NC_133369.1 coordinate 37,231,193, forward strand.
AGCTGTAGCATTAACCATTTCTCCCACTCCAGTTCCTGCACAAACACCAGTGGGGTCTCCACAGCAACTCTCCACCAAATCGCCCCAAGCAGAGTGAGTCCTCTTGCATTAGCACTTTAAAATACCTGCTAATTAATAGTCTGCCTGCTCATTTACCATGTGTTACAGGATAAGAGGGATTTCAGGTCTCTAAGACCATTGATTTATTAACAAATGACTTGTGGGTCATTGACAATTTTGCGTCCGCAATAAGAAAAAGTCTAGTTTAAATGTGTGCCAAGTTCTTATAAATGTACTCTTTGTATTCATATTGGTTTTATATGGTTCTTAAAAACTTATTTGATTTGCAAGAAAAGTTTAAGAATTTTAAGAAGTTAAAATTTGATATTTTTGAAAGCAGTGCTGCCAACTTAGTGACTTTGCAGCACTTTTAGTTAAAATGGATATTCTGTTGCTGCTTTTACAAGCAAATATAGCCGAAATCACAGCACAGGCATTGTCTTTATCTTATGTGTATTTAATTTAATCGGTCAACAGCTCAATTTTAAAGCAGGACTTTTGTACAGATTAACATATTGAAAGGGAGATCTGGTTAAGTAGTTTTACTGGGCTGTGTTTTAGTCACTATTTCATATTCATCCCATTGTCTGACAACAGAAATGGTCAAATACAGGGGCACCTTAATAAAATTGATTTCAGTAATTCAACTCAAATTGTGAAACTTGTGTATTAAATAAATTCAATGCACACAGACCGAAGTAGTTTAAGTCTTTGCTTCTTTTAATTGCGATGATTTGGCTCACATTTAACAAACTCCCATCTCAACAAATTAGAATACTTCATGAGACCAATAAAAAAACATTGTTAGTGAATTGTTGGCCTTCTGGGAAGTATGTTCATTTACTGTATATGTACTCAATACTTGGTAGGGGCTGCTTTTGCTTTAATTACTGCCTGGCATGGAGGTGATCAGTCTTTGTTGAGATGAATTGGTGTGTTTTTGTTAAATGTGAGCCAAATCATCGCAATTAAAAGAAGCAAAGACTTAAACTACTTCGGTCTGTGTGCATTGAATTTATTTAATACACAAGTTTCACACTTTGAGTTAAATTACTGAAATAAATGGACTTTTCCATGACATTCTAATTCATTGAGATGCACCTGTATGTAAATTAAAATTTTATTGAGAATTTGGCTTCATTAAAATACAGTATGTAAGCACAGAGAGGCAAACAAATGTAAAAGGGTAAGACATTGTGAATATCATGTTGCAACATTTAGCAACTTTTCAAGCTGGCTTTAGCTATTTTCCATTGAAAGAAAATGGCAACACTGTTTGAAATTCTTGACCTTGACATATAGTCAAGTATTAATAATCAGTGAAGGAATTTTGAAATACTGTTTGTTTTCCCTATCAGTTTTTTTAATGAACAAAGTTTAAAGGAACAGCAATTCTTCAAATATTCTAATTCGTTTTTTTAAACATTTTAAAACTTATATATTTAACATTTATATATATCTATCTCATCATCAGTTACTTGTGCTGTTCATTTTTACAGTTTGTTTAAATAATGAATTATTTTTTTCTTGTGCAGAAGGTCTGCATCTCCCAGGTTAAGGAAAAGAGAGTTGTACAGGGACATCCGTTCTCATGTGTGGGGTACTCTGGGTAAAAAACAGCTCCATGGTTGGAGCATGCCTCTCGGCCTTACACACATGAAGGTAAACACAGTGTGTTTATAAACAATATCTACAGTCTAAAAAAACTGGGTTAAAAACAAACCAATATTAGACAGAACACATGCTGGGTTATTTTGACTTAGCTGGTTGGGTTAAATGTTTTTACCCAACATGCTGGGTTGTTTTATTTAAGTCAACTATTGTTTCAAAAGTATTATATTGCTGACTTAAAATGGGCTGGAAATTAAAAATGACACAGAATTATAGAGGCAACAGCAATAATCAAAAGATGAACATTTATTATTAAGCTAGACAAATTGAATTTATTTATAATATTACATACATTTGAACTCGTTAAACAAATCTAAAATAAATAAATAAAAACTGTAACATTTAAAAGCAGATTTTTAATTTAAGTGTATTCAACTGCTCTCTGTAATCACTTTTCACCAAAATAGTGCTAATTCTTGTGCCTGGAAATCTGTGCAATCTAAGCTGATGATGGGCTGCTGTTCGCAGGGGGGAACTATGAACCTCAGACCATAAAAAACCTCTTGGCCATAAAAAAACAGTACTGAGATTAGAGAAAATATTTTAACATCAAACTAAATTCAGTATTATAACGATTAAATGATTAAAATGTTATGCAAGGCAAAAAGCATTTTCTTTAATGTGTAACAACTGCTGCTGACACAGCTGACTGACATCTTGTCCTTGTAAGTTGCGTTGCGTAAAATAATATAATTTACAACACAGTAAAGACTGAAAATGAAATAAAATGTATACATTTGTATAGTTTGCTGAAGAAGTGCATCAAATCGGCAGCACTGAGAACCGCTCTCTCCTGTAAAAGATGTAAAAATCCTCTGCTCTGACTATAACTCAGCAGCTTGGTTGTTTCATCGGAGACAGGCTCAACTCAGTAGTTGGGTAGAAAAAAATTACCCAGCAGCTTAGTTACAGAAAAACTACCCAGCACCTGGGTAAAAATGATTAAAAATAACCCACTAAATGACCCAACAATCTGAATCCAGCATTTGGGTTAAAAAAAAATAACCCAGCATTTTTTTAGAGTGCAGAAAAACTACCCAGCACCTGGGTAAAAATATTAAAAACAATCCAATAAAATGATCCAGCAAGCTGAACCCAGCATTTTTTAGAGTGCAGAAAAACTGCCCAGCACCTGGGTAAAAATATTAAAAACAGTCCAATAGAATGGCCCAGCAGGCTGAACTCAGTATTTGGGTTAAAAAAAAATAACCCAGCATTTTTTAGAGTGCAGAAAAACTACCTAGCACCTGGGTAAAAATATTAAAAACAGTCCAAAAAAACGGCCAAGCAGGCTGAACTCAGTATTTGGGTTAAAAAAAAATAACCCAGCATTTTTTAGAGTGCAGAAAAACTACCTAGCACCTGGGTAAAAATATTAAAAACAGTCCAATAAAATGGCCCAGCAGGCTGAACCCAGCATTTGGGTTAAAAAAAAATAACCCAGCATTTTTTAGAGTGCAGAAAAACTACCTAGCACCTGGGTAAAAATATTAAAAACAGTCCAAAAAAAACGGCCAAGCAGGCTGAACTCAGTATTTGGGTTAAAAAAAAATAACCCAGCATTTTTTAGAGTGCAGAAAAACTACCTAGCACCTGGGTAAAAATATTAAAAACAGTCCAAAAAAACGGCCAAGCAGGCTGAACCCAGCATTTGGGTTAAAAAAAAATAACCCAGCATTTTTTAGAGTGCAGAAAAACTACCTAGCACCTGGGTAAAAATATTAAAAACAGTCCAAAAAAACGGCCAAGCAGGCTGAACTCAGTATTTGGGTTAAAAAAAAATAACCCAGCATTTTTTAGAGTGCAGAAAAACTACCCAGCACCTGGGTAAAAATATTAAAAACAATCCAATAAAATGATCCAGCAAGCTGAACCCAGCATTTTTTAGAGTGCAGAAAAACTACCTAGCACCTGGGTAAAAATATTAAAAACAGTCCAATAAAATGGCCCAGCAGGCTGGACCCAGCATTTGGGTTAAAAAAAAATAACCCAGCATTTTTTAGAGTGCAGAAAAACTACCTAGCACCTGGGTAAAAATATTAAAAACAGTCCAATAAAATGGCCCAGCAGGCTGAACCCAGCATTTGGGTTAAAAAAAAATAACCCAGCATTTTTTAGAGTGCAGAAAAACTACCTAGCACCTGGGTAAAAATATTAAAAACAGTCCAAAAAAAACGGCCAAGCAGGCTGAACTCAGTATTTGGGTTAAAAAAAAATAACCCAGCATTTTTTAGAGTGCAGAAAAACTACCTAGCACCTGGGTAAAAATATTAAAAACAGTCCAAAAAAACGGCCAAGCAGGCTGAACCCAGCATTTGGGTTAAAAAAAAATAACCCAGCATTTTTTAGAGTGCAGAAAAACTACCTAGCACCTGGGTAAAAATATTAAAAACAGTCCAAAAAAACGGCCAAGCAGGCTGAACTCAGTATTTGGGTTAAAAAAAAATAACCCAGCATTTTTTAGAGTGCAGAAAAACTACCCAGCACCTGGGTAAAAATATTAAAAACAATCCAATAAAATGATCCAGCAAGCTGAACCCAGCATTTTTTAGAGTGCAGAAAAACTACCTAGCACCTGGGTAAAAATATTAAAAACAGTCCAATAAAATGGCCCAGCAGGCTGGACCCAGCATTTGGGTTAAAAAAAAATAACCCAGCATTTTTTAGAGTGCAGAAAAACTACCTAGCACCTGGGTAAAAATATTAAAAACAGTCCAATAAAATGGCCCAGCAGGCTGAACCCAGCATTTGGGTTAAAAAAAAATAACCCAGCATTTTTTAGAGTGCAGAAAAACTACCTAGCACCTGGGTAAAAATATTAAAAACAGTCCAAAAAAACAGCCAAGCAGGCTGAACTCAGTATTTGGGTTAAAAAAAAATAACCCAGCATTTTTTAGTGTGCAGAAAAACTACCTAGCACCTGGGTAAAAATATTAAAAACAGTCCAAAAAATGGCCCAGCAGGCTGAACCCAGCATTTGGGTTGAAAAAATAACCCAGCATGTCCATGACGTATGCACATTTAATACTGCTTAACTGAAATCTGCTGAGTGGAATTATAAATCAGTTTGTCAGTTGATTCAGAAAGTGTGTATTTGTGTGGAACAGGATTTTGAACTTCCTCCTGAGCCCAAAGACGTGCCTGTCCTCATTCAGCTGAGACTGCTGGACCAGAGAGATGCTACAGCGAAGGTGAGAGTCCCTGACTAGTCATTCAGTGTTATTTTAGTATCATTTATAGTATATTATAGTATAATAACTAATTTAGAATTTAAAATGAGCCTTTTGTATTTTTAGTTTTACTTTTAATTTCTTGTTTTAATCTTTTGTTTTATGGGTTTTTGTAAATATTTCTATTAAGCTTTTGTTTTAATATCAGCTTTAGTCTTACCAGTTTTAATATTTCAACTTTAAAGGGATAGTTTACACAAAAATGTTTATTCTGTTATTATTTACTCACCTTCGCATTATTCCCAACCTGCATGAGTTTCTTTCTTTAGCTGAACACGAAAGATTTTAAAGAATGTTTGGAACCAAAATGTTACGGAGCCATTGACTTCCATAGTATCTTTTTCATACTATGGAAGTCAATGGCTACCATCAGCTGTTTGGGTGCCCGACCGTCTTGCCTATTTCAGTTTTATTTTTTTGTTTTTTTATTCTTATTTTATGTAGTCTGTGCCGATAGCCTTGTCAGAAATGACTGATGTGTAGCGGTGTTGCGCTTCATGCGTCCCGAGTTCGAGTTCCAAAGTTCTCTCCAACTTCGAGTACTGTCCTATCGTATTAAAAGCAAAAACACCAAAAAGGAATCTATATTATTATATATCTATAATATCTATAATATTATTTTAAGTATTTCATCTAAAATTTGTCTTTTATTTTACTTTACATTTATTTTAATAATAAAAAATTAACAATAAAAACATTTAAATTCATAAAGTTAAACTGTGTCTAGGGATGCTCCTTTTAACTGGTTAATCGTTAACCGAAAGTAAGAATTTTGACCGATTAATACAATCAGTTTTTTTTCAGTAATTTATCAAAATATTTTAAAACGTTTGCTGCATAGTTTAAATACGCTATGTGTATAAAATAAAATGAGAGAAAAAACAGGCCTATAAAGTCACGTACAAGTCTTATTTCATAATTTCATTCAGACATAGGCCTAATGCAGACGCTAAATGTTTTGATCCGCTTTCCTTTACTATGCGTCTACACTGATTTCATCCAGTGGAGAAGGGTCAGGGATTTAAAGGCTGTTGATTTAATAAATGTTTAACCTTTCACAGCTCACATGTGCTGTCGCAGTTCCTCCAGAGATATCAGGAGAGCAGACGGTATGTATAACAAACCTTCACAATCTTTTACAGCTAATTAACATGTACAGACCAGGGTTCCCACACCATCTAAACCAAGGAATTTCCAGAATTTTATAAGGTTTTCAAAAAGTAATTTAATACACATTGCAATCATAATAATTAATTTCTGGCTGAATAAATATTTTAGAGCCAAGCGTAAGTATAATAAAATACTTACTACAGGAATTTCCACAACTGGATATCCCGATTTTGAATTTCCGTCATATTCAACAAGTACTTTCCTTGTACAAAAATGCATTTAACCACCACCTTCATCTACTTACCATGTTGCACCATGTCATTCATTGTTGTAAACATTTCACAACCACCTCCCATCCTCAGTGTTCTGTGTGGGCCGTCACTGGACCTGCTTCCAGCAGTGATGTCACAGTGATTGACCCGGCTCGCTCCAATACCATTCTGGATCAGTTCAGCCTTCCACCCACATCCCCTGCATTATGCATCTGTGCTGTGCCCCCTACTGGTCAGTCTGAGCCCTGCAGCGTTATAGAATTTACACCTGGATCAGTAATGATCAGTTTAAGAGTTCTGATGTCAGGGGTGATATCCGAGTAATAGAACTTAAGTATTATCTAGAGGAATTTGTGCTTTTTTTCTCTCAGTATTATTGAAATGGAATACTTCAAATTTTACTCTTATGTCCCTGAGTGGAAAAAGAAGTATTGCTTTTCACACCTTGCAGTTTCAAAATACTCTACCATTCAAAAATGTGGGGTTTGAAAGATTTGTAAAATATATTTAAAATAAGTCTCATATGAAGAAACATTTCTTAGTATTAGTGTTGAAAACTGTTGGGCTGCTTTAATTTTTATAAAAACTGTTCTATAAAAACTTTACAGCATTCTTTGATGAATAGAAATAAAAAAAAAAAGCATTTTTAAAAAATTGTGTAACAATCTAAATGCCTTTACTGACAAATTTGGTCAATTTGCATCATAAAAAAGTATTAGTCTTACTGACCCCAAACTTTTAAACAGTAGTGTCGTCCAGGTCATTGTGATTTAAATCAAAAACATATTTAGTCCTTCTTAATGTGCTAAACCAATGAATAATACATTTTTTTTATAATATATTTTTCTTTTGTGTAAAGCCAACAAAATTGTAAAGCCATTTACATTTCTTTTTATGTAATTGACCATGGGTCAGTGGTTCCCATGAAGAGACCTCTCATCGCTCACTGCAACATAGTATTTAACCTTAAGTAATGGCTTTATATAATATATAATATTATAATATATAATATAAAACTTATTAAACCGGTTGCTTTACAAAGTTACTTGAATGGCAAAATCTAATCTGCCTCTTATTTCCAGTATAGATAAAAATTGCATTTAACTTTTAAATCCTTCGGAACAATTAAATATGGAGTATTTGCATTTGCATTTTCTACACTTTACCCATACTAAAACCTAAAATTACTCTATATTTTTACACCCCAGTCTCAGTTTAAGTTGAATATTTTCTTTAGGACATTTAGCTGCATTGTTAACATTTTATGGCATGTTGCTTAACATTCTAGTCATATTGACTGGTAATGCAATATGTTGTAATGAATTGTGTTTCAATTTTGTCTCTGCTTGTATTAGGAGATACTGCGGGAACTGTGTGGATTGGAACACAGGATGGAGGGTGAGGGCATGTCATTCTAATTTATTTATTTTTATTTAGTTTTGTTTAAATTGCTAACATTAAGTATTAAACTTGTTGTGGAGAGATGTTATTTCCAAAGCAATTGGTCTTGAGCAAAATAAACTTGGGAGTGAGCATACAATATGTGTATCTATATACCACTAAACAATAATCTACCCATAAACAACCACTCAGAACAAAAAAAAAAAAAAGCTGTTGTTTTTAGGCAAGATACAGTAGAGATCAAAATTAGAGAAGAATCTATAAATACTTTAATGCTTCTGAAATATTGTTAATCTTCATGGCTCAAAATTTGAAGGAATATTAGCTGTACAATAGGTGTAGTATCCAGTGTTCTACTAACATGTTTTGTTGAGGCATTTCAACAATTTTGTGGAAAACACAGTGATCAAAATGAGAAAACATGAAACTGCAGGCTGATTGAGCCCAACTTCTGCTGCAGAAAACATTCCCCAACCATGACACTTCCTCTTCCACTTCTTCACGCACTTTGGCTTCTATCCTTTCTCAGTCTGACGCCAAACTAAATGTTTCCCAGTGTTTAAACTTGCTCTCATCACTAAAGTGAACTTTGGACCAGTTCTCCTCACCACACAATATGCTTCTCAGCAAAGGCGAGCTTAGCCTTTTGATTCTCTCTGCTAATGAGAGGTTTAGACAGTGCAGAGTGCACTTTCAGTCCGACTTCTTAAGTAAATAAATTAGTGTCATTGTAAACCTGCAATTTTTGAGAAATCACAGATTTGGAAAGACTAGCTGCTCTTGCAGTGGCTGAAAGTGGCATCCCTTTGGCCTTCATCTGGACAAGCTCCTGTCGCAGGGTTACAGTCACCTTAAAGTGGTCCACCATCTTGCAATCTCAGTGAAAATTAGTGAAATGCTGCCAGTTAAATAGGGCTTGTCACATAATTAAGGAAATTAGAACCAGGTACCAAATTAACTCCATAACTTTGTTCTTTTTCAAATATCTCATTTAAGTTTTTTATACTGTGCTTCAGAACAGAATTAATTTATGTAATATGCTTAAAAACTTAATTTTACTCCTGTTAGGGTAACTTCAAATAGGATTAAGCAGTGACCTTAATTTAGGGAATTGTAGGCTGTTTGCTAATAATAAGACGATGTACAAGAGGCATCATTGTGGAAAAAAATATTACTCCTCTTTTATTTACATTTGAACAAAAAGTGGCATGTCAAATTTTTCATACCCTTCTCAATAATCAATAAAAAGCCTTTATTGGCTATTACAGCAATCAAATGCTTCCTATAATTGCTGATTAGCTTTTTGCATGTCTCCACTGGTATTTTTGCCCATTCATCTTTAGTGATGAGCTCCAACTCTTTCAGGTTGGAGGGTCTCCTTGCCATCACCCTGATCTTTAGCTCCCTCCACAGATTCTCGGAGTCAGGACTCCGGCTGGGCCTCTGCAAAACGTTTATGTTTCTGTCTGCTAACCATTTCTTTACCACTTTTGCTGTGTGTTTTGGGTCGTTGTCATGCTGAAATGTCCACTGGTGCCCAAGGCCAAGTTTCTCTGCAGACTGCCTGATGTTGTTGTTGAGAATTTTGATGTATTGCTCCTTTTTCATGGTGCCGTTTACTGTGAATAGGTTCCCTGGTCCACCGGCTGAAAAACACCCCCAAAACATTAGATTCCCACCACCATGTTTGACAGTGGGGATGGTGTTCTGAGGGTTGAAGGCTTCTCCTTTTTTACGCCAAATGAAGGCTATATCATTGTGACCAAACAATTAAATTTTTTTGTTTCATCTGACCATAAAACAGAAGACCAGAAGTCTTCTTCTTCTTCTGACTTGTGAGCAACCACAATGTGCAGCTGCAGGTCCTCAGTGAGCTCCTTTGTCTTAGCCATGACTGTCCACAAACCAACAGCAGAAAGCTTCTGTTTTTCACCTGTTGAGCTGATTAAAACGGCCGTTCCCAATGAATCAGGGTAATTAGGATGCTTTAGAACAGCTTGGACTATTTGGAATGGTATAGAACTTTGGATTTTCCCATAGACTCTGACAGTTTGCAAAGGGTATGAATAATTTTGGACATGCCACTTTTTGTTCAAATGTAAATAAAAGCTGATAAATATTTTTGCCACAATGATGCCTCTTGTACATCGCCTTATTATCTTTTGGGAGAAACCTGTGTCATTTCCGGTCAAAAAAAAAAAAAAAAAACTTGCTGGTTGAATAAAAATAACTTTAAGTCAGAATTTGCCAGGGGTATGAATAATTTCGGGCTTGACTATATATGTGACCCTGGCCCACAAAACCAGTCATAAGGTTAAATTTTACAAAACTGAGATATATACATCATATGAAAGCTCAATAAATAAGCTTTCTATTGAAGTATAGTTTGTTAGGATAGGACAATATTTGGCCGAGATACATCTATTTGAAAATCTGAAATCTGAAATCTAAGGGTGCAAAAAAATCAAAATACTGAGAAAATCACCTTTAAAGTTGTCCAAATTAAGTTCTTAACAATGCATTTTACTAATCAAAAATTACATTTTGATAGGTTTACAGTAGGAATTTTACAAAAAATCTTAATGTAACATGATCTTTACCTAATTTCCTAATGATTTTTGACATAAAAGAAATATCAATAATTTTGACCCATACAATGTATTTTTGGCTATTGCTACAAATATACCCCAGCGACTTAAGACTGGTTTTGTGGTCCAGGGTCACATATATAAGAAACATTGCCATGTGAATTTATTTTCTTGGATTGAAATATGTGTATACGGAGGGCAAAATGTATATTTTAAAAGCTATATTAAAATATATATTTTTAAACGCCTATCAAAAGATTATATTTGAGGAAAAAAAGCATAGGGTTTCATCTACTTATGTTGTCCTTTTGCAGTGTGCTGATTCATTCATCCTCCAGCTCCAGGCGGCGCTGTTTGCAGTCTGTCAGTCTTTCTGAGGGGGTTCACTCTCTGACGTAAGTGTCTTTTGAATAACTGTAAGCTTATGTCATATTTGATGTAAATGAAATTCCTGAGCTTTCTAATGGAATTCCCTACTGTATATGAAGGTATTCCCAGGGCGAGGTGATTGCAGGCTTGGCTAATGGGACGCTTGCATTCTTCACCCACAATTCAGGTATGTGTTTTCAGTTTACTCTGCTTGGGCATGTATTTTAGATATGAATTGCACTTATGGCTTCTAATTATAATTTTCCTAGGAATCTGGAATCTCCAGTCTCAAGAGATGCTTTCCCTCGGCACACCACCGTTGCAGCCCGTTCGCTGCTGCCTAGCAAAGGAGGGCAGTCTTTGGGTGGGATACTGGAATAAAGTTTACATGATCAGTGTAAAAATGCGGAAAGTAGAGGTTGGTCTCAGGATGGAAAATTAGTCATTGATTGTTCATCTAATGTGTCACAACTCTCACCCTCACTCATTCACATTTCTCTTTCTGTGCATTTAGAAATCATTCACAGTGTCTGAGCGAAGTGAGCAGCAGGTGCGTTTTCTGTGCGCGGCAGGAAGTGGTGTTTGGGCTGCCTGCCGCTTGGATCCCATTCTTAGGCTTTTTGATTGGACAACTGGCCGCCCTCTACAGGAAGTAGATTTATCGTCCATAGTGACTAAAGCTTTAGGTATTTGAATTGTATTTATTCATTAACATAAGTAATTTGTGGAATGTTAAATGCACGGGTGTCTACCATTCAAAAGCATTAGTGAGGTGTTTTTTCTCAAGCAAGGATGCATTAAAGTGAATGAAAGTGACAGATGATTATATTATATGTGTCTTTCTATTTCACAGGTTCTGCATTCCTCTCTCTCTCTCCTCTTCAGATCACAGCTTTGTCTGTGGTCAGTGGACGGCTGTGGGTGGGAACAGGAAGTGGAGCAATCCTCTCAGTTCCCCTGTCTCTCAGTGAGTGTTTTTTGCCACTAAAATTAACTATTTTGAGTGGTTTTCCTTGATTTTTCTGATCTGCATTATTATTATTATTATTATTATTATTATTATTATTATTATTTATTGATTTATCGATTGATTGATTGCAGGTTCGGAGTCCTGCTCTATACCATACTGCTCTCTTGCTTCTGCTCAGCTCTGCTACCATGGCCATCGACAAGCAGTTAAATTCATCATTTCTGCTCCAGGTTCGAAACAAACACTATTTACTCTCAGTAAGAGTAGATGGAAGACCAGTATTGACGACAGTATTGGAAAGGATCTATAAAATTGTCTTTTTAAAGAAGTTGACTTGTAGGACAAAAATTTACAGACAATTTACTCACCCCTTTGTCATCCAAGATGTTCATGTCTTTCTTTCTTCATTCAATAAGAAATTGTTTCTTGAGGAAAATATTTCAGGATTTCTCTTCATATAGTGGACTTCAATGGTGCCCCCAAGTTTAAACTTCCAAAATACAGTTTAAATGCTGCTTCAGGTTAAAAAGTATGCAGATTGTCAGTTTGTTTAAAAAATGACAGATCGTTTCGCTAGATTAGACCCTTCTTCCTCGGATGGGATCATGATCAAAACTCGGGGGCACCATAAAAGTCCACTATATGGAGATAAATCCTGAAATGTTTACCTCAAGAAACATAATTTCTTATTGAATGAAGAAAGAAAGACATGAACATCTTGGATGAAAAGAGGGTAAGTAAACTTCTCCTTTAACTACTTTTTCTTTTTGACCTTTTTTTAATCAACACAGGCTGCCGTAGTTCCTCCAGTTCACCAGATGGTGCTGTTACTACCTCTCAGCTTATTCTCAGCGGCGGGGAAGGATACATCAACTTCCGAATTGGTAAGACTTTCCTCTGGGCACAACTGACCCTTTGAAAAAACCCACCGCCCCTTTTTGTTACTGTTGCTGTTTCCGACAAGCCATGGCGCTCTCACGCCACACATCATGTTCTCATGTGGTGAAAAATAAATCGCAGAGCAAAGAGGAAACTGACAACATGCTGACAGACAAGACAGAGCAGGTTACTTTAAGTCTCAACTTTCAAATATTGTTTAATTTGACAGAAATTCAAACAATAAATACTGTTTTGTGCTTTTTTTTCTGAAATTAATTGCAATTAATTGTGATTAATCAATTTCAATTAATTTCACAAAAAAAGTGCGATTGACTTTAAATATTTTAAAGTTTTTAAATATACTTTTATATTGCAATAATTTCACATTAAATCTTCAAATTAATGTAGAAACAACATTAAGACAGTATATTTTCAATATTTGTTAAATATTTTTTTTAATGACTGAAGGTATCACTGATACCAATATTACTGATTTCTCTAGGAAATTGTTATTTTTTCCTAATATTTAACCACTAAGTATTGAAAGCTGTCAATTTAAACTTCCAATTTAAAGGGATAGTTCACCCAAAAATGAAAAAAAAAAAAATGTTTATCTGCTTACCCCCAGGGCATTCAAGATGTGGGTGAGTTTGTTTCTTTAACACAAACAAAGATCTTTTTTAAGGCAGTACAGTGTAGTATACCTTGTAATACTTTAGTAGAAATACTTTGCATGTGCTTTATTTTTGCCATTTTTTTTTTGTATATTTTTATTTCTCTTTTTTTAGAATTTGAAATAAGACGCAAGTGAGATATTCGATCTTGAAAATAAAAAAAAAAGTACAAACCCTGCTCATCTGACCGCAGTTCATTGTTGTTCTCCTGTGCTTGTTTGACTAGCTCCTTGCGCTGAAGTGAAGTCGCAGTGTCCGTCTGAAAAGTCTCCCATTTGATGTGGTCGTAAAGACGTTCTGTGACTCAATAAACGCACTTCTTGTCAAAAAAAAAAGAGACCGAAGCAGCAGTTGTGAGTGGGATGGCCAACCCTAGCCTCGCCCATGCATTAACTGCATTAAATATTTTTAACACCGTTAAACTAGAAAAAATTAATCTCCTGTGTTAACACGCTAATTTTGACAGCACTAGAATGAACATCTGAAGGCATCTTGTTTCGACTGCGTGAAGATGTCAGTACCAGGGTTGCCAGGTTTTCACAACAATACTCGCCCAATTGCTACTCAAAACTAGGCCAGGAAATTGGGTTTCAGGGGGTAAATTACACGCTTTTTGGCAGGGTTCCCCTGGTAAAATTCACATTTCAGGGACTAAATATCACATTATTGTGGTCGCTTCTACCCGCAGACATGAAAAACAATCCACGGCAGCACTTGTCAATACACACCAAGTCCACAGATGTTAATCTACTCTTCTGTCTAGTTTGTTTGTCACACAAAAATGACAGATTCAGCATTATGATTTGTCAGATCGCCTGTCAATCAAACTCCCTGCAAAGGGTCAATTGTTCTACCACAACTTTATTTTAAATTATTTTATCTTTTATTGAGAATGTTTTATGAAGATACAAATATAATTCACTATTTTATCCTTTTTAGGAGATGATGGAAGTGATGGGGCCAGTGAGTCTGTCCTACAGAGATCAGAACGAAGTCACATGATTATTTGGCAGAGCCCCGCCCCCTCCGTCCCGAGCCCCGCCCTCTGAAAGCACTTCTGCTGTTCACTCAAACAGCCTTTGAGCTCTATCAGGATAAGATTGAGCGTACTACATACAACGCATTACTTTTCTTTTGTCTGCCTTCCATAGATGCTCCCAATGGGAATCAAAGGGCCTAAAGTCAAAGCGTTAACAGTTCTGAAAAATTTAATTTTGGACCTACAGTACAATTGTTAAGTCTGCACTTTTATTTGTTGTTTTGGGGTGAACTGCTTTAAATTATGATTTTTTTTAAAGTCCCTTAACTGCTCAACAGGATCTCTCCAGTGTGCCTTTGGGTGTGTTTTCAAATTCTGCCTTGAATTTGACCTGTTTTTTTTTTGTTTTTGTTTTTTTGTTGCACACAATCATCCTAAATACTGGAACAAAGACAGTTGTGATTGTAATACTAGGGCAGGAATTATTCATATATTTTTATTTTATTTTTATTTCAAATCACGAGGAGTGATGCATTTAAACTGATATGCTGCTGGTCATTACATGAAGTATTTTCAGACATAGTCTGTTGGTTGCTTGTCGTGCTTTAGATCAACTGGAAACAAATTAAAATAAACTTTAAAACGACAAGAAACCGACGACTGACACACTACCGACATTTTGTGACCTTGACATCTATAATGCATATACTTCAATCTGAACTTTTTTTTTTTACTTTTGGTGTTTACAATGAGGTTTTATTTTGAATTTTATTATTAATGGTTGTTGGTTTCTAAATTATTTGTTGTGAAATTAATGGAGGCTTCTGTATGCTATTTTGCAGTATTTTTTGAATGGGGGAATGTGTGGCTCTACCTATTTAAGTAAGTAAGAGAGAGAAAGTGACTGTTTTGTTAACTGGGAAATGTTTTATGAACATTTGTATCTTTGTAAATACATTTTCACTATAATTATAAGTCGTGTGGAATTTTATTCTGAAAAGTGATTCAGTATTGTTCAAATAAAGCACAAATGCGGCATGTTTGATTATAAATGGTAGAAATTGATCGGTGCTTGAACTTTAATCACCCATGTTTTACACAACAGAAGACATATTAATAAAGTTTCACTGCAAAAAGAAATACAGAATTATGTGTACAAAAATAGTACAACTTTCAAAATGTATGCATTACAGAATAGGTGTTACCAAATAACTGCACTTTCATACTTTACTGTAGTAGTAGTAGTAAACACCACATTGTAACAATGATACTGTAACCTTCATCCGTGTTAAACGTTCTTTACGGTTGCATTCTCCGTCTTTTCCACTTGAGATTTTGATTCCTCGTATCCCAAGACTTTCGTGCTCTCAGCTGTGCCCAGAAATCATGAAGTGCTGTGGCTGCGGTAGGGTTTCCTTTTTATGCGGCGACTCAAAGTGCGAGCAAGCCGCTCCACAGCATTGCGTTTGTGTGTCACCTCATCCCCTGATATCAGACCCTCAATATTCCCACTGTACCACATGACCCAGCCACCCATAGACATCAACAACAGCAGAGCTCCCGAATACAGCAACAGATCA
This sequence comes from Garra rufa, assembly GCF_049309525.1. Lineage (NCBI taxonomy): Eukaryota > Metazoa > Chordata > Actinopteri > Cypriniformes > Cyprinidae > Garra > Garra rufa. The sequence continues at coordinate 37,246,976 of NC_133369.1, forward strand.
CCAAAGTCGCGACCCCCGATTTCAAGCGGGATGAAGACGCCGATCAGAAGCGCAGACACACCGAAAAGATCCATAAGGACTGCAAACACCAGGACAAACTTACAGTGGGTCAGTCCAACACCGTCAGGTCTAGACATGGTGAACGCCCTTCTGACATGAGGAGGGAGAAGTATTATAGATTAGGCTACTAAATAATAACCACTGTTCTACTAGGACCAAATTTGATTTTACTAATATGTTCACCTATACAGTAATATATAACCTACTCTTTATTTTATTAAATAGGTTATGACTTTATAGCCTTAATGTAAGTAGCCTAAAGCACAATAAAGTCTACTGCTATGTTTAACAAAACAAGGTATCTAGGTGAGGAAAAAATGCTACTAATAAACGAGTAAAGAAAAGTAGCCTATACACTGAAAGATTATATCATTGTACTTACCTTTTATGAACTGTATTGTGCAAAACTATCAGGAAACACTCTTTTATTTACATAAGAAACGTTTTTGTTCGTTTGTGATTTTCCGGGAATTGTCACCTGCGCAGCTGCGCTGCAAACTGGATGCGACGTCACGCAGGTAGTGTCACATGACTCTCTCTCTCTCTCATAGTACTCACACTCTCTCTCAAACACACACACACACAAATTGCGCGTCATTCATTCACAAGTTTTTCCGTTTTGTTTCCCCCAACCCATAAAAGGTAAAACAGGCGAATGTGACGCTGTTTTTTGTGGCTTTATTCCAATGTAAACGCCATTCATGCCGATTTAGATATTTCCTGAAACGTTTCTCAAAACTAAAACCAAAACTATTAACGAGGAATAACTGACAAAACGCGTATTCACTCATTTATAAGTGTGGGAATCTCAGTCAAGTTCTAGTTTAGTGGCTCTATAATGTGAGGAATGACTTATATTTTTCAGGAAATCTATCTCATAGCTATTGAAAGTAGTCGCTTTTTGGAAAGCTTATAACCCTGATCAGGGGCGTCGCTGCGTCGTTCTGGGCCCTGTGCACTGACTCAGCTAAGGGGCCCCCGCTGTACTACGTTCCGGGGGGGTTGATCTTCGGGGGCCCTCCCCACACTTGGGGCCCTGGTAATTTAGTCCCCCTTTTCCCCCAACTACGACGCCCCTGACCCTGATAAAAAAAAAAAAACACACACACAGCTAAAACCAGCCAAGGCTGGTTGGCTGGTTTAAGCTGGAAGTAGCTGGTTTTAGCTGGTCTCCCAGCCTGGCCAGGCAGGTTTTAGCTGATGGTTTCCTTGTCTGACCAGCTAAAACCAGCCAACCAGCCTAGGCTGGTTTGAGCTGTTTTTTTTTTTTTTTGTTTGTTTGTTTTTCAGCAGGGAAATGAACACTTTATAAAAAATTAACCTTGAATATGTAATATGTGTCAGTTTGTCTTTGAATGGAACAGTTTATTGAATATTTAGACATATAATACAGTGCATGCAGAATTATTAGTTAAGTTGATATTCTGGTCATATTTTTTTTTTCCCAAGCACATTTTACCAATTCCAAACCACATCAATCTTAATAACTACTATTGATTTTGTATTTAATCATTTATAAGTGATATATGTAATTTTCCATAAAGGCTGGAAGTGAAAAACTTATATTCAAATGTGCATAATTATTAGGCATGTTTTCTTTTACAGATAAAATGAGCCAAAAAAGAAATTGTAAATAAAAAATGCCCATGAGACGCATACAATACTAATGCAATAATAGAGTTGCAAAGTTAAGGCATGACCATTGTGCAGCGAAATGCTCATTGGGTCAGCACAGTCACTCACACACACACACACACACACACACACACACACACACACACACACACACACACACACACACACACACACACACACACACACACACACACACACACACACAAACAGGTTAAGAAGAAAAGACACATGCTTACTGCTAAATAATCAGGAATTAAAGTGAACCATCAGGAACCATTTAGTCTCCAGCGCCACCATTTTCCAGAACTGCAACCTACCTGGAGTTTCCACAAGTGCAATGTATCAGGTTCTCAGACAGATTGCTTGGGTAACATTCTTAAAAAATTACCTTCACTTCCTAAGAATATCATGCTAAAGTGTTATGAAATACATGAAGACTGTGTTTCTTGGCTTTATAGACAAGTAAGTTGAGAGTGACTTTTGGAGGACCAGCATCACATCCTCTTGTACCACTGTCTGAAAAATGTACCTTCCAGAATCTGACGGTAACTTATGGGGGGTTCATTTTAGTCCATTTCTGCAAGAAAATTAAGTCCCGAAACTTTACTGCCATATTCTGGAAGATTAATTCTTCAGTGGTACAAGAGGATGTGATGCTGGTCCCTTAAGAGTCAATATAAACTATAAACTTATGGGTGCACAAAGCCTATAAAACATCAGTCTTCATGTATTTCATAACACTTTAGCATGTTGGTCTTATTAACCAGAATATCAACTTGCCTAATAATTCTGCACGCACTGTATACTGGTTTAATTTAATTGCAAACAGGTGTAGTGACTTTGGTTATCCAAAAACAGTGCACCAACACCAGCAGATGACATTGCTCCCTAAATTATCACAGACTGTGGAAACTTAACACTGGACTTCAAGCAACTTGGGCTATAAGATTCTCCACCCTTCCTCCAGACTCTAGGACCTTGGTTTCCAAATGAAATACAAAACTTGCTTTCATCTGAAAAAAGGACTTTGGACCACTGGATAACAGTCCATTTCTTCTTCTCCTTAGCCCAGGTAAGAAACAAATCAAAATTAATCGATTTTGCTTGACAAGCCTCTCAAGGCTGCGGTGCATCGTTTCCTTCCACACTTTTTCCTTCCACTCAACTTTCTGTTAACATGCTTGGATACAGCACTCTGTGAACAGCCTGCTTCTTTGGCAATGAATGTTTGTGGCTTATCCTCCTTTTGAAGGGTGTCAATGACTGTCTTCTGGACAACTGTCAGATCAGCAGTCTTCTCCATGATTGTGTAGCCTAGTGAACCAAACTGAGAGACCATTTTGAAGGCTCAGGAAACCTTTGCAGGTCTTTTGAGTTGTTTAGCTGATTGGCATGTCACTATATTCTAATTTGTTGAGATGAATGGTGAATTGGTGGGTTTTTGTTAAATGTGAGCCAACTCATCACAATTAAAAGAACCAAAGACTTATACTACTTTAGTCTGTGTGCATTGAATTTGTTCAATACATGAGTTTTGCAGTTTGAGTTGAATTACTGAAATAGACAACATTCTAATTTATTGAGATGCACCTGTATACAGTCATGTGAAAAAGTTAGGACACCCTATTGAATTCCATGGTTTTATATCAGGACATAATTAAAAAATATTTGGTCCTTGGCAGCTCTTAAAATTTGGAAAATAAATCCTTAGATAAACAATCACATGACATGACATATCACATTAAGTCACAGTGTCATTATTTATTTAGGAAAAATACAGCCAAGAGGAAAAGGTCATGTGTGAGAAAGTTCGGACACCCTATGAGTCAATTGCCTCTAGATTCACTTTTAGCAGCAATGATGCATTTATTTTCTGTGTGACTTCATCAGTCTCTCATTGTTTGTGGTTTGTGGGCATTTGCTTATGCACAGCTCTTACCACAACATTTGAGTCAGGATGAGCTCTGGACTTTGACTGGGCTATTGCAACATCTTAATTCTTTTCTTTTTAGCCATTCTGTTGTAGATTTGCTGGTGTGCTTGGGATCATTGTCCTGTTGCATGGCCCAATTTTGGCCCAACTTTAGCTGTCGGACAGATGCCCTCACATTTAACTTTAGAATACTTTGATTTGCAGGAGTTCATGGCCGACTCAGTGACTGTGAGGTGCCCAGGTCCTGTAGCTACAAAACAAGGCCAAAATTATCAACCTTCTTCCAGAATGTCTTTTGGTATGAGGTGTTTGTGCTGATATGCTCTTTAGGTTTTCAACAAACTTGGCGCTGTGCATTATGGCCAAACATCCCCACTTCGGTCTCTGTCCAAAGGACATTATTCTAGAAAACTTATGTTTTGTTCAGATGCAACTTTGCTGACCTAAACTGTGCTGCCATGTTTTGTTTTAGATATAAGAGGCTTACTTTCGCCAAGCCTTCTAAACATGTCATTTTTGTCCCGTATTTTTCCAATGGTATGGGCCCATGATAATGGGTCTAGTCATGAACTTTATCATTTAACATGTTAACTGAGGCCTGTAGAGTCAGAGGTGTAGTTCTTGGGTTGTCTCGCCATTTCTCTGACCATTACACTGTCTGATCTTGGGGTGAATTTTCTGGAACATCCACTCCTGGAAGAAGAGGTGTCTGTTTTAAATGTCTTACACTTGTGAATAAACTTCATTTTGTTTGGACATGGCCTTATTGCTCTTCTCAGATTGATGGCAGCAACAAATGCTTCTCTGAGATGATTGCTGATGTCTTACCTCCTTGGCATTGTTAACACACACCTGAAGGCTCCAGACCAGCAAACTGCCAAAGCTTTTTAAATTTGAAGATCAGGGTAAATTTAATTATTTTGTCTTCTGGGAAACATATCTGGGTAACTATCTTCTGTACCTTCTGAAAGGCAGTACTAAATGATGATAAAAGTTTTTACCCCCAGATCTTAATGCATGGTTTTTCCTTCTGGAGCATAAGTGAAACATTTGAAGTTTCTGTAATAGTTGCATATGAGTCCCTCAGTGTGAAAAGATGGATCTCAAAATCATACAGTCATGGAAAGGGTTCAGATACACAAAAATGCTGAAAAACCAAAGAATCTGTGGGACCTGAAGGATTTTTCTGAATAACAGCAGGCAGTTTATCTGTTCAGGACAATCAATAGACTCATGAATAACTATTACAGTATTAAGAATCAAGGGGGTGTAAACTTTTGAACAAGGTAATTTTATTCAGGGTATTCAAATATTATTTTCTCTTGACTATATGTAAGCGTCTTATATGTGAAATATCTTATTTAGGTCAGTACTGAAAACAATAACATCCTTTTATTTTGGTAAAATAATTAAAATTTTGCAGATTCTGAAAGGGGGATGTAAACTTTTGACCTCAACTGTATATATATTGCGCGTAAGTTGTGTTTTGGTGGTCAGTTTGTGTGTAAATGTATGTTTCTGACCAACCTCGAGCACTTTTGACATTATTCGGGAAATCAGTATTATAGTAGATAAATATATTCTTAGTTATCACCAAAGCTCGTTCTATTTTGTTGTAGATCATGCAACCATTACGCTGCTTCAGAAGCATGTCTGAAATCACTTTAATGAGGTGCCTTCATACACAAACGCTGCCTGAGAAATCATTGCTGGATAAGGCAGCAATGCAACAAGTCAGTTGCCTAGGTTTTTGGATGCAGGATCTCCCCATAACTCAGTAATCCTGAAGGCCTTGATTAGCTTGTTCAGGTGTGAGTTGGAGCTAAACTCTGCAGGAAAGTGGACCTTGAGGACCACAGTTGAGAACCTCAGATTTAGATGCCCAATCTGAGCAAAAATATGCAGTTTGGTGTGTGTAATGTAGATCAATGAGAACCTTAAAGGGGTCATCGGATGCCTATTTTCCACAAGTTGATATGATCTTTAGGGTCTTAATAAAAAGTCTATACCATACTTTGGTTAAATTTTCTCAATGGTAGTGTAACGCAACACTTTACCCGGACATGTCCTCCGTTTTGGACATTAAATTATGTCCGGGGGGATTTTGTAAAATATCATAAAATGTCCGGGTTTTTTACCTCATTTCACTGACCGTCATTAATTCAACACTTTAAATGCAGCCACTGCCCACTGGCATTATTCTGAGGTACCTGTCTGATGACGTGAAAGACCCAATTGTCAAAACAAAACAAACGAGGAGCTGCATTGCAAGAGCTGTGTGTCATGTCATAGATCGGGATTGGCACTTTCCTTTTAAAAACAAAAATAATGTTATCCTCTGCATCTTCAGTGGCTCAGATGTCGGGAGTAAATGAGTACTGCTATGTTCATTATTACATCCAACAACAGAACACCTCAATCACTCAATCAGAGGCATTCTTGTCTTGCCCTGCACCTGAGTCGACACAATGGCGGTCAGAGTCATACTGTTTCAGCTCAGTGAAGGCAGGTCTAAGATAAGGCGCTCGTCAATCTACTATCGTTGGAGCGGACTCTGTCAGTGTGCCGTCACTCCAACAAGAAGCTGAAAATGATCTGATTTTAAAAAGGGGATATTACTTTTAAAGATAAAAAAAACACTGGGTGGATTTTTATCATTGAAGGCTGGTTGTGTACACAAACTGCCAACACACATTACTGTTCAACAACATGTAAAAGTTAGTTTTGCATCCGATGAACCCTTTAGGAGACATTCATGTTTACTCTTGCTCCGGCGTTTGAAACAATGGTGGACAGTTTACAGCTCACTCAGGGCTGGTCTAAGGTAAGACGGCCATGTCAATCAACTATCGTGAGAGTGGCCTTGGTCTGCGTGACGTCACAGCCAAGAATCTGAGAAAGGGGTTATTATTTATAGGGATTTAAAAACACACTAGGTGGATTTTTATCATTATAAGGAGGATGTGCACACACTGCCAACACACATTTATGTTCAAACAACACGTGTAAGTGAATTTTGCATCTGACGAACCCTTTAACAGTACAGCAGACTACTTACAACAAATGCACATAAATATCAGTTGTAACTCTTTTATTAAAAAAAATGAGATTCAAAAAGATGAATAAGTACAAATACATGCTAATCAAAAGTCTGTTGTATCATATCCCATACATATATTTTAACATGATAAAAAAAAAAGACATGAGATACCTACAGGGGTTAGACAATGAAACTGAAACACCTAGTTTTATACCACAATCAGTATGGTGTTGGGCCTCCTTTTGTGGCCAAAACAGCATCATTTCATCTTGGGAATAACAAATACAAGTCCTGCACAGTAGCCAAAAGGATTTTGAGCCATTCCTCTTGCAGAACAGTGGCCAGGTCACTATATGATGCTGGTGTAGAAAAACATTTCCTGACTTGCTCCTCCAAAACAGCCCAACGTGGCTCAATAATATTTAGATCTGGTGACTGTGCAGGCCATGAGAGATGTTCAACTTCACTTTCATGTTCATCAAACCACTCTGTCACTCTGTCTGTGCTGTGTGTATTGGTACATTATCATCCTGATACACAGCACCACCTTTAGGGTACTATGTTTGAACTATTGGGTGCACATAGTCAACCTTCACACTCCGCTCTTACTGGTGGAAGGTGCAATTAGTAAAGACTGGCCACCAGGCTGAGCAAATGTAGCCATGAAACCTCCAACACTATATTGGCCAGTGTTTCAGTTTCATTGTCCAACCCCTGTATGTTGCTTCAGTACAGAAAATGTTCACCTTGAGCTATAATTATAAAAGTTATTTTTAGATTTGCTTTACAAAAATACTTCACTGTAAAAAGCTACATATAGGCTACCATGACCCGAAGGCAGACATTTGTTACAATTATACAATAAGGCATTTTACTCATAAAAAGTATAAATATCAGTTGTAACACTTTATTTAAAAAAATATGAGATGCAAAAAGATGAATAAGTACAAATACATGCTAATCAAAAGTAAGTTGTATCATATCCCATACATATATTTTAACATGTTAAAAAAAAAGATATGAGATACCTATGTTGCTTCAGTACTGAAAATGTTCATTTTGAGCTATAAAAGTTATTTTTAGATTTGCTTTATAAAAATACTTCACGGTAAAAAGATACATATACCATGACCTGAAGGCAGCCATTTGTTACAATAAGGCATTTTACTCATAAAAAGCATAAAAATTCAAGTCAACAGGTTTTCAGCCAAATGTTGATCATTTAGAAACGTAATACATTGTGCTTCATAAGGTTACAACCTCACAAGGTTACAAAAATAAAGTGAAATAGTTGCCATATATTCTTACTCAGTATATTGTTTCAGAAAAATCACATTTTTGAGGTAAAATTACTGCTCATGCAAGACAGTGGCTGGAGGTAGGTAGGTTAGACCTGTGCTGGCAATACTTCGGTTTAACATTCTTCGAGTTAAACTAATGCTGCGTTCGATTTGTCATCGGAGGTAAGAAAATTCAAAACAGTTTGATTTAGTTCATTTACAGACATCCCGTAAAGATCCTATGAAGACACGTGACAATGAGATGTGACGCATACCGTTCCACTACGCTGACAAACCATCTCGGTTTCAGCGCGGAGAGTGAAAGCTTCCTAATCTCTGTGGAATTCCAGTTTGCGCACTTTTTTCTCGTGAACGTGCGTCTTCGCTTAGACGCACCCTTTACGGCATTTATCCTGTCTTTTGTTTACACAGGGCTAGTTCCGAGACTGTCCCGACTGTTACAAGATCCCCATGCTGGGACGTGTTTGCGTTCACACAGAAGTGCACTCTGGCAACTGAATGGCAATAAACGCTGTGTGAAGGGGGCTATAATATAGAAACAGTCATTTTAAGGCGCACACATTCCCATGAAATGCTATCATAGAACTTTTTGCGGTATCCTGATTGACATCCGCAAACTGTGTTTGTTTGGGGTGTACATGGTGAAATCACCACCGCATCTGTCAGTCAAAGGAAAAAAAAGAAGAAAAGGTAAGAGAACACCTCAGCAAAGGTGAGTTCGTTACAGTTCATAACAGAAGCCATGAAAGAAAAATGAAACTAATGTAGCATTTCAAAGTCCTACTTACTCCGCTTGGAGCATTTCTCGCATCTGAAGCAGTTTGGGAAATAGTTCATCTTGTCTAGATATGTCCCTTCTGAACATCTCTCACATTGAGATGGCACACCATCATAGCATTTCCTTGTCAGCTTATACCCTACACGACAGATGAAGAGAATAAACAGTCTGCTTCTCTAAAAAAACCTGTTGTTTTAATGGTATTGAACAGATGATGTACCTGGATCACATTTGTCACAGCAGAGCCCGTCGTTCCAGTATTCATTTTTAGAGCAATCCCTTTTGCTGCTGACGCTGCGGACGCCGCTGTGCCCCGTCACAACGCCTACAATCTGTGGGTAAAGTTCAGACAGTTCAATTTATGACTTGGTATATTGCTTAACTGGATGAAGTCATCACTGGGCTAACCCTTGCAACTGTAGTTTGAACTCTCGGTTGTGTAATTAATAACAAAATCATTCACATATTTGTGTAATGTGAAATCTTTTCAATGACTCACCAATACTAACAAAATGCATGGCAGGAGATTCCTCATATGTTTTCCCTGAATGTGAAACATTGTCCTTATGTGTGCAAAAATCCTTTCTGGAAAAATAAGAATATTTAATACAGTAGCCTGTATATTTCAGAAGATAACTGGATTAATGAAATTCTTAAGTATGATATATTTATTTGAATTATTATACAAATGACCTTATACAAATATCTAAAACACATATCTAGAATTGTATACATTTTTAATCAAGTTAAATGTTTTGTGTGAGATATAGTTGTATATAACTGTATCTCAATATAATATGAATATATTGTAGAACCACAGAACTGACATGAAGAAAAACTTTACCTCTGTCCACCAGAATCTAAAGTAGAGTCTCTTTTGTCCTCCTAAGTGTTTCCATCAAACTGAAAGAACGAATGGAATGGAAGCCCTCACAAGTTTTCTTATATAAGACGACTGGATTAGTCATCTTTTCACTTACTAATCACACAACCACTGGGATAATATACATTTCGCAATAACAAAACAAAACTGGTCTAGTCAGATCTAGTCATCACTAGTGAGGAACTCACTGGGAAAATACCTTTCTACTACAGTAATTTAAACATTCAATAAAACACGTCAGGTTTTTATACAACCTAAATTGCGTAGAAAGAAAAACAAAGGCATGAGACATCAAAAGTTTTATTGTAAACCTTGTGGGGTTCAATTTCTATTCAGTATCTTTTTTTTCTCTTTGACCCCAATGATGATTACTGGTAATGGCCTCAGAAGTTCCTGATGAGATTCCCAAAAATGGCATACATTTTCAAATTAGATGTTTTATGCCTAGCAGAAGGGAATGTACTGAATAAGCCATAAACCAACTGTCACTTATTACAGTAAACTGAAGGGAAGTTACTCTCTCAGTGACACCACACAACTTCCTGCTGAGAAATGACTTTTTTCAAGGTTTATTGGTTGAAATTCTAAATTCTAAGTAAATACTCATGTGTTTAGAGACATTGAGGATCACTGGGCTTATATTTTTCATTAAAATGTCAAAATTCATAATTAAATTGTCTTCCCTCAATGAGATCTTCGCTGATAATGATGCACGTATCACATGTACCTGCATTTTCACATGTAGCTGTCTAAAACACACTTTATCCTTTATTTAACTGTTCATAGTAAGATTATTAACTGACATTAAGAATTTTTTCTTTCTACATTATCCAACATCAAATAGGGTTTTTTGCCATAGAGACTAAAAATAAAAGTATAATGTGCTAAATGTGGAGTATAAAGCATATTGTTAAGATACTATAAACAATAACAGTATGGATTTCTGTAAAGCTGCGTTGAAACAATTTATATTGTGAAAGGTGCTACGAAAAAAAAATGGACAGGACAATGAAATGAGAAGAAATAAAAAGATTGAGTGTGATAAGGCATGAACAAAATGTTAATGAATTAAAATTTAATTTAGGACTTACTAATATTCCATGTCATTATGGAACAGGGTTGAGTTGTTTAAAGGGGCAAAAAAAAAAAAAACATTCTCAGAACATTTTTTTCCACAGAAAAGGGAAAGTCACACAGTTTTGGAATGAGATGAGGCTGAGTAAATGATGACAACAAATTTGACCTTTTTTTGGCTGAAATTATATTTACTTGTACATTTTATATACAATAGTCATCTTCTTAATCTAAAATGGTACATTATTTGCTTGGTTCTGAACTATTCTGTTTGATAGAACTGCGTGTTTTTCTGGTTATACAGTACTTAACATTTAAAGTGGATCAAAAAAAGACAGGAAAGGCTATTGTTTTGGTTTTAGGACAACTTTGACAAAAGGTTTTGATCCAGTTCAAATGTTGACTGCTGTATACATCTGTATTAGACTTTTTGTTTGGAGGAAAGAACTTAGGAACTTAGGAAAAAACCGAAACTTCTTTTGCACCCCTTGAGGAGCGACCTTACTAAATTCTGTAAAACTTGCCAAGTCCGTAAAGCTAGTAAAGTAAGTAAGCAAACAAGACAAACTAGTAAGGGTGACAAATGGAAAGAAATAGTATACGCAGAGGCGGATTTATCGCATTATCACTGTACACCCATTTGGGCTTGACTCAGTAACCTTTGTTTGAAATGTCAATTGTTTTTTCCATGACCATGCCAAAAATACTAAACTAATTACTAAACCACAATTATAGGGACAGAATGCATCATCTGGATTAATTATTGCATCTAGACATCCTAAAAATAGTCGCTTTGTGCAACGTGTGTATTCTTTGTGAAATTATCTTTTCATTGGAGCATTAACATCTGACAAACAATGATTTAGATACGTTTTACAAATGGCATCAGACGTGTAGTACGTGCGCACTCAGGATGTCAGCACCCTTTAATTTCACAACTTAATGCCGTTCCCCCTATTTATAATTAACTTTCATGTCAAAGTCTAGATAGGACAAAGGCAAAAAAAATCCATGCAGAATCTATAAATACAGATTCTGCATCATTTACTAAATGGATAACTAGGTTTGAAATATTGATCTACTGTGTGTGTGTGTGTGAGAGAGAGACTCACACACAAATCGAATTTTAAATTGTTCATAGAAATCTAAAATGTTAATTATTTGTCCTGCTTTTTTTATGTATATACATGCATGTTTCTGTTGCATACATATCTGTTTTACATTCAATGTAAACACTCTGCTTTGGCAATACACTGCAACAATTGTCATGCCAATAAAGCACATATTGAATTGAATTGAATTGAATTGAGAGAGAGAGAGAGAGAGAGAGAGAGAGAGAGAGAGAGAGAGAGAGAGAGAGAGAGAGAGAGAGAGAGAGAGAGAGAGAGAGAGAGAGAGAGAGAGAGAGAGAGAGAGAGAGAGAGAGAGAGAGAGAGAGAGAGAGAGAGAGAGAGAGAGAGAGAGAGAGAGAGAGAGAGAGAGAGAGGTTACATTATGTCATGTGGGACTGTACACTGAAAAAAATAACTTGTAACATTTACTTGATAAAATCCTCGTAACAATTTGCACTAGTAGATTTTAAGTAAATTTTACTGCTCTAATATTAAGTACAACTCACCTGTCATTATCAATTAAATTAAAATCAAATTAAATTAATAATTAAAGTAACGCTTATAAAGAAATAAAGTAAAAGTTACGTAATTATCTTTAATTCACAATTTAGATTTATTTAAAGTAATCAATTAAAGTTAATTTACTGTTGTATAAGCAGGAACCTTGTTTTTATGAAATTATTAAGTAAATCTTACTAATTAATTTTTTTTTATTTTACTTATTTTTATCAATGTATATTACTCATAATAAAATGCACATTGCTAATTTATGTAAATAAATTAATCACTTGATCTATATATTTCACAAATCACACAACTAAATTATAATTTAACAATTTATTTATCCAACATTTCCAAATACAAAAAAAAGATATTCACAATACAGATTTTTCAATAAAATGCATTGTTAAATTTCGCATCAATTGGAACAACTGCATGTCTAAATAATTTGTTGCAAAAAAAATACAATAAAATACAGCATGTTAGATATAAAATATGGCAAATGATACATAAAACTTCTCAAAACCAGGTTATTGACAAAACTACAAAAAATTGTAGATTAGTCCTTTTTAGACCATATTATTTAAACCTAATAGCCCTCTGACACAGTAAATGTACAACATTCAAATCAGCACTCTGAACAAGTGCACTTAAAAGTATGCTCATAAAACCTTAATGTAGTAAAACACTATAATCAACAGCTGAACATGTAAGGAGTTGTAGTCAAGGCATATCAATAGCAAGATAATAACTTCATCTTTAAAGCTTGCACTTTTGAGGATAGCTTGATTCCATCAAGTTCTAAGGACTGATATCTCAAATGTGTACCGCAGAGCTCGGGGTATGTAAGGTTAAGGGCATAAAGTAGCCCCATGAGCAGTCCACATTTTTTTGGCCGCATCCTTGTAAGACTTTCTGTCCTTCCAGAAGAATGGACACATCAACTGGTTCTTCCTCATCAACAGCATGGACGAGGATTTTAAGAATGTGCAAACTGGCATCACTTCGTCTCTCCTCCTGCATACAATGTAAAAGAAACGTAATTATTATTAGACAATTATTTATATATATATATATAAAAAAAAAAAAAAAGATTTGCAAAATATGAATCTTTAACCCCCAAAAGCTCAAATCCTCATTTTTGTTCAGAAAATGAATAATTGTCTTAGAGGTTTGGAACAGTGTGATCAGTTAATGGCAATTTTCATTTTTGTGTGAATTGATTCTTTAATTAGAATAAGATAGATATCTAGTTTATTACTCTATAACAACTTTAGACATTTACTCTGTATTCTTTTCGCCATCACTGAGAATAACATGTCCACCCCTTTATCTACCTTCCCTCTTTTTGTTAAGGGTTAACTTGTATTACATTTTTAATATTTTAAACTGTATCATTTAGAAATAAACCATACTTTACCAAGCAATCATCGAAGAGATCCTCTTCTTTCTCACCAAGGTAGATAATGAGGCTGCGGATGGCAGATTCATGTCTCCCTTCAATGCTTTGATTCTGTGAAAATATAACGTATTTACATAATTTTTATTCATACAACCACATTTAGTAATTTTTTTCTCTTTTGAAAATGTGCCTTTCTCCAAAGCAACTTTAAAAGAGGAAGACATCAAGCATGCCAAGAGGTGCTACTAAAACAGTTTCTAGCATTGTTAGAAAAATATAAATTAACATTGGGGGAGGGATTAAAGAATAAGTGATTAAAGATAAATGAATAAGTGATAAGTAATAAGCAATTTACAAATTTAAATGTTCAGTTAGGTTTTACAATTATTAACTTCTTTCTTACTTTATTTAATTTAGCCTCAAATGAATAGCCTACTCTTCTTTGGACAAAAAAAAAGCATTCTGATACATTTAATCATGACAACAGGTACATTTAAGTTATCTTAGCATAGGATCTAATGTAAACAACTATTTAGATTATTAAGGTTAATGTTACTTTTGGTCCGTAATCAAAAAATATTGCTATGCTCACTCTAAATGTAAGTCTAGCGTAATAATAACGATCCCGTGCGGCTCGATACAGAACGACATATAAGGTATAAGTTACATAAAATTTAACGTTAAAAGTTTAAAGACTAACATTACATCGATTAACACTTTGTAGCATTTCAAATACAAATTATTCTAATGGAAATACCCGAAATGGCGTTGAGAACATGTAACTTATTTTGATAAGCGATCGCCTTTCTCTATACAAAGAACATTTTTTTTACACGATAAATGGTGCTTTGTGGATCTCTAAGTTACACTATTAACGATACAAACATGAAATTAATTATGAAACAACACTGAAATAGGCTATTGCTAATTGCATGTAAGATGCTATGCTTAGCGATTAAGATGAACATTAATCAGGAGTCTGGAAAATGAGAAACAGACAATCAAACTTTCACACGAATCCATGTTTTATCACATCCAAACAGAAAGATAAACTTACCTGGAACATTACAAACTCCAGCCCAAACCACGCAGCACCTCCGTGATGATCCCCAACGGATTGATCCACAGAGCCAGGGTAACGAGTCTCCAATCACGCATGTGCAGTTTCAAATGCGTTATTTGAAATTTGAACTTTGAGTTTGAACTTTCAAAGTACAATTTACTTAATATTACTAGGTTTATGTGCAGTGACTCTAAACCATTTAAATATTACAAGTAAATACATAATAATATTTAACTGTTTCCACTGAGTTAATTAATTACATGAATTAAATGTGTACATATTTTAACTATTTATTTTAACGAAAATTCTAGTTGTGGTCGAAACGTACTTTTACAATGTAAAAATCACAATGGTTAATTTAATATATTTTACCACACCAAAAAAATCATTTTTTTCAGTGTAGACAGAGACTTTACCATAGAGTCTAGCAAATAATTTAAGTTACACTGAACCGGTTAAACTACTTTTTATGAGTCATATGGTATATGGTACAGTCACACCATTTACTGTATTGGCAACGAACTGTAATCTACACAACTCCTTATTGTCGAGTCATCTTCATACCTTTTTGATGACACACTGGAATAGTAGTAAATTGAAAGAAGACCATGTTTCTGTGATTAAAATGTAAATGTAAATTGTATGTAAATGTAATGTAAAAATGTCTTGTTACATTACAAAGATCTAGCACATTGATGGTTATGTGGACTGAAAATATTTCACCCAGATGTTTCATCAGTTATATTTTGTTACTATACTAATTTGCAGTTTTAAGTTCTAAAGTTCAGCTGTACATTTTACCACTGTTTTGTGTTACAGATACAGAAAGTAATAGATTAATTTATGGCAAGAAGACTTTCACAAAAAGACCTTTTCCCTATCATGCTTTAGAAATGATAAACTTAAAAAATCTCAAAATTCAGCCATTTTAAAATCAGACATTGCATTGCCATGGAAATTGTAGATGAAAATCGTATTACAAAATGTTTTCGTTCATTAATTATAAAAATGTAACATTGGGTAGTGCATTTTCACATCTATGTTCAAAATAGGGTGTGACAGTTAAAGGTTGTATCAGCGATTTCTAGCCTAAAAATAAAGTGTCAATTTCAGCTGACCTTTTTTCACGATCCGCTCGCTGCCTGCCCCATAAATTGTCTGTGAAAAAACCGCGTCTCTCTGGTCAGCCTAGGGTCCGAGATATGCCAAAAAAACAATCGGCACTACCAACCTTTCCACACATAAACAAACAGTGTTCCAACCAATCAGCGTCAGGGGTTTGGTGTTGTGGACTTTCGCTCCGCCTCCCTCACATCCCTGCACCAGTAGGAAAGTCCACAACACCAAACCCCTGACGCTGATTGGTTGGAACAATGTTTGTTTATGTGTGGAAAGTTTGGTAGTGCCGATTGTTTTTTTGGCATATCTCGGACCGTAGGCTGACCAGAGAGACGCGGTTTTTTTCACAGACAATTTATGGGGCAGGCAACGAGCGGATCGTGATGAAAGGTCAGCTGAAATTGACACTTTGTTTTTCAGCCTAGAAATCGCTGATACAACCTTTAAAGGGTTTTAAATAAAGACCTTTGATTATTTTCTTTTTTTCAGATTTCGACACCTTACAAAATTGATCGGTTTAAAAATATATATATACAGAAATTGTTATGAAACAAACATCTACCTACTGCTCAAGTGTTGCTCTTAACAATTTAATGACAAAAAAGAAACACATTTTTATTGGACTGATAGACAAATTGTGTGTCCACAGTGTCTTTATTTTTGTAAAAATGTTTTTAATTTTAATGTTTAACTAAACCCTCTATTTTATTTGTATTGAGTCTTTAACATGTCAGGTGGTAATCAGAAAGAAATGCTTTCATTCTTAATGGTCTTTATTTTTTGTCCAAAAATATTAATGTGACAAGGTTGAGTATAGTGTGAAGGGACTTATGCCTGTAACATGTTTGAAGGAATATATAATATTCAATTTAATTTTCAGTTTTGTTTCTCCTATATATTGTTATTCATACTGAATTATTGCTCTTTTGTTGGCTTTGATTGCTTCTGTTATAATCATTTGTAATTCTAAATGAATAAATGTAATGTTCTGCCTTTCTTTCTGGGTCAACATCTAGATGTCTTTCTGATACTGATGTGAGTCCCATTTCTGACGTGGAATGCATGCTAGACCCACCCTATATGCCTGAAAAAAAAAAAAAAAAGAACAAAAAGTATGATAATGCTTTTATCTTATGCTCCTGAATGATGTAATTTCTGGTAAATGATGTCACATATGGGTGTGGTCTACAAAATTATAGGTCTAAAAAGATTAGTGTGACGGGTTGAGTTCGGACTGAGGGACATAGCTATTTTGTCACTGTTTTATAAAAAATCTTGCATATTTTAGTAACATTTTTAGTATTTATCTTTTTTTAAAGATTTTGACACTTTAACAGACTAAATGAGGTTGATTTAAAAATGATTTTACACACAACTTGTTATAAAACAAATGCCTAATCCTCATGTGTTACTCTTAACAATTTAATTTAAAAAAAATCACATTTTTATGGGACTGATAAATTTAAAATTTGTATGTTTAACTAAAACCACAATTTTATTGTGTTAGTCCTTAACATGTCAGGTGGTTATCAACAAGAAATGCTTTCATTCTTAATTGTCTTTCATATTTTTCCTCCTAAAATATTAGACAAATTTGGGAATGGTGCTATGGGGTTGATTCTTATAACATAAGAATATGTTTGAAGGGAAACATATAGCTTTCCATTTTAATTTTCAGTTTTGTTTCTCTCTCATATCATTACTCATCTCATATCACCTACATATTGTTGCTCTTTTGTTGGTTTTGATTGCTTCTTTTGCCCTCATTTGTAAGTTGCTTTGGATAAAAGCATGTGCTAAATGACTAAATGTAGTGTAAATGTAATATTGTGGCCTTCTTCCTGGGTCAACATTTGGATATGTTTCTGACGCCATTTCTGATGTAGGATGCTTGTGAATGTTAACCCTATTTATAACAAAAACAAGCTGTCATTATTTTGGTAAGTAGGCAATATCTGTACAAAATCATCACTATTTTATAGCTTTGCTTAATTAAAATTATTGATAAATAAAGTAAATAACTCTAAAAAATAAAGTGAATAACTCAACCCTGTCACAAGTTTACAACCCCGAAACAATGAGAACTAAACATGTGACAGGGTTGAGTGTGATGGGGTGGCGGTTTATTGATCAAAATGTCAACTGCTCATTGTGTAGTGTATTTTTAAATAGTACTTTTCTATCTTAATTTTATGGGGTTGAGTTGTTAAGCTGAACAGTACTCTACCTGACTATAATATGCCAAAAAAAAAAAATGAATAAAAAGTATGAAACTGCATTTACCATCTTCTGCACCTCTCTTAACGAAACCACAATGATGTGATTTCTGGTAAATTATGATATGGGTGTAGTCTATTATATGATTAATGTCACAGGGTTGAATTCAGTAGCTAATTAGTCCGTTTTTATAAAAGATCTCGCATATTTTAGTATTTTTCACAAGAAAGGAACGCAAATAAATACTTACATTATTGTCAAAAAGGAAACACTTGGCACATTTTGCCTCAGGGACTAGACAAAATGCTTGGTGACAAAATGATTACCCATGGTTTGTTGGTTGAAATTCTAAATTATCGGTAAGTACTCATGTGTTTCGAGACATCGTGGATCATTGGGCTCATATTTTTCATGAAAACGTCAAAATTCATAATTAAATTGTCTTCCCTCTATGAGATCTTCACTGATAATGATGGACACATCACATGTGCCTGCATTTTCATGTTTAACCTTTTTATTCATTTTTGGATAGACCTTAACCACACTTTATCCTTTATTTTACTGTTCATAAGATTATTAACTGACATTAATATTGGGTTTTTGCCATATAGAGACTAAAAATAAAAGTATAATGTGCTAAATGTGGAGTATAAAGCATATTATGAAGGTACTATAAACAATAACAGTATGGATTTCTGTAAAGCTGCTTTGAAACAATTTATATTGTGAAAGGTGCTAAAAAATTTGTAACATGACAATGACATGAGAAGAAATAAAAAGACTGAGTGTGATAAGGCATGAACAAAATGTTTATGAATTAAAATATTATTTTAGTACTTCATGTCATAATGTAACAGGGTTGAGTTTTTTAAAGGGGCAAAAAACATTATTAGAACATTTTTCCACAGAAAAAGGAAAGTCATACAGTTTTGGAATGAGTTGAAACTGAGTAAATGATGACAACAAATTTGACCTTTTTTGACATTTTATATACAATAGTTTTATTACTACTGTGCATTTTGTGACTTCAGAATTCCTCAAGGCTTTTATTTTGAACGTGCAGAATTGAAGGTGCCATAATAGTGCCTTCCTTCACGTTGTTTTTAGCGTTGCTGCTGAGGGTGATTTAATTGTTATTGTTAGCAGGCTGATTTTTCAGCATTCACACAAACAGATGAAAGTGCATTGAGACACGCTTCAAATACGTGACAGGGAAGCACGTACACAAGTAAGCAACGGTTTGTACGTGTTTTGTGTCATCACGTGACAGAAATACTTCGTTTATGTGGGTACATTCTGTCTGGAACGGGTTTAAAGATTAGCCAGTGTGCTAGTCATCTCAGTGCAATTAAACAAATGGTGTATTATCCCTCCACCACGACACTAACCATGAATAGTCTGATTAGTGTTTTTGTTTTCAAGAAGAGTACAGCTCATGCCATAACATAATGTGGTTGTTATAAATGTTTTGGTTGTGGATAGCTGGTGTTGGGGTGATTGTAAGATCGTGACAGTCAGTTTGACTGTATTACTACTGTATGTTGTGTATGAGAGAAGACGTGAATGCTAGTCATATCTGACAGCCGGTTTGATACCATTTATTTTTATGTAACTGTTACCTTTTGTGATGTGTCGCCGCATGCGCATCTGCATTCGACAGAGAAATAAATCAGATGTTGTGAGTATTTTGGGTGACTGACAGCCGCTCTCTGTGTCTCAACCCAGAACAAATCTGAACAAGCGGAAATATGAATGATGCGGATTCAGTCACAAGGAAGCACGCGAGTTCCCGAGAGCTACAGAGTGAGTGCACGCGCTCTAATCACAGTTATGTTCTTGGGAGTGATGACGTGACACCTGTGAATTTCCTAGAACAATAATCTGCATCCTACGTGTCTTTAATCATCTTTCTTCAGCTCCCAAGAATGAGGATGCCTACGAAATCTCCATTCCTTTTGAAGACAACAATTTTGATCAGCAGGGAGGCTTTTACAACCAGAATGACCAAAACTTTGATGGTCAGTTAAGTTTATTGTTTGTATGTTCAACCAAAAATTTAAATTCTGTCATTTTCTCAAGTTCATGTCGTTTTAAACTCATAAAGGCCCGTTCACACAAAAACGATTCTTCAATAATTACAATATTAGCATCCACACCAACAGACTCAATTGAGTCTTGCTCAAGCTCAATAGGAGTTTGATTTTGAACAATTATTAAAAACATATAATATTTAATTATCCACCTTATTTTTCAACGCGGAAGTAAGCCTATGGGCGAGACTTCTAGTCTATTAGCCACTATACGGAAATAAAGAGAAAAAGAACAACGTGCAGTAAATGGTAAAACTGTTTGCACTACAAACCAGTTTGTTTAGAATTGAGATAATACATTAAAATAACATGGTGAGACACACCATTTTGCAATATCAAACTTAACGCGAATGAAACTGGAAGCCAGAGCCATAAAATTTACAAATGGCCCACACTTACTGGAAAAATAAAGTGGATTGCTATTATCCATGGCATAAAGACTAGCTCTCAAGACGTTCATTGTAGGAACACAAATTTAGATAATATTAATATTTTATTAATTCTTAAAGAGCTAGTACACCCGAAAATAAACAATCTGTCATTAATCACTCACCGTCATGTCGTTCCAAACCCATAAGAGCTTTCTTTAGCTTTGGAACACAAATTAATACTTTTGAGGAAATCTGAGAGCTTTCTGACCCTGCATAGACAGCAAGGGTTTTGTGTGCAAATAAAAAACTAAAATAACTTTATTCAAAAATTTGTCTCATTTTCGTCACCCTAGCACCATATTGGAGAGTACCACGACACATGTGCATGTAAAAGTGTGGCACATGCATGTTCTATGTCAAAAGCACCACACGTATGAGTGTTTACATTCAGAGGAAAGCACGGGCATGTTTTGTGGTACTCTCTAATATGGCATTAGGTTAAAGGAATAGTTCACCCAAAAATGACAATTTTATGTTTATCCGCTTAACCCCAGGGCATCCAAGATGTAGGTGACTTTGTTTCTTCAGTAGAACACAAACAAAGATTTTTAACTCAAACCGTTGCAGTTTGTTACTAATTTAATGGCAGTGGATGGGCACCAAACCTTTGAAAGTTAAAAAAAACATGCACAGACAAATCCAAATTACACCCTGTGGCTCGTGACGATACATTGATGCCCTAAGACATGAAGCGATCGTTTTTTACGAGAAACTGAACAGTATTTATGTAATTTTTTACTTTTTTTGTTCTTTGTTTGTGTTCTACTGAAGAAACAAAGTCACCTACATCTTGGATGTCCTGGGGGTAAGCAGATAAACATCAAATTTTCATTTTTGGGTGAACTATCCCATTAATGAAAAGGAGAAGAATTGCTGAATAAAGACATTCTTTTTTTTTTTTTTTTTTTTTTTTACACACAAAAAGTATTCTCGTAGCTTAAAAACTGTGTCACATGGACCATTATGTTGATGTTCTTGGTACCTTTCTGACCGAACGAAGGTCTTACAGGTTTGGAACAGCATTAGGGTGAATAATTAATGACAGAATTGAGCTTCCATGTTTACCATATTTGATATATGTGTGTCAATCAATGTTTACACAGTGCATTCAGAAAGTATACACCCCTTCACTTTTTTCAATTATATTATGTTACAGCCTGATACTACAATTGTTTAAATGTATATTTTTTTTATTCATCTACATTTCGTAGCTCATAATGACAAAGTGAATACAGAATTTTAGAAATGTCTGTAAATTTATCAAGAAGGAAAAAACAGATATCACATTTACATAAATATTTAGACCCTTTGCAAAAACACTTGAAATTTAGCTATTTCTCTTGGTCATTGCTGAGATGTTTCTACACCTTGATTGGAGTCCAACCGTGGTAAATTAAATTGATTGGACATGATTTGGAAAGGCACACACCTCTCTATAAAAGGTCTCACAGCTAACAGTGCTTATAAGAGCGAAAACTGCCTGCAGAGCTCAGAGACAGGATTATATCGAGGCACAGATCTGAGGAAGACATAGATCTCAAAAGAAATAATTTCTTTACGACTGAAGAAAGAAAGACATGAACATCTTGGATCACAAGGGGGAGAGAACATCTGTAAATTTTTGTTCTGAAAATGAACTTCTCCTTTAAGGCTGTAATTACTGCCAAAGGTGCTTCAACTCAGTTGAAGGGTCTGAATACTTATGTAAATGGGATATTTAAGTTTTTTCTTTTTAATTAATCTACAGAAATTTCTAAAATTCAGGTTTCACCTCATGTTGTCATGAGGTATGGAGTGTAGATTAATGAGAGAAAAAAATAATTTAAACAATTGTAGTATCAGGCTGCAACATAAAATTGAAAAAATATGAAGGGGATCTGAATACTTTCTGAATGCACTGTATATGTAAACTAGTTTGAATTATTCCGTATTTAAAGCAGTTGTGTCCCTTGGATTTCAAAGACTTGTTTCCTGTGTATTTTATGATTTGTACTTTTGGTTTTATACACTGTGTGTGGATGGATCAGAGAATATTTAAAATGTCTTTTAAATTCGTTTTCGATTGACAAGACTTTATCATTTTTGGTTGAACTATCCCTGTAAGTGCTGTTTATGTCAGCATGTGTTGATATTTGCTTGTGTTGTAATGCAGGTAGTGATCCGCCAGCGCCGAGCAGCTCGTACATGTTGATCACTAACTTGCGCACACAACTGCAGATCTCACTGGAGAAAAATTCATGGCTCCAGAAACGCATCGAGGACCTGGAGGAGGAGAGAGACTTCCTGCGCTGCCAGCTCGATCGGTTTATCTTCTCAACCAAGAGTCAGGAAAGCAACGGTGAGGCGAGGACAAAACCAGAGGGAGAGAAGAGACAGAGAGTGAGCAAACACTGTGCTAATAGAGGATATTTAGTGACACAAGAAAAAGTTAGTGGGTGCGGTCAAAGGTCATTTGAGAAATAGTGGAATGTTTGGGAGAGCTCTGTCATGTTTCATCTTAGTTTGTGCCTTTTCCCGTAAACGCGGTTTCATTTACTTAGTTTCATTAGTCATGCACACATGCCATGAAAGTGAAAGACAGGGAGTTGAATATCTACATTTATAAAATAAAACTTAATTCTAATCTATCATCCAGCTACTTACACCATGCTCAATTTTTATTTCAAGTTTTATTTTTAAAATATGTATGTTCTTGTACATTTTTATGATCATGGCTGAAGTAAATCATATGATGCAGAACTCAGGTTGGGTATTAATACAGATTTTGCAAAGACAGACAGGAAGACCAAAACTGATTTTTTTGTTGTCTTTGCAGGTAATGATTCCAGGAGTTTTTCTTGGAGGAGGAGACGAGAAAACGATCGGGGTAAATTGATACTACGTTTGCTTTTTACATTAGACTCATTTGATGTATGCTGCCATTCACAGGTTTTTTTTAAATATGCTAATCAAGGCATTTATTTGATAATAAAAAACATTACAAAACTATATTATTGTGAAAAATGATTGCAATTTTAATATACTTTAAGATATAATTTATTTCTGTGATGCAAGCTGAATTTTCTTCAGTCATTACTCCAGTCTTCAGTGTCACATGATCCTTCAGAAATCATTCAGAAATTCTAATATGCTGATTGATTATTAGTGTTGAAAACCGTTGTGCAGCTTAATATTTTTTCAGAACCTGTGATTTTTTTTTTTTTAGGATTCTTATATGCATAAAATGTTTAAAAAAAGAACAGCATTTATTTAAAATATTTTTTTTATAATATACACTACTGTTTAAAAGTTTGGGGTCAGTAATATTTTTTTCGATAGAAATTAATACTTTTATTTAGCAAGATGTTTTAAATTGATAAAACAGAGACCGTAAAGATTTATATTGCTGAAAAAAAAAATTCTATTTCAAATAAATGCCGTACAAATCCTGAAAAAAGTATCACAGGTTCCAAAAAAAATATTAAGCAGCAAAACGCATTCCAACATTGATAACAAATCAGCATATTAGAGTGATTTCTGAAGGATCATGTGACACTGAAGACTGGAATAATGATGAAAATTCAGCTTTGAATCACAGAAATAATAACTTATATTGAAGTTACAATTATAAAGTGTAATAAAATACAAAACCATCATTTTAAATTGTAATAATATTTTACAATATTACTGTTTTTTTCTGTATTTTTGATCAAATAAATGCAGCCTTGATAAGCAGAGAGAGATTCCTTCAAAATACATTAAATAGTAATATGAATAATTAATTGGTAATGTTTTGAATGAGCTTTTTTATATTTTCAACTTTTTTCTTTATTTATATATATTTTAGTTTGAGTTAACATTAGCTTATTTCCAGTAAGTAATTCTCAAGACAGCATATCTAATTTTCATTTATTTAAAATTTTCATCTAATATTTATTTTAAAGCTTTATTTTAAATAATAAACATGTTATAATAAAATTATAATAACATTGTAACTAAACTAAATCTACAATCCTAACTAAAACATCATACTTAATACAAAATAATTTGAAGATGCTTCTTTTTACTTCTGACCTGAAGTCTGTGCTATGTTGTCCTAACATGGCACATTTTTTGTCTTGTTTCTACTGAAAATATCTTACTTTTTTTTTAATTTGACTTAAGATATTTAGGCTCGTTTCCTGGAAGGCGGGGGGTGCTAAATTAAGTGAATTTTGCTTAAAACAAGTAAAAACCTACCAGTGGGTTAAGAAAAATGAATCTTTTATTTATTTATTTATTGCGTATTTCTCTCACCCCACTTGTTTTAAGCTATATTCACTTTATTTTTTTTCCTCCTGAAACAGGACTAAACACCTTATGTCATTTTGCTTATGTAGTAAATGCATCTTGATTTAAATTTTTTTTTAATATTTCGACTAGAAACAAGACAAAATACTAAGTATGATAATCACTTTTTGCAGTGGTGAGAGTCTTTGCTGCAATATAAAGATTTTAAAAAGTTATCAATAGTCTTAAGGAAAAACATTAGGCAACTAACCTTTAAGACTTGCCACAGAATTCACTTTAATCATTAACATTTAGATCAACAAGTGGAGAGCCAGCGTGCAGCCAACCGTCAGTCATTCCAGCAGAGGCCAACCCAACAGACTTCAGCCAATCCCAAGGCCCTGAGCTCTGTCGCTGGTCCAGTCAGTGCTCAGATAAATTCCATGTATGGGTCTCCCCATCCTCAGCCTCTTTTGCAGGGCCACGGTGGCGGCAGCACCAGCAGCAGCTGCAGTAGCAACAACAGGTCCCTCAATGAACTGCAAGGTGGGTCTGAATTTTTTTGTATTGTATTTGCGCTACATCATCATTTTTGTTTTTAAAGGGGTCCTATTATGATCTTTTACAATGTCTTTATTTTGTATTGGAGGTACACTAGAGCATGCTCTCATGCTTGGTGGTTGGAAAAACACATTCTTTTTCACATCATTTACATTTTTACAATAGCTTTCTCCCCAGCCTGGCACAAATGGTTCGATTAATTTCGGGTTTGTTGAAGGCCCACCTTCCGAAAAACAAAATGTGTTGTGATTGGTTAGCAGTCCCACTGCGTTGCGATTGGCGAACAGCTTAGATGTAGTTTCAGTCCTGCCAGGATAATTTGTAATATACAGTGACTTGCAAAAGTATTTATTTATTCATTTATTTCACATTTTGTTTTGTTGCAGCATTATGTTAAACTGCTTTAAATTAGGTTTTCACCACATCAATTTACACTCCATACACCATAATAACGACAAAGCAAAAACCAGATTTGCACATTTTACAAATTTATTAAAAATAAAACACTGAAATAAGTACATTGCATAAGTATTCATACCCTTAACTCAGTACATAGTTGAAGCACCTTTACAGCCTCAAGTCTTTTTGGGTATGATGTGACAAGCTTTGCACATCTGCATTTGGCAATTATCTGCCTTTCTTTGCCTCACCTTTTCACCTCTCGAGCTCTGTCAGCTTGGATGGGGGCTGTCAGACATTTTCTAGAGTCCTAATTGTTCCAATCGTCTTCCATTATGGATAATGGAGGCTACATGCTTCTGTGAACCTTCAATGCAGCAGATTTTTTTTCTTCTGAACTCTTCCCTAGATCGTTGCCTTAACGCAAGTCTGTCACTGAGCTCTACAGGCAGTTATCTTGACCTCAGGACTTGGTTTTTGCTCTGATATGCTTTTTCAGCTGTTAGACCTTTTCTGAGAAGTGTGTGCCTTTCTAAATCACACTCATTCAAATGAATTTGCCACAGTTTAACTCCACTTGAAGTGTAGTAACATCTAGAAGCAATATGAATGCTCCTGAGCTAAATTTTGAGTGTCCCAGAAAAGAGTATGAATACTTATGCAAGGGGATCTTTTCAGTTTTTTATTTCTAATAAATTTGCAAAGTTGTTACAAACCTGTTTTGTGCTTTGTCATTATGGTGTATGAGATGTAGATTGATGTGGGAAAAAAAGTAATTTAAAGCAGTTTAACATAATGCTACAACAAAACGTGAAAAAAATGAAGGGGTATGAATACTTTTGCAAGGCACTGTAACTCCGATTGCATTCGTCTGAAAGAAGGAAGTCATATACACCTAGGATGCATAGGGGTTGAGTAAATAATACGCTACAGTAGTGTTGGTCCTATCATCAGCCTGCAAGATCGCCGATGATGATGATATTATCATTATTCCTTTTTTTTATTATTTAAATGCCTGAAACCAGCTCCAGCATAAGGCTAGTGAAGCAATATACACTGTATGATAAATAAATCTCTTACCACATCGACCACCAATGATCGTCAGTCTAGTTCAGGGATCATCAAATCTGGACCTCGAGATGCATTTTCCTGCAGAGTTTAGCTTTTACCCTAATCAAACACACATGAGCATGCTAATCAAGGTCTTCAGGATCATTAGAGAATAACAGCTAGGTGAGTGTGATCAGGGTTGGAGCTAAATTCTGCAGCGCATTGGACCTCCAGGGTAAGATTTGGGGAACCCTGGTCTAGTCAATGCTTGTGTTTACATCAGCCACGGCTCAGCATGTGTTTCGACCCTCTATACCGCACACGTCGACGGCGCGACTCCGACATGGCAACTGGAGCAGTTTGCGGACACTTTAGTCAATGCTTGCATTTATACCAGCCGTCCTGTGGCTCACTAAAGCATCCCAGAAGCAGCTGTCCATGCCACATCTCTAAATTTAGACTAATCCCCCACCTCGTCCCTTCCCACCCACCAAGGATTGGAATTTCCATAGGCGTGATTTATTTAAATGATTTTCAAATGGACCGCGTTGTGAAATCATAGCATCCAGAAAACAAACGCTGTAGTCCAAAGGAGCCGTTTGTTGTTGTTCTTAAAAAGAGATTTTTAAAAAAACAAAATTCCTCCCTTTGGAGTGGACTTTGAGATTTGTAACTTTGTAGATGTTTTTTATGCCCAAACATACGCACCACACATTGACTACAATTCAAAAAGTGAAAAAGCATCATAGGACCCCTTTAAATATTTACTCTATGTCTTTTATTTTTTCATGATGTCACAGAATCCCTCACTCTTCTGGGAGATGAAGACGAAGATGACTATCTTGAGGATAGCTATCTGGAGGAAGAGGAAATGATGTCGGGAGAGGATGTGATAACAGATAACATGGCACTTCGGAATATCGGCACAGCTGGAAGACCCACCGGCAGTCATCCAGCCCTGAAAAGAAGGAGGGTTTTCAGAATCGCCAGAGGAAGAGAAAGACAGAGAGGTAAGCGTGACAGTTCAGACAAGCAAGCTAATTTTTTTCTCTTTCTGATGGCTTGTTTGTCTCTCCTTTTTGCTGTTCTAGTGAAAGATGCAGCAGGTGTGCTGTTCCGCTATAAAAAGATCCTGGTAACATATCAGAGGTTAAAGAACATGTCCAAGGCCTTTCAGATCCACGGTGTAGATCGTAATACGGTGGCCTCTACCACACCCATTGCTGAGCTTCTGCTGGTGGCTCCAGAGAAGGTGGCTGAGGTGGGCGAGTTTGACCCATCTAAAGAAAAGCTTCTAGACTATGCTCGACGCTGTTATATCGCCCTCGACCCCCAGACTCTCAGCAAAGTGCAAGCTTTGAAGAAGAACAACCTCCTCCTGCCCATCTCATACAGGTATTAATACACACATACATAGATGCTTGGCAATCACTGTAATCACTGACAAAAACAAGACTATAACAAAATTAAAACTTGTTTTGAATGACAAATCTATTGACATTTTTCGAGACAAAAATGTAAGGGAGGGATGATTTAGGAAGAGATTCATTCCGAACGAATCTGCTGCGCGGTAAGGAGATTAGATGCGTACATATGAACTGTAACGTAGTCTATGATCTAGCCTGTGGGACATAAGCTGGCATACATTTGCTGCATGTCTCATAAAACGTAAAAAAAAGTCAATATCTGGGAGTAAGAGAAGAGCAGACATGTGGAGAATGATGCAAAAGAGAACTCGATTCAGTCCATTTTTCTGAGTCACTCACAAAGCACACAAGTAAGTCTCTTTCGCGTCTCATGAACAAAGAAATGCACAAAAACTGATGTTGAATTGTCCGTTTTGATGAGTATTCACGTAAACACTCGGTTACATCTTAGGTGAATGTAAACAATTGGGAGACTATCAGACCAGGGGGGTGTTCCATAAACCAAGTTTACCAAATAAGTCAGGCTTATTTCAGTTAGTCTGACTTATTTTGAGCCAAATCAAGTGACAATAAGTCAGACTAACTGAAATAAGCCTGACTTATTTGGTAAACCCGGTTTATGGAACACCCCCCTGTATCAGTACATTCTATCCGTG
Organism: Garra rufa; assembly: GCF_049309525.1. Taxonomy (NCBI): domain Eukaryota; kingdom Metazoa; phylum Chordata; class Actinopteri; order Cypriniformes; family Cyprinidae; genus Garra; species Garra rufa. Next base: position 37,275,956 of record NC_133369.1, read on the forward strand.
CGTTCGGTTTTAAAGGGGCAACAGCCTAATTTAGTTGCTATTGTCTGGCATTGATGTTAATAAAGCACCAAAAAAATCACTCACTGCTCTAATAAATTTAGATTCATCTTTATTTGATTTGCTCTTTATTTGTATAAATGTCTGCTTGAAAGAATAAAGAATGTTGTAAACAAGTTGTTATAAAGAATGCATAATTAGCCTTTATAACCGTTTCATTGAAAAGAAGACCATGTTCTTGTTTCTTTATGAGAAGTGGTTTCATTTAATTTTAATATAAAGGCATGTTGTGTGTCACAGCAGTTAAATCTGTGTATATCATGATAAAGCCTTACTATGAAACCTATATAATGAGTATAATGAGAAATGTTTAATAAATGCATTACACTGTATTTGAACCCATTAGATTTTAGCTGACTAAATCTACTGTAGATTTAGTTGACTAAAACTAGACTAAAACCAAATACAATTCATATGACTTAAACTAAATGACATTTTAGTCAAAAGACTATGACTAAAACTTAATCAAAATTTGCTGTCAAAATGAACACTGCTAGAGACAAATCTAGCGACCTATTCTAGTTTCAGAGAGGGAAGAGCTGGTTTTAGTCTTAGTCTTGCCTGACTATTTCATACTCGTATAAAGAGGAAATACAACACAATGGTGTCAAGAATATGCTAATTATGTATGACGTAGACTTTCCGAGTAGGATTTAGTTACTTTCCACTGAAGGAAGTTGGCAAGAGTGTTTTCTAGGACATAAAATTAGCTTTGTGAACTGTTCATATGTACAGTTTGTTTATATGTGCTTATGAATTACATTGGAAATATAGTTGAATCAATTTATTATTAATAAACGGGTTCTCTAATAATAAATAAACTATACATTTACACTATGAAAAATGTAAATTAATTTTGAAATTTGCTAAAGTTTGTGATTGTAAAGATTATGTATTGTTGCAATCGAAATTATTCAACCCCCTCAGAGACTGCAGTACTTTACAAATACAAGCTTTTCTTCACTTTTAATATCCCAGAAAATATATAATAAATATAATGTAATGGTTTTTGAGTTATAGGATGTTTGGTAACACAGCTATGTCATAATTATTCAACCCCTATTCAACATTGCTGTTTTTTAGTCACGTCTTTGTATGGTGGGAAACAAAATTGTCCTTAAATACAATTAAGCCTTTAGAAACTCTATTAAAAAAACTGAATCAGCTTGAGCTAGAGCTCTCACGAAAGCTATAGAGAAGAAATAGTTTTATTATATTAACAAAGTCTATATGAAGATTTTGATGAAGATGAAGAAGTTCCTTGAGATGGGTTAAAAAGCAGAAAACCTTTGAGGGTGTTGAACAAAAAAGCACAATATCATAAAATGTTTGATCAGAACAATTGAGAAAAACCTGCAACTTACAGCCGAAGACTTGCAAAATGACCTAACAAAATGAGGAAAGACATTTGAATGCGGTGCATAAGAAGAACACTAGACAAGTATGGCCTTTATGTTCAGACATCTAGTCGAATACCACTCTTGACCATTTGGGTAGACCTGTGGAGTTCTGGAAGAATTTTTTATGGAATGAAGTGACCAAACTAGAACTTTTTGGATCTATGGATAAAGGCAAAAAAGGCAAAACTTATGAGTAGAAGAACACCATCTCACCATGTTTTACCATTGCAGGAAGTGGAAATCATGACTGTATGAAGGTGATTGTGGATTATTTTAAACATCAGGCCATTTTGGCAAGAATTGTGATTCCTTTGGTGCAAAGACTGAACCTAATGTCAATGGACTTAACTGCAGGACAATCATCCTAAAGTAAACATCCAAATCTACTTATGCTTGGTTCAGGGATCAGTCATATCATGTTCTTGAATGGCTTGTTCAGTCAACAGGTTTAATTCTCATTAAAAATATTTGGTTGCATTTGAAGAACGCAGCGACGAAGTAAAAACCAAAGATTATCAGTGATCTGAAAACTTTCCTTTCAGGCAAGGAATGGGCCAAAATTGCAGTAGATAGGTAATAGAAACTTCTAAAGCTTCCAGGCAGTGTTTATTGGTGGTTTTAAAGAATAAAAGATTCTGCAGCAAATATATCTTTTGGGGGTTGAACAATTTTGATAATGAACATTTAGAGCCAATTTGATTTTTTTTTTTTCATTATCCATCACCTTACATCCTCAGAATGTGTATTAATAAACTTTTTTCTAATAGTGTACTGATGCAAATTGTCTTACAGGTCAAGGGGGTTGAATAATTTCGATTTTTATCAGTGGGCTATAAATGATCATCTGTGTGAATCATCCATAATACCATTCTTACATAATCTGTTGCATTAGTTTCAGTGTGGCAATTTGGATAAAAACTAATTTATGAATGATTCAAAACTGCACATTCTTACATAAAGCACAAAATCTTGTATTGACAAACACTTCACATGGGCACACACACAAAACTGACTGTTGGAATTTTTTTCTCTCCAGGTTAAAAGGAACGGATAATCGATAATTGGAAGAATTTTTGGGGTGATTCTTATCCTGCTGAAAAGTGAACCCCCTTCACTGTATTTTAATGTACCATAGAACACACATCCCTCTTCTCAACCTCCACATTCAGATCTGCTGAACTCTGAATCAAGTCGACTATTACCTCTGTTCACTCACTCATAGAGCTGGACGCTCAAAGCTGCGGGTGGGTTGCACAATTATGCTTTCAGGTTTGCCATTTTTGAGAACTTAGTTCTCTAACTGATTTTACACCATTCTTTCATAACGGACTTCTTAATAGCCTCTAATTGTTGCTCCGGTTAAAGCTCAAAAATGTACATATTAGGTTAAATTGGTCAGAAATGTGCAGCAACTTTGTAATGTGTAGCTCTATAGCAATGTGTGTTGCTCAGAAGTTCTTCGTTGGGTCGTTAGATCCCCTCAGTTGTCTCAAACGTCTATCATTGTTCTCTGTATCACATAGCACTTACTCGACAGACTGAAAGACTCTTAAAAATGAGTTTTTTCTTAAAAGTGGTGCACGCATAGACCCATGCACTCCTCCTATTTCAACACTGTGCTACTCTTCGCAAGCGGCACCTGTACGTTCTCATTAGAACCTCATTGGATTTGATTTGTGGAGTGTTTGTGCATGTGTCTCCCACTAATCATGGCCTGTCTCCTATTAGATGACACTGACTGTTCAGCATGTGCAACGTTTCTATAGTGTAAATCAGTGATAATACATGTTAAAACAATTGGTGATAGTACTAGTCTAGTCTAGTACTGCATAGTGCAGATGACGTTATGTAAGGAAGTGAGTTCCTGTTCTACCTGGTGCTGAAGTTCTCATGAGTGTGTGCGTTAGTCGAATTAACGTGTACGTCTGGATGCATGTTGGGTGTTTGTTAGTATGCAGCGTACTTGAGATTAGACTATTCATGGCTCCTTCGAGCACATGGCTAATAAAAAACGGCAAGCTTCTCTTACATCACAATCTTCTGCTTCCTTACCGTCATATAATGTTTGTGGGAACACTACAAAATGTTTCAGTTTGTTAATGGGAATTACAGGGATATTTCACACAAAGATGACTATTCTGTCATTAGTTAGTTACCCTCCTGTCGTTCCAAAACCGTAAGACCTTCATTCATCTTCGGAACTCAAATTATGATATTTTTGATGAAATCCGAGAGCTTTTTGACCCTGCATAGACATCAACACAACCATTTCCAGTGTCCACGGCCTAGAACGGTAGTAAAGACATTTTATTAAGCTACGAGAATACTTTTTGTGCACAAATAAAACAAAATTGATGTCACATGGACTATTTTAACAATGTCCTCACTACTTACTACAACGTGGTAGTTGCATTGCTGTCAGAAAGCGCTCAGATTTCATCACAAATATTTTAATCTGTGTTTCAAGATGAACGAAGGCCTTACAGGTTTAGAGGGACGTGAGGGTGTGTAATTAATGACAGAGTTTACATTTTTGGTTGAACTAACCCTTTAATACATTAGATGTCATGAATCAAAAATATTGTTCGTTGTTGATTTATTCCCATTTATAATACATTGTTTATAAAATTGTAAAAATGTATTAGTTTATGTAGAAATTGAGACTAAATTTTAAAATATTTTATTTCCATTGTTAGTTCACAATACCTAATACATTACCTAATGTTAACAAATTGAACCTAATTGTGAAGTGTTACCATATTTGCATTATCTTATACTTTTTAATGTAATTTTCTTGCTACTATTGATTACGGGTCAGGGCTTAAGTAGATTTCTGTTTCACCTCAGGAACCAATTATTTGTGGATATTTCAAGTAAAGTTTGGTAGATCGCGAAACCATTTTCCACTGTTTTCCATTATATTTCCATATAGCCAGGAAGCTGTTTATGGTCGTTTTTTTTTTTTTTTTTTTGTCATACTGAGGGAAACATTTATAAAATGTTTGAATGCATTGATTCTTCGTATTATAAATCACACTAAAGCATTTGATTTCCTACTGAATCCTGTGCCACTTTATTGTTTTATAAAGTCTGATTCTTCTTTCCCAAGGTCTTGCTACCTAATAGCTTTCCCATTATTCTTTAAAGTGCACTTGATAAGGCTAAAAGTCCCATTTGCTAAACCATGAAATGTTCTTTCAGGAAACTAAACATCTGTTTATTTTGAAGGCATACTACAGTTATATGCTAATTAGTTTGAACAGGAAGCAAAGATGGAAATGTTCCATGAAAACATAATACTTTTAGCACTTATGTTAAAAACCTATATTATGTACATTGTAGACAACCTTGGGTATTGTACACTTTTTGGTCTTAAAATCATTGATGATCCTAAATAAAATTTGCACTTTGTTAAAGTCCACCGTTTTTCACAATTAGTAGTAATTTGTCCTTTTGCATCTACTACTATTTGCATTAGTAGTAATTTGTCCATGTGTCCTGGAGCACAACAGAAACTCCTCTTCAAATTGTATTCCCATGAGGCTGCAGTCTGACAGCATTCATATTCCACATGAAAAGGATCTGATGTTAATGAATAACAGAGAACTAGTAGTTTTGGTGCACGCTGACTCAGATCCAGCAGTCGTGGTTCCTCAGTGAAATGGCTTGCTTATAATATGAACAAATTGTAGTCCAAACTTCTGCCCAGGAGTGACTCCCCACTTCCATATTCTTAGAGAGACTTACATAAACACTATGGAAGGAGTTCTAAGTATTTAAGGAGTTCAGTTGCTGTAATTCAGCATCTTACCATACCCTTTTACAGGGTGTGTAGTAGTACCCTGACATGGGTGAGGCCTTAACACCCACATCACCCTTATCAGCGTGAGTGTGTACACAAAATAAATAGAAACTTCCCATGAAGTTGAGACATAAATCCTTAAAGTTCTTAAAGGACTTTTTGTATTAAGACTTTAAAGTAATACTAAAAATAGTGGTTGAAAAAGTCCACCTGAGAACCTTGAAGGCTGTACATATTGCTTCACATTGCAGCTGTTGCAATTTTCATTGTGTCCAGCAGGTTGCGCTTTCTTGCTTTGTCACTGGCTATTGTCTCCAGGTGAGACTCAGGGGCCCAGCCACGATGTCTGTCTGACAAACGAGTTCCTTCCACCCAGCCTGAATAAAAAAAGAAGAAAATCTTTAATGGGATTTTCCACTGAGTTTGTAAAAACGTCCATTAGCAATTCTTGGAATTTGTTGAAATTGTTCCTGAGAACAGACTTAGTTTTTCAGCATTTATCTGCACTATAAAGACACCTGATTAGTACTACAATCATAAACAGTTTGTGGGAAAATATGCACATTAACATTCTTTCATGACTAGGGTATTTCAGTTACCACAGTTTATCAAATTATAAAAATCTGTATGTGTGCATTTAGATTTCAGGTTCAAATAAGGAATACAGAGTCTATCCAGGTGCAGCTGGAACATCCATTCCAAATATTGTTCTTAACCTTGGAAAAGTCACATGAATTTCACATTTGATGACAGAAGAGCCCTCTAGGGCAAGTGACAAAGCGTCTTGATTTAGAGCCAAATCCATCTGCTTCTGAGTTTTACCATACATTTTACAATATATATATTGTCCAATACTGCCACCTTCCAGCAGAGTTTAGTTCCAGTCCTATTTAAACACTCCAGAAGCTAGCTAAACAAGTCTTCAGGATCACAAGAAACTTCCAGCAAGGTGTGTTGGAGCTCTGCAGGAAAGGAGCCCTCCATGACTAGGACTGGACACCCTTGTTCTACAGCAGGGTTCCTCAAATCTGGTCCTGAAGGGCCACTTTCCTGCAGAGTTTAGCTCAAACCTTGATCAAACTCAATTGTAATTTCTAGGGAAGACCTTAATGAGCTTGCCCAGGTGTGTTTGATTAGGGTTGAGCAAGATTTGAGGAACCCTGTTCTACAGTGACCTAGATCAGGGTTCCCAACTCTGGACCTGGAGAACCCTCAAAACTGAACATTTTGTATGTCTCTTTAATCAAACACACCTGATTAAACTCATTAGTGCATTAGTAGACATTCCAAGGATGAGGAACACTGTCCTGGAGGCCCGTCATCACTGTTAAAAGAGACATAAAAAATGTGCGGAGCTCTACAGCACAGGTTTGGAAACCCTTTGATTTAGGCCTGGGGCACACTAGACCAGGGGTGTCCAAACTCTGTCCTGCAGAGTTAAGCTTCAACTTGCCTCAAATGTCTGCCTGGAAGTTTTTTAGTATTCCTAGTAAGACCTTGGTTGGGTAGTTCAGATGTGTTTAATTGGGGTTGGAGCTAAACTCTGCAGGACAGTGGCTCTCCAGGACCGAGTTTGGACGCCCCTGCACTAGACAATTTTCAAATCTTAATTGAATAATAGGAGACCACAGACATGAAAAGAGTTTCAACCAATATTTACGATCTGAGTTTGGGGATGCTCCATCTCAATCGGGAGCAGTTAAATAATCTCAATGACACCACACAATAGACAATTTTTTGGACAAAAACTTCGGATCGTTCGTGGGTGCAAATCAGGCTTAAAATTGGCCTTAAAATATTCTAGTGTGTGGCCAGCCTTTGATGACTTAAAGCAGGGGTTTCCTCAAATCTTGCCCTGGAGGACCAGTGCCTTGTAGAGTTTAGCTCCAGCCAAAATTAAACACACCTGCACATGCTTACCAAGGTCTTCAGGCTCCCTAGAAAATCACAGGTGAGTGAGTTTGATCAGGGTTTGAGCTAAACTCGGCAGAAAAATTGCCCTCCAGGACTGGATTTGAGGAACCCTGTATTAAAGCAACAAGCTGTGCAATAATCTGCTATAGAAAAGACCATTCAATTCAACTTGTGAAGCAGGGAAACACATACAAGGCTAATCAACAGAATTAGGTAATCTGACTCTCAAACACAGGTCCAATACAACAATGACACAAAAACTCCAGCTCCTGTTTGGTGAACTGGGACATTTCCTGATACTTCACTCCTTCACTACCTCTATTAGAAGAACTCATCTACAACTCTTCTCACCATTACTCATCTTAAATCATCTGTTTTTGCCAGTCAGCTGAGGTAAGAAGCAGTGACCCTTTGCCAATGCTGTGGGAACTAATGGAATCACTTCAAGCGTTCAGAAACTATTCTCAAGACCAGGGATAGGCAACTGCCAGTGTCCTGCATAACTCTAAAAAATAAAAATCACCTGCCTGTAGCTCTAGTAATTCTGAAGACCTTGATTAGCTTATTCATGTGTGTTTGATTAGGGTTGGAGCTAAACTCTATGGCCCGGTTTCCCAGACAGGGCTTAGACTAAGCCAGGATTAGACCATAGTTCAATTAGGACATTTAAGTAATTTTTATAAACATGCTTAGAAAAAAACATTACTGGTGTGCATCTTGAGACAAAACAAAGGCACTGATATATTTTAAAATCAATCAGTGCAATTTTATTTCAGTTGAAACAACTCAGACTTACATTTTAGTCTAGGACTAGGCTTAAGCCTTGTCTGCGAAACCGGGCCAAAATCCTACAAACTCCTATCCCTGCTTTAGACCAGGGGTGCCCAAGCTCGGTCCTGGTGGGCTGGTGTCCTGCAGAGTTTAGCTCCAAGTTGTCTCAATACACCTGCCGTAAAGTCTCTAGTATGCCTAGTAAGGTTGATTAGCTGTTTCAGATGTGTTTAATTGGGGTTGGAGCTAAACTCTGTAGTGACAGTGGCCCTCCAGGACCGAGTTTTGGCACCCCTGGTCTAGACTGCAATCTTGAGGACTTTAGTAGATGTTCTAAGTATAACTAAGGCAAAAAAAAAGTTGCTTTTAGGCTACGTTTACATTAATCCGGATACATTTGTACAGCAACTGTGAGTAAATTTTCCGTCATCATTTTAGGACTGTAATTTGAAGAGTGTACAAGGTAAATCTCTTTAGCAGCAGTGTGTTAATAGCACCGGCACAATTACTGGTGTGAACATAGATATCTATTGGTACAATATGTGTCACATGACTATAAATATGCGTCATCGTTTTCAAAAGCCTCCGTTTTCACAGTCCACACTACAACGTCAAAACGGCGTTTTCAAATTTATCCACTTTGGCTGGAGTTTTTAGAAATAATCGTTTTCTGTGATAAAAACGAGGTTTTCGTGTAAATGAGAGGCCAAACCGCAGGGAAATATCTGCGTCTTCCCTTTGTGTAAACGGGGCCTTAATTTGAGGACTGCAGGAGTACTCGCTGGTCTGACTGAACCCACTGGAGTTTGCTTACCATATACACGGGTATGGATAATGTCATGATTTACATATATCACTTGAAAAAACCTAGAAAGTTGTAGGAGGTTCTTGAATTCTAGACTACCAACAGGTTGCAATGTGTTAGAGATGGTGGTAATAAAACTTAAGGAAGCATTATATCTCCCTATTTATGACATTGCAGATTACCAGTACTACGCCGTCTTGATCTACTTGCACAAGTTCTCCAAGAGCTCTTTCATTGAATGTTGCATTAACAATGGAGATGAGTCTCATAAACTGGGCGTTAACACAACAAAACTTGTTGGTTATTTCTATTCTACCACATATGCCTATGATCTTAAGACCAAGTGAATGTGGGCTTGGTGCAGTCATGCAAGTTCTTAAACTAGTCAAACAATAAATGCACTATACAAAAAGGCCAACATAGGCTCTACTTTATGGTTTTCTTTTTAGGCTAGGACAGGGGTGCCCAATCCTGTTCCTGAAGATCTACCTTCTTGCAACATTCAGCTCAAACCCTGATCAAACAAGAACTTGCTAATTAAGATCTTCAGGAGAACTTGATAATTACAGACAGGTGTGCTGGATCAGATCTCCAGGAACAGGATTTCGCACCCTTGGGCAAGGGTGACTCCTACCTTGTGAACCAACCTTGGCTTTCCTGGAAGCACTGGCAGAGTTCTTAGCACTGTTCTACCACAACTTTGTGGTTAAAGGATTAGTTCACTCCAGAATTAAAATTTCCTGATGATTTCCTCATCCCCATGTAATGCAAAATGTTAATGTCTTTTGAATGTCAGTTGAAAATTAAGTTTTTGAGGAAAACAATCCAGAATTTTTCTTCAGATAGTATACTTCAATGGGGATCAGTGGGTTCAAATTACAGTTTCAACGCAGCTTCAAAGGGCTCTACACATTCCCAGCTGAGAAATAAGGTTCTTATCTAGTGAAACGATTGGTCACTTTGAAACTGCAATTTGGACCTTCAACCCGTTGATCCCCAATGAAGTCCACTATATGGAGAGAAATGCTGGAATATTTCCTCAAAAACCTTAGTTCATTTTCAACTGAAGAAAGAAAGACATGAACATTGACCCTTAAGCAAAAAATATAACCATAGGTTACTCCCAAAGGCAGAGGTCTCAAACTCAATTCCTGGAGGGCCGCAGTTCTGCAGAGTTTAGCTCCAACCAGCTCCAACTCACACCTGCTTGGAGTTTCTAGTAATCCTGAAGATCTTGATTAGCTGGATCAGGTGTGTTTGATTAGGGTTGGAGCAAAAATGTGCAGAGCTGTGGCCCTCCAGGAATTGAGTTTGAGACCAGTGCCCAAAGGACTAGTATGATAACTCTACAGTGATTTAAGAGGTAGTTCAATCATGACATTGTGCATGTGGTAGTTTTCTGTTGTAGAAACCAAACTGAAGTTGCCTCAGGTATGCCAATAGCAATAAATAAATTCTAGTAATAAATTCTAAAATAAATTCTAATAAATAAATTCATGAATAAGGATCTTTTCTTGTGTTTATGTGATTGGTTTTAACTCACCATCACTACTCTGCTGGTGAACTAACAAGACATCAGCTTTCTCCAAACTTAGCTCATCTGGTTGCTGGGCGACATATGCTCTGATGCACTGCATTTGTGAAAAATCTACAATGGAAAAAGAGAAAATTTTTAATTATTACCATTAGAATATTAACTGACACAAACATTTCTTTTAAAGCAGGAAGTGCACATACCCTGAACCGCACCAAAGTCAATCTCAGGATAAGGACGTGAGAGTGCAGATATCCAGCGCAATTTATTGGCTCTGAGGGATGATGGAAAAATGAGCGATGGGCACAGATTCATTTAACACAACATTGCCTGACCAAACTTAATTTTGGTCAGGGGTGTCCAAACTTGGTCCAGGAGGGCTGCTGTCCTACAGAGTTAAACTCCAACCCCAATTAAACACCTGGGGTGCATTTCCTAAAAGCATCTTTGGTAAACAATGGTCGTTAGTTCCAACTCTACTGGTAATGACGGAACTTGCTTTCGGAAAACGCACTACTGAACAAGCTATTTAAGGTCTTACTAGGCTTACTCTGAATTTCCAGGCAGGTGTGTTGGGGCAAGTTGGAGCTAAACTCTGCAGGACAGTGGACCTCCAGAACTGAGTTTAGATCCCCCTGGCAAATGGGAAAGCACTACATTCGAGTTGTCCAATCCTGCTCGGCGAGGGCCAATTTCCTGCAGAGACACACCTGCCTGGAAGTATCTACAACAGCACCACGTAAAAAAAAAAAAAACTACGATTACGAAATTAAAGTCGAAATATTTCAGCAATAAAGTCGTAATATTATGAGAATTAACTCAAAATATTTAATCAATAAAGTCGAAATTATGAGAAAAAAAGTTCAAATATATGGCAATAAATAAAATTTTACGAAAATGAAGTCAAAATATTTTGAGAATAAAGTCAAAATTACACAAATTCGTAGCAAATATGAGATTAAAGTAATATTTTGAAAAGTATATTCTAGCCTATTGCGCATGAGAGCACAGGCAGATATTCACAGCTTTCAAAATCTGTCAGTTTTATAGTGAAATAAAAACAATAGGTTGAATTACAATAATGTTTTTTTTGTGCTCTTTAATGTGGAGTGACAGATCGCTGTATTCGCCTTAGCTTAAGTGGCTTGTGAATCAGTCATCTTTCCAATTACAATGAGACAGTTGTTTTAGTAAATTATACTCCATAAAGGCAAAGCAAAAAATAGGTTTTTAACATTTGTGCAAATTTATTAAAAATAAAAAACTGAAAAGATCCCGTTGCATAAGTATTCAAACCCTTTTCTGGGACACTCGAAATTTAGCTCAGGAGCACATTCATATTGCTTCTAGATGTTACTACACTTCGAGTGGAGTTAAACTGTGGCAAATTCATTTGAATGAGTATGATTTAGAAAGGCACACACCTTTCAGAAAAGGTCTAACAGCTGAAAATGCATATCAGAGCAAAAACCAAGTCCTGAGGTCAAGATTACTGCCTGTAGAGCTCAGTCACAGACTTGCATTAAAGGAACACTCCACTTTTTTTGGAAATAGGCTCATTCTCCAACTCCCCCCGAGTTAATAAGCTGAGATTTACCGTTTTGAAATCCATTCAGCCTTTCTCCTGTTCTGGCGATATCACTTTTAGCATAGCTTAGCATAGATCATTGAATCCTATTAGACCAATAGCATTGCGTTCAAAAATGACCAACGAGTTTCGATATTTGTCCTATTTAAAACTTGACTCTTCTGCAGTTATATCGTGTACTAAGACCGGCGGAAAATGTAAAGATGCGATTTTCTAGGCCGATAATATTAGGAACTACACTCCCATTCCGGCGTAACAGTCAAGGAAGTTTGCTGCTGTAATATGGACGCAGAAGGCGCAGTAATATCAGCGCCTGAAATTAGTTCCCAGCTAGGTAACTTCCAATGAGGAACGCTCACTGTGCATGCAGTTGGTCACGTTGTGCTGCGGGATATTACTGCGCCTGCTGCGTCCATATTACAGCAGCAAACTTCCTTGACTATTACACCGGAATGGGAGTGTAGTTCCCAATCTTATCGGCCTAGAAAATCACATATTTACATTTTCCGCTGGTCTTAGTACATGATATAACTGCAGAAGAGTCAAGTTTTAAATAGGACAAATATCGAAACTCATTGGTCATTTTTGAACGCGATGCTATTGGTCTAATAGGATTCAATGATCTATGCTAAGCTATGCTAAAAGTGATATCGCCAGAACAGGAGAACGGCTGAATGGATTTCAAAAAGGTAAAACTCCGCTTATTAACTCGGGGGGAGTTGGAGAATGAGCCTATTTCCAAAAAAAGTGGAGTGTTCCTTTAAGGCAATAATCTAAGGAAGAGTTCAGAAAAAATCTGCTGCATTGAAGGTTCACAGAAGCATTATCGATAATGGAAGACGACTGGAACAACTAGGACTCCAGAAAATGTCTGCCAGCCCCCATCCAAGCTGACAGAGCTTAAGAGGTGAAAAGGTGAGGCAAAGAAAGGCAGATAATTGCCAAATGCAGATGTGCAAAGCTTGTCACATCATACCCAAAAAGACTTGAGGCTGTAAAGTTGCTTCAACTATGTACTGAGTTAAGGGTATGAATACTTATGCAATGTACTTATTTCAGTGTTTTATTTTTAATACATTTGTAAAATTTGCAAATCTGTTTTATATATATATATATATATATATATATATATATATATTAGTGGTGGGCCGTTATCGGCGTTAACGTGCTGCGTTAACGTGAAACTCTTATCGCGCGATAAAAAAAATATCGCCGTTAATCTATTCTCAAATTTGGGTTGGGAGCTGGGTCTAAACTACGCAAGCTATGATGACTTTCACCTTGATAGTTTAACGCGGATGTATACCGAAGACTATAGAATAGGGTCGCGCGTTTATGTCTCCTCCGCCAAAACACAGACGGGATCGCGTCGTCCTCCATTCATAAAAACCGAATCTACTATAGCGAAATGCCACGTAAATTCGTCGTTTCTTGGATTCATAAATCAAATGTTGGTCAGTCACTTAATTCAAATCGCGATATGGACTAGTGTATGTGAAAACTGAAATGCAAAAAGACCGTTTTAATATGAATCCGATATGTTCCGTTTGCCTAGCTGTACTATGTATGCATTGCGGAGACGCGCTTTTACTACACGCATACTGAAACACACGTGACGCTCCCGGTAATTTTTGGCATTTTCATCTCACATGAACAAATAAACTCAATCTCCCAAACTGCTGTGAGTGTCACTTTTACCGTTTCATTTGAGAAAACTAGCATCATATCATACTGTATGACACAGAAACTTCACGGCAACCTGTCAAAATAAAAGTACGGTGTAACATGTGATGGGCTGGGTAGGTGTTGACGTTAAAAAAACACAAAATTATTTCATTGTTAGTTAGTTAGTTAGTAAACACAAGTACATCTAATTGAACATAATTTATTTTCATCAACAAATTATCATAGAACAGCTTTATGAGCTGTATGATCCATTCTCAAAGACTTTAAGTCATTATTTGGGTAGCACACATATTCTGAATGCCTTCAGCAGAATTCAAATTAGCCATTTTAATCTAGATTAATCTAGATTAATTCCAAGATTTAATCTAGATTAATCTAGATTAAAAAAATTAATCTATGCCCACCCCTAATATATATATATATATATATATATATATATATATATATATATATTTATTACGTGACACTAAAATGCCATACTCAAGAGCTAGTTTATGTGTGTTTAATTAAGGCTAGAGTTAAACTCTTTTGGGAGGTGGCTCTATGAGCAAGACCGGACACCCCTGTCCTACAGGCATGTAAGGCATGCGCACATGGCAGCCATTGCGTGTTTACAAGATAGCAACAGCTTTTGTCTCATTAATAAACATACACAATGACATACTTACTGGGTATCTGTCCGCAAGAGCAGGGCTTTTTGTGGCATGTGCAGGCGGAACAGGTTTTTCTGTAAGGAATGCAGTTTGAACCTGCAGTTCTCAACCCGCAGATCTGACACAGGTGCATGGTCGATAACTGTAAACCTACCCCCTCTGCAAACAAGAAGTTAAGCTTTAATTGCACCATAAAACATTAGATATCATTTACATTAAAATAAACAAGAAAAACCTGGAAGTTTATCAAAGAATAACAATGACTATAGAAGTGAAGAAAGCCAAACATACTCTTTTCGCAAAGAGACCAGGAGATAGTCATTGAAAAGGTGCATATAAACGTTTCTCTCTTCTTCCCTGTCTTTCAGAGAAAAGTCTATATGTTCGGTCACATGTCCCTCTCGTACCAGTCTGCGGGACTGACTGATCAATGGAAGAGTCTACGAGACACAAAATAAGTCAATATACATCTTAAATATTACTCAGATTAGGTTCCCAAACATGTATCATGCTCACCCTGCACTCAAAGTCAACTTTGGCATTGAGGGTCACAAGTGACTCGATGTTCTTCATTTGAGAGATACTTTCATTACTCTCCTGGATCATCTGTTAAGAAGCAAGGAAACATGGGAGGGACAGTGGTGAGAGAGAAAACTGATATGAAATTCCAATGCAGAGATGTGGGTGACATAACAACATTGTTCTAAGTGCATAAAGAAAAGTCTTACCTTCTCAAGTAGTTTCATGGCCTTAATAGCTTGTGCTTCATCCTTGGTTTTTGGAGCGGTTCTCTTTACAATATTCTACCAACAAAGATGACAAAAGAGAGCATTTTAAAAGCAGCATGCCATATTCTTTGTAACAGGATAACATCTAATATCATGTTAACATAATATTGACCCAGAAGGCTCCTAGCAAAGTTAGAGAATGCGTCATTAACAAATGTGAGAGGCAAAATGAAACAGGATTGAGGTAGACGGTACCTGCACAAGCAGTTTGAGGCGTGTGATTCTTTGAAAAGGCAGAATGAGGAAAGACCGCAGAGGCAGTCGTTGACACACTGGGTTACGCTCTAACTTTTCCACAACTCTGCGGAATTCCTGACTCTCATCCCTATGAGAGATGGTGGAATGAAACAAAGATATCATATGGACAAAAATATAAAATAGCAATAGCTCACTTTCTAGTTAACATAGGTGCGAACAAATACTCACATTAATCTTTGATAAGTCTTGTCCTGATACGATTGGTTGGTAAGGTATGGCACATACACATTTCGGAATCGTGGACAGTGTTTGATAATTATATCACAGGCGGTAAAGCGCATTATGTCCTTCTCCACTGCTTCTTCCAGCTGAGACAGGAAGCTAAATGAAAAGAAGTGAATATTATTGAGAATTCAGTCATTCAGTGCCACGTTAAAAAAATTGAAGACAAAGAGATTAAAGTTGTAATATTTCAAGAATAAAGTTGAAATATTACGAGAATAAAGCTGAAATATTTCAACAAAAAGGTCAAAATTATAAGAATGAAGTCAAAATATTTTGTATTTTACTGTATTTGTTGAAACGTTTTGACTTTATTCTTAGAATTTCGACTTTATTCACCAAACATTTTAACTTTTTCCGCGTAATTTCGACTTTATTCTCGTAATTTTTACTTTATTCTTTCAATTTCGACTTCATTCTCAAAACATTTTACCTTTATTTCCATCATTTCAACTTTGTTCTCGAAACATTTTGACTTTGTTTTCATAGTTTTGACTTTATTGTTAAAACGTTTCAACTTTATTCTTGTAATTTCGACTTTATTCTGGAAAAATTTGACATTTTCATCATTTCGACTTTATTCTTGAAACAGCAGGGCGTACGAAACCTGTAAGACCTTTGTTCATCTTCGGAACACAAACCAAAATATTTCTGATGAAATCCAAAAGGTTTCTGACGCTGTTACCATGTTGAAGGGCAAGAAAGGTAGTAAGGATATTTTTATAATAGTCCATGTGACGTCAGTGGTTCAACCTTAATTTTATAAAGCTATTAGAATACTTTTTGTGCGCAAAGAAAACAAAAGTAACAACTTTATACAACAATTTCTTCTTTTCTGTGTCAGTCAACCAAGACTCTTGTGAACGCATGGCAAAGACTGGCGAAGAAATTGTTGAATAAAGTCAATATAAGTCGGCAGCCATATCACCCTGTAGCCCAAGACTGATAGCCCACTGAAGCTAAGCAGTGTTGAGCCTGGTCAGTACCTGGATGGGAGACCTCCTGGGAAAACTAGGTTGCTGCTGGAAGAGGTGCTAGTGAGGCCAGCAGGGGGTGCTCACCCTGTGGTCTGTGTGGGTCCTAGCACCCCAGTATAGTGACGGGGACACTATACTGCCAAAAAGCACCGTCCTTTGGATGAGACGTTAAACCGAGGTCCTGACTCTCTGTGGTCATTAAAAATCCCAGGATGTCTTTCGAAAAGAGTAGAGGTGTGACCTCGGCATCCTGGCCAAATTTGCCCATTGGCCTCTGACCATCATGGCCTCTGAATCATCCCCATATTCTGATTGGCTTCATCACTCTGTCTCCTCTCCACCAGTAAGCTGGTGTGTGGTGGGCGTTCTGGCGCACTATGGCTGCCGTCGCATCATCCAGGTGGATGCTGCACACTGGTGGTGGATGAGGAGATACCCCTGACACTGTAAAGCGCTTTGAGTGTCTAGAAAAGCGCTATATAAATGTAACAAATTATTAATTATTATTATTAATATTTTTGTTTTCTTTGCACACAAAAACAATTTTCATACTTTTATAAAATTACGGTTTTACCACTAAGGTCACATGGATAATTTGATCAATGTCCTTACTACCTTTCTGGGCCTTGAACGTGTCAGTTGCATTGCTGTCTATGCAGGGTCAGAATGTTTGAGTATTTTATCAAAAATCTCTTAATTTGTGCTACGAAGATAGATGAAGGTCTTACGAGAATTTTCATTTTTGGGTGAACTATCCCTTTAAAGCTGTCTTATACCCTCATGGTGCCAGCAGCACACATAGTAGATGTAAAGATAAAAACATCAAAATGTCTTTTTCTTCTCTTTCGTTTAATGATATGATTCCAACCTGTGACTGACGGCTCTAACATCATTTAGCCTGGAGAACAGCCAATTTTTGTCTTGTGAAGACAGGATGACGTTGAGTTGTTTCGACATGACAAAGTTCTCCACTACGATATCCAAACTGCGGCAGTATGACGCCTCAGAGGTCACGACCTCAAACCTCACCTGAAAAAGACAGAGACTCTTCATGATCCTTTCATTCCTACTGAAAACAAACATCTAGTTATTGCAAGATAATTAAAACCCGCTTCCATCTCAAAGTTAAAAAATAAAGGTAATTGTGACATTTTTCACAATTACAACCTAAATGGTGACTTAATATGTTGCAGTGTTCCTTTACAGTTGAAATCAAAAGTTTACATACACCTTGCAGAATCTACAAAATGTTAATTATTTTACCAAAGTAAGAGGGATCATACAAAATACATGTTATTTTTTTATTTAGTACTGACCTGAATAAGATATTTCACATAAAAGACATTTACATAGTCCACAAATAATTTATATAATAATAAAAATAATATTGAATTTATAAAAATGATGTGTTCAAAAGTTTACATATTTTATTTTAATTTTAATACTGTTTTGTTACCTGAATGTTTTTTTGTTAAGTGATGGTCATTGTTGATGATTCCCTTGTTTTGTGGACAGTTAAACTGCCTTCTGTTCTTCAAAAAAAAAAAACATTTTTAGGTCCCACAAATTCTTTGGTTTTTCAGCTTTTTTGTGTATTTTAACCCTTTCTAACAATGACTGTATGATTTTGAGATCCACCTTTTCACACTGAGGGACTCATATGCAACTATTACAGAAGGTTCAAATCCTCACTGATGCTTCAAAAGGAATGTATTAAGAGCATTTGAAGATCATTTGAGAATTTGAAGATCAGGATAAATTTAACTTATTTTGTCTTCTGGAAAAAAGTACCAAATGAAAAAGAATGATATTTACGCAAAATAAGAAAAATGTACACATCTTCATTCTGTTCAAAAGTTTACACCCCCAGCTCTATCGTCTTTCCTTCTTAGGCATCAGTGAGCGTTTGAACCTTCAGTAATAGTTGCATATGTGTCTCAGTTGTCCTCAGTGTAAAAACATGGATCTCAAAATCATACAGTCATTATTGGAAAGGGTTCAAATACACAAAAATGCTGAAAAAACAAATAATTTGTAAGACCTAAAGGATTTTTCTGAAGAATAGTAGGCAGTCTAACGGTTCAGGACAAACAAGGGAAAAAATAAATAAAAAACCGCTGTGGATCATTCAGGTAACAAAGTATTAAGAATCAAGTGTATGTAAACTTTTAAATGGGTTAATTTTTATAAATTCAACTATTATTTTCTCTTGTGGACTACATGTAAACGTCTTTGATGTGAAATATCTTATTCGGATAAGTACTAAATAAAAAAAGAACATGCATTTCGTATGATCCCTCTTATTTTGGTAAAATAATTAAAATTTTGCTGATTCTGCAAGTTGTATGTAAACTTTTGACTTCAACTGCATATCTCGAAACAAGACTTTAAATCGTGTATTGAAGACTAATACTGAGGCAACTGAGACTATATTTCTCTCAATTGTCATTTTATATCTCACCCAACTGACTTTTATCTTGAAATGTGACTTTAAATCTTGGATTCATGAATTTCTTTCTCTTAATTGTGACTTACAATTGCAAATATATTTCACAGTTGTGGTTTTATCTCTTGCGATGTGACTTTTCAACCTATTGTTAAACTTTCTTACACAATTACCTTAATGTGCATTGTAAATACAACCGTAATACAATAATGAATGATACGTACTGTACTGTAAATACAGTGGAATGGACACTTAAGCCAAACTTAAAAATGTATACATTTTATTTTACTTGATAACAAAATATCAGTCAAAGTGGATTCAACATACTATTCTGTAAAGTGTTAGACCTTTTCTAACTTCACTTTTCCCATTTTTACAATTACTTCCAGTATGATATATGTTAGTTCCCCTCAAGTTCATTGTTTGTCATTGTGAAATGTTTTGTTAAAGTCAGTTTGAGCTGTTTTTCTTTTTAAGTGTTATTATCTCGTACAATGACATGTATTACATTTTTAAGTTTATGACTTGGATCTCCTTTTGTGTTTAGTAGAGGATACTGATCTAATAATTGTACCTCCTGCAGACGTCTCTCATCCTCAGTAAGTTCCTCCAACTCTGGGCTGCTCCTCACTCCAGGGAGATCCTGCCACAGTGTGGGTGAGACAGCAGAGATGGACAGGCGAGGGGACGGGGGTCTGTTTATGGATTGCTGAGGCACATTTAGACTTTTAAAGGAGTTGGTTTGGGACAGAGTGTGGGGGTGTAGGGGGACTTGTGGAGGGAGAGGTGGGAGAGGTCTGCGGGATAGTTTAGGGGATTGATTTGGAGAGGAAGATGAATTTATTAATAGAGAGTCAGAATGAGACAGCAGGATCTCTCTGTTTTGAACCACCTCGTTGTACTCCTGATACAACTGAGAGTCTGCAAGAAAAAGAGAAAGAGAGATCATCGAAATGGATCTAGAGCTGTCCTTCTCAACTGGACCTAGATTTTACACTGGATACAAGGAACCAAAATGGTTTAGCACACAAAACTAAACAAATGTCCTTCAGATCAAACAATGGCATTAATTTATACTAGCAGGAACTACTTAAGCAACTATAATAAACATTGTGGTTGGCAGAAACTAAGCATGTTTACTCTCACTGCAAGTGATCCCGTATTTAATGTAGGTCATATTTTCTATTACCTTCAAGGTTTGTTCATGGTTTTAGAGGAAATGTGCATGGCATGCAACTTGTCTATGCTGGTATCTGCCTAATTTGGCTAGATTTTTACTAAAAAAAATGACTGAAGTAGTTATAGGAAGTGTTTCTCTTCCCTTTAAAAATGTACTAAGACTATTTATTTTATCTAACTATGCGTAAGTTGTTAAATTGCCCTTAGATTTAGTGTTGATTTTTACTGTTGTCCATGACCCTCATCAGAACACAAAGAAAAACTATGCTACACAACCAGTCAAAAGTTTTTGAACAGTAACATTTTTAATGTGTTTTTTTTTAAAAGAAGTCTTTTTCTGCTCACCAAGTCTGCATTTATTTCATTCAAAGTACAGCAAAAATAGTAAAATTGACATATTTTTGCTATTTAATATAACGGTTTTCTATTTAATATACTTTAAAATGTAATTTATTCCTGTGATCAAAGCTACATTTTCAGAACCATTACTCCAATCTTCAGTGTCACATCCTTCAGAAATCACTCTAATATGCAAAACATTTTTTTATTATTATTATTAGTATCAACATTCAAAACAGTTGAGTACATTTGTTCAGGATTATTTGATGAATAGAAAGATCTAAAGATCAGCATTTGCTTTAAATTGATTAAAAGTGAAGATAAAAACGTTTACAATGTTAGAAAAGATTTATGTTTCAGATAAATGCTGTTCTTCTGAACTTTGTATTCATTAAGGAAACCTGAAAAAAAAAATTACTTAGCTGTTTTTTTTACATAACAATAATAATAAATGTTTCTGAGCAGCAATTTTTTTTTACAATATTACTGCTTTTACTGTCTTTTGAATCAAATAAATGCAGGCTTGGTATTCAAAAAAGTCTTATAAATTTTTTTTTTAAAAATCCGAAATTTTTGACTGGTAGTGTATGTAAATTCAAATAATCATACCTTATTACATTTGGTTAAATGGATTTATATAGTTAGGTACAGCAAAAACAGCAGGAAAAAAGGCTAAGATTAGAAAAATGACAAAAGGTCAGACAGATCAAGTCAGAACGACAAAGAAAGCAAACAAGTACAGCAGGTCAGTGAATCAACTGGGGGAAAAAAAGAAGTACAAGCACGAACATCCACGAAAGCATTTTTAAATACTAAGTGAGCATTCGCAGCTGTTTATCTGCCATTCCGAGTGATGTGCAAGCACAAACCCGTTCTTTGCCTGGAGGACTAGCAAAGTAGCATAGTCAGGAATGACAAAACTTTCTCTGCTCGCATCTGAACTGTAACCACCCATGTATTAAGAACCAAGTATTTTAGCTATGTATTTATAGTCTGTTATAGCCATGTATAAGTCCATGCAAAGATCACCCATGTGTTACAGATGAAGAAAATTCAGTGACTTACTAAAAAATTTAGAATTCCTCTTTCTTGTCCTCCCAAGTTTCCTAAAAGTAAGAGAGAGAACAAATGACAGCTGTAATATAATGGTCCTTTGTAAGACTCCACATAAAGTTATAAACATTATCAAGTCAAACCGAAAAGAAAAGGTTGCTGTTGTCATGCTATTGTTTCAATTTTTAGTTCTTTGAGATATTATACTCCCTTATTAGACATATAACCCCAAAATTCACAACATTCCACCTAAAAATTTATAAATCCAGATATTAGCGAATTTTAAATAGGAATCATAAAGCATAAATTGAGTCGAATACGTCAGTCACTTTAAACTTGTACTGACACCTGCGGCTGCAGCATCAAAGAAGTAGTTTTCACACTTCAGTTACAGAAATTCAATATTCAATTCATTCCTCCAAAAAGATCTACCCACCTGCTCTATGTAAAATAAGAACAGCTTTTATTAAGCTTGATCTGGAGTTGTCATCTCATGTGAGTGTACATGATTTGAAATATTTATCAAAAGTACAGTTTTATATAGGCAAATGTATACATCAAAGAAGCTTTGCATTGATGTATGCTTTGTTAGAATAGGACAATATTTGGCCGAGAAAAAATTTAAAAAAGGTGGGTGCAAAAAAAAAAAAATCAAAATAGAGAGAAAATCGCTTTTAAAGTTGTCTAAATTAAATTCTTAGCAATGCATATTACTAATAAAAAAATAAGTTTCGACATATTTACAGTTGGAAATTTACAAAATGTCTTAATGGAACATGATCTTTAAGTAATATCCTAATGATTTTTGGCATAAAAGAAAAATCAATAATTTTGACCCATACAATGTATTGTTGGCTATTGCTACAAATATACCCATGCTACTTAGGACTGGTTTTGTGGTCCAGGGTCACACATGTGGTAGTGTTTTATACATGCTGTAAAGTCTGGTTTTCCTACCTTAGATCCATTTCACTCCAGGTAAAACATAATGCATCCTCTTCACCATCTGTACAAACCAAAACAGAGAAATCAGCAAACATCACACTGTTGTTTTTTTTAGCACCTTATGCTTCCCTTAACCAAGATAAGATCAGAATTTAAGCAACCTAAATCTAGTAACACATCATCTCAAGCAAAACAGATGGGGATGATTCTACATAGCCGCACACAAGCTGTACACATGGGAACTGCCTCAAGGTTTCCAGCGAATAAGTGAAAAGATAAACTAGACTGTAAAACCTCTGGTATGGAGCAACTCAGTAGCTCTCAAAAAAATGTGGCAATACATAAAAAACAACCCTAATGCAATAAAAAATATAGAGGAAGTTTAAAAAAAAAACAGAAAAATGTACTGGGGGAGGACTTGTTATGAATGAATATGAATGGTTTAGTTTGTAAAACAAAGGAAATCTGGCAGCCCAAAATTGTGTCTCTTCCAAGAAATGCTGCTGTTTGAGGAGTCTTCAGCGGTCATGACTCCAACCCCCACAAGAATCCTCAGGAGCCCTCTGGAGCTTCCAGGCTATTGAAATGAGACTACCAAAAAAAAAAAAAAAAAGCCGGGGGAATACATTATTAGTTACTCCTGCGGTATGAGAACCTAAAGTCTACTGTTTGTGCGGTTTCAGATTTCATTAAAGTGCTGAGAACGGGCCTCTTTACAAAATTACTTTTTGATTCAAATATTTACTTACTGTAGAAAGGTAAATAAACTGATTAAACAATTTGAGGACTGTTCAGAATATAATTTATATTTTTCTGTTGGTGTTAAACCCATCATTGACTAGTTATGTCAGACCTAGTCAATATTAATGAAAACTGCAGCAAAACGATATAAATCACTAGGGTGTTTAATGCTTGTTTCCTTCTTTAAAATGTCTATCTGTTTGAACACCATTCGACACCCAATCATATCAGATTTTATAGAAAAATAGTACTGTATATTATAACCATATAGGTTATAAAGCCTTGCCACTGACCTGGTGAGATAAAGAAATGACTTCTGAAGTAGAGTGAGCAATTGCATATTAATAAACATTATAATGACAAACATCTTTGATGACTGAGGTTATAAATAATGATCTCACAATCCAAAGCGGTAGTTTTTACTGCTTATTACTGTTTAAATGTTAGGAACACTCAATTACGTGACAGGAAAATAAACATTTTAACACCCATATGGACACTTTTTTCTTAAGGGGAAGATGACTCATGGAATTCTGTTACATTCTTGCGTAAACACATTTAGTTTCTCTGCATGAGATTACACCACTGGTGTATTCATTTTGATAAAATAGGCTCAATAGACATCTCAAGACAGATTTACAGTGGAAGCCAAAGTTTACATAAACCTTCATACAAAATGCATGTTATTTTATTATTTAGTACTGACCTGAATAAGATATTTCACAAAAAAGATATTTACATATAGTCCACAAGAGAAAATAATAGTTGAATTTATAAAAAAATTGCCCTGTTCAAAAGTTTACATACAGTTGTTTCCTAATACTGTGTTGTTACTTGAATGATCCACAGCTGTGCTTTTTTTGTTTAGTGATAGTTGTTCATGAGTCCCTTGTTTGTCCTGAACAGTTAAACTGCCCGCTGTTCTTCAGAAAATCCTTTAGGTTCCACGGATTCTTTGGTTTTTCAGCATTTTTGTAAATTTGAACCCTTTCCAACAATGACTGTATGATTTGGAGATCCATCTTTTCACACTGATGACAACTGAGGGACTCATATGCAACTATTACAGAAGGTTCAAACACTCACTGATGCTTCCAGAAATAAAGAACGATGCATTAAGAGAGGGGTGAAAACTTTTGAACGGAATGAGGATGTGTATATTGTTCTAATTTGCCTAAATATATAATTTTCAGAAGCTACAGAAGATACTTACTTACATGTTGACCAGTATACAGTAGTCCAGTATTAAGAATCAAATCTATGTAAACTTTTGAACAGGATAATTTGTATAAATTCAACTATTATTTTCTCCTGTGGACTATGTGTAAACATCTTCATGTGAAATATCGTATTCAGGTCATTTTGTATGATCCCTCTTATTTTGGTAAAATAATTAACATTTTGCAGATTCTGCAAGGTGTATGTAAACTTTTGACTGTACATGGAACTTGGAGTTTCTAGAGGGTCACTGAATTTCCAATTCAGCCTTCTTATGTTAGTCTTCCTCTCACCTGATTTGGTGAATATTCTCGTCCTGCGGTCCCTTCCAACTCCCTCTTCTTCTTCCTCATCCTCTTCCTCTTCTTTGGATTTCTCCACTGTCTTTCGGAACCCTCGCCTCCTGATGCGAGCCTCGTTCCCCAAATCTCGAAAACTACTAGAGCTTAAAACGACTTCTGCTATACTCTCTTT
The DNA here is from genome assembly GCF_049309525.1 of Garra rufa. Classification (NCBI taxonomy): domain Eukaryota; kingdom Metazoa; phylum Chordata; class Actinopteri; order Cypriniformes; family Cyprinidae; genus Garra; species Garra rufa. The sequence goes on from NC_133369.1 coordinate 37,300,806, forward strand.
CTTATTAGATACTACCTCTATCTTACTGTCTGCCTCTCCTTCTGAGGAAACCATGTGCTTGTTACAACTAGTATCCTGCCAATCACGGTTCTCATTCAACTCACTCTCCATCCCTCCCTCAGTTACTTCTTCCTCTTTCCTTGACGTGTCCATTTCTCTCTCCCCCTCTGTTTGTGTGTTGGTTTGCGTGTCTACTGTGTGTGTCACACTACCTCTTGTATTTTCTGTGTCCACTGCCTTCGGACCCAGGATCTCTCTCACCACGTTCTTGGCCCATCTAAGGTGAGGAGCAGTAGAGCATCGCTTTCGTTCCTCAGAAGCGTTCCATGTGTCATCTGAATGCTCCACGGTGTCTCCGGTAGATTCTTGTTCTCCTCTTTGTATTGCCTCTTCACTATGAGTCTCTGTAGCCCCATGACCATTATCCTTGCATGGCCCTGAAGTGTCAGAAGGTTCTGGTAGGGTGTCTGGTAGGGTGTCTTGTTCTGATCGCTCACTTGGAGGAATCATTTGGCCTTCCAGTGTTGTTACACCCTCCGTTGCCTGGTCATTATTTTCTGCTTCCTTCCCTTTGTCCTCAATAGGAGATAAACTGAGGTTATCCATGGCTTTTTCAATGTCCTGTTCATTGTGTTCAACCTTTTCAAATGGTTCCTTAACATTTACCGTGCTTATTTCATCTTGGTTGTCTATGTTATGACCTGAATTCTGATTGGCTGCCTCTTCAACAGTAGGATGTACATATGCATTCTCACTGGTTTGTGATGGAAGGGTCTGACCAATCACACAAAAGACTGTTAGGGGTTCTTTTGGAGCCATACAATCTGCTCCCTCATTCACTGTTTGGTTTTCTATTTCTTCATTTGCCCCATTCTCTCTGTCCTGAGTAGCTCCTGAGTGTCCAGAGACAGCTTCAGGAACTCCACCTTCCCAGAATTCTTTGCAGTCTTCAAAATCTTCTTCCTCTCCATCATCCCCTCCACTGGAGACCGTTACAAATCCATCATCCGCTGATGTCATTCTGTTCTTCTCTGCTTCCGATTCTCCCTCACTTCCTTCCTCATTCTCCAAGTAGTCATAGCTATTGTTGCTTCTCTGTTCATCTCTGTCATTCTCTTTTTCCATCTGCCTCTCTGGGTCCATTCCTTCTTCATCATAAGCCATGTCCTCTTCCGTCCTCTTCTCCTCCCTTTCTACATCCACATCCCTCGCGAACTCCCCTGCCCTTTCAAGCTCTCTATACTTATCTTCAAGACTTTTGCTCTTTCTTGCTTTCCTTCTCTCAGGTTCTTCTTCATTCCCAGTCGTCATGCTTTCTTTGTATCTTTGGATGTACCTTTCTCTTGCTCTCTCTCTTTCTGTGTACTCGTCGTTTGAATAAGATTCTTTTCTCTCACTTCGAGGTTCCAGCCACATTTTCCTTATCCTGTTCTCAGGTTTCTTTCTAACTTCTTCCTCAGCAGCAACACTTTCACTTTTCTCTTTTTTTCTCGGTGTACTCCTTACTTCCTGTTCCTCCTCTGTTCTTCCCTTCAGTCTCTCTTTATCAATCTCAGGTGTGTTTTCTCTGTCTCTGTCCTCTCTAATTGCCCTTCTACGTTCATTCTCAAGATGACTTTCTAAAATCATCTCCCCACTATTTTGTCCAGTCTTCTCTGTCTTACTTCTCCCCATCTCTCTGTTCTCTTTCCTCCGCCTCTCCCTCTCTTCAATCTCTCTTTCAGAATACCTATCCCTCTCTCTTATCCTTTCTCGATCTCTATACCTTCCTCTTTCATCTGTGTATAAGTAAGCATCTCTGTCCATTCTTCTGTCTTTGTTTCTATCTCTTGTTTTATCTGTCTCTCTGAGTCGTTCCAAATTGTCCCCTTTTGGATCATGATAACTTGTCTCCCGGTAATCTCTTTCTCTGGGCATTGCTCTTGATCTTTCGGCTTCTCGCTCCCTACGCCTGTCTCTCTCTTTAACTCTGTCTACCCTTCGGTCTGCATCGCTGTCTCCTTCACTCTTGTAGAGTTTTTGTCTAAGTCTAGCATCTTCTTCTCTCTTCCTTTCCTTACCCCTGTCTCCATCACTGTCTCCTTCGCTTTTTGTATCTCTCCTCCTAGATCTCTCCCCCTCTCTCGGTCTCTCAGTCCTCCTTTCCCTATCTGAGAAACTCTCTGTCTCTCTTTCCATAAGTCGAGGATAATATCTGCCGTCTCTGTCTCTTTGTCGATGTCTGTCTCTGTCTCTGTCTGTCTCTCTTTCCCTCATGCCTGAAAGGTCATTGCCCCCTGGATAACTTTCTCTCCTTCTATCTCTTGTTCCTGAGTCAAACTCCTTCTCTCGTTCCCTCTGTCTATCTGGCTCCTCCCTTACGGGCCTTCTCATTTCATTTCTCCTTAACTCCTCCCTGTATCTTGCAATTTCTCTTTCACTCTGCATGTCCAAGTCTCTGTATTTCCTCCTTTCCTTTTCTCTTTCATTTTCATACAGAATGTCCTTCGGTCTTCCCATGTGACGCTCTCTTTCATAGTCTGGAAGTGGCATCCTTCTGTCTTTCACTCTGGGCGGTTTTGACATCCTTGGAAAAGTGTCCCCTTTTCTCCTCTCATCATCTCGGCCTCCATATTCGCCCTGCTCTGACATTGAAGAGCTTCCATTTGCATGTCGATCTCCATTTCTTCGCCTCTCTCTTTCTCTCCTGTCCATCTCCCCATCTCTTCTTCTGGTTGCAGGAAATCTATCCCTAATCCCATCACATGAGTCTGGCTCCATTTCTTTTTCTTTTGTTTTGTCCATCTTTTGGTGTTTCCAAGTCTCTTCTTCAACAGGTCACCTTCGCCAAGTAGCTCAAGGACTTGATTGACAATTTGTCTAGTGCACCTTAAGAGGACTGTATCTGCACAGTGTCTTGGATGGCCCAATTAATATACCTGGTTTCCATGGCATTGATAACCTATAAGGCAAGCCAAAATTCCAAGTCAATCAATCAATCAATCAACCATACACGATTCATATTCCAAAGATAAATAGAGTCAAAGAAATTCTGAGAAGTCTTTAAAACTTTGGAGTATCTTGTTGAAACATGTCAGGTATATATTCCTTGGCAGCTTAAACAGTTGTGATTAACATGGGCTTTCTTTTAAAACAATATCTTAAGTCTAATGACTAACATTAATTCATTTGGCAGATGATTATCTGAAGTGACTTGGATGGATTCAAAGTATACATTTTATCAGATTTGTATTCTCAGACAACTGCAGCCATGACCTTGTGTTTCTTGCACTATATACTCCACCAGATAAGTTATAGCAACACAACAGAAATACAGTTCTTGTCAAACAAGTTACTTTAAATTAGTCTAACATACTGTTAATGTGCATAACACACGTTGCCATTTATATTTTTTATTTATACGGTTTGTATAGCTTGTTCGTTAGTTCATCAAAATAAAAAGTTAAGTAATTTACAAAGAATGCAGTTCAACCAACCACTGCCCTATGCTATTCTTGTATCTTGGTTAGAGGCATTTTAAGTAATTCATGCCTAGAACCGAAGCAGTATTAAGAGGGGTTGAAGGAACAAGTCTTCAACATAGCTGACTCATATCAAGATGTAGTGAATCATATAACGCACAATAAATTAACATTAACAAATTCATTAGAAAATGACTGTGGTTAAATAGCATGAACAGACAAATGTTCTCAGGCATGACAATGCAATATTTGCCTGTGATGAGGACATGTTTGTTTACAAGAACTGTTTGGTTTACTAAGGTTGCAACAAAAAGGAAAGAATGAAAAGTTTTAGGAATAATGCACTCGGGACTCACCTGAGAAGTGTCTTGGAGGACGCTTCTCTGTCTCTCTCCAAGCTTGTCTTTGCTTTCTTGACAAAGTGAAGCTAGCAGGAATTGCACAACTCACAGACATTCCACATATCAGTGTTTGCCCATTGAGAGAACCAACGTTGAGTAAGATAAATGCTCTACTAAAAACACTGATTTAATTATCCGGCCTGCCTCTGTCCTCTGTCCTACTTAATGTGTTCATGTAAGCAAAAATAGTTTTCAACAAAGTTAAAAGATTCTCACACTGTTGCTCTCTCTCTCTCGTCCCCTCCTCCCGCCCTTCTCAAATTCCCAAACAAGTTTGAACAGATTGACACTTATCTTCCTCCCTCCTTCTGTTTCTGTTTTCCTTATACTTTCCCCCTCCAGCTCTGTCTTAAAGTGGAGTCCAAAAGTAACCGTCTGTTCAAGCTCACGCACAGCTTTTCCTCACTTCTCATAAACTCAATAGACCCACAGTGATTGCGCTACAGCTTGTTCCAGTAATTCAGCCTTTCACTCACCTCACCCTCACTGGCACTGCATGCTTCTGTCTCGCAGAAACAGGAAGTGCTCAATCTGCACTGTGATTGGTAGGGTTGAAGATGATGGGTGTGACTGTTTTCTCAGGTAAAGACATGAGAAAGAGTGAGAGCAAAGGGGGAGGTGCGAACAAGTATGAGTGTGTCCATACACAGTAATGTCGTCTGCAGCTTACGTAACAAAAGTTCTTAGAAAAAGCTGTAAAAGACAGTGGGAAGCACATATAAAGCATTTGTGTGTTAGGAAGGATACATTGGAAAACACTGAACATGTATGTTTTTAAACTTAAGAAATCTGCTCCTTGTAGACATTTGAAAGGCTATGCATTTTGAAGCAATTTCCTTGTAATCCAAATGTTTTGATTGACCAATTTTTATTGTCTGCTGTTATAAATAGCCAAGTTTCCTGTCCTAATATTGAACCATCTGAACAAACTTAACTCCAGAGTGTGCTGTTATAGGAACACAAACAAGTATAACATAATAATCTAAACAAAACTGACACAGTCAATGAAATATCCTGGACAAAGGTTAGGAGAAATGGTCAATCATCTACAAGCACGTTCTACTGTATGACAGGCAAAAAGGGACTTGGGAAGACTGCAATAATCTAATCAGATATTTCTAATGCAATTACAAAGATAGAGGATATACTGAGATCCTAAAAGGAGAAAAGAAGTGCCAGCATCATGGCCTTGGTTAGTCAGCTAACTAACCTATCACAAAACCTCACTGCAAGAGAACATATATAAACACATACAACAGCAAAACACATAGTTCACCCAAAAATGTAAATATTGTCATCATATTCACCCTCATGCCGTTCCAAACATATACTTTTGTCGCTTATGCTGAACACAAAAGAAGATATTTTGAAGAATTTCGAAGAACCCAACAGTTGTTGGACCCATTGACTTCCATAGTAGGGAAAGAAATACTATGGAAGACAATAGCTGTGTTTCCATTACCCCTTAAACTGCACAAAATGAAATTGCAAAATGAAAATAAGCCTAATGGAAATGCGTCAATTGGGCAAAAACTCCAATATATCGCAAACAAGTTTTTACGTTCACATGAGGTGGTTTTTCAGGCATTTCGAAAAAGGAATATTTCGCAAAACAGCAATGGAAACGTATTTTTCTGCATTTACGGGTCACATTCGATTAAATATATGCAAAATCCCATAAAAATCCATTGTCATGACTTATCGCGATAGAAAAAAATTATATCGCATAACATCAGTTAATGGAAACGCCGACATTTAGCAATACTTTTTAATCGACATTTAAATATCACCAAAGTTTTGCACAAATCTGTAATGGAAATGCGCCTAGTGAGGACCATAAACTGTTTGATTACCAGCATTCTTCAAAATATCTTCTTTTATGTTCAACATAAGAAAGAAACTTATACAGGTTTGAAATGACATGAGGGTGAGTAAATGATGACAAAATGTTCATTTTGAGTCAACTATCACTTTAAATGACTTTGTTATTAATACAAAACTGATTTAAAAACTGACTAAATTAACATTGTCGCATCATGTGAAAACCAGAATTAAAAAACAGAACTTACACTATGTAAAAAAATCTCGCTAAACTCTGCTGGAGACTGAAAAACGTGTTATTTTCCAATAAATTTGCACAAAATAGATTCTAAAATGCTTACAATTTTTTTTCTTTTTTTCGACAATGGGGTTTGCACTTACGTCACTGTTTGGTCAGTTACCCAGATGTGTGTCCATTTTGGAGATAAACAACAGCACTGATGGCACGGTTTGTCTAAACCATGAAAAAAAATGTGTGGATAAAAGCTGCTAAATCATATAGAAAAGGACTTAGTAAGCAGGAAAGGGTGCAATATTTTGACTAACTAAAGTTTATAGGTTGTAAAGATACATATGAGCAGTATTAATTAAGATATTAGTCTAATATTTCACCTACCTGACCGGAAATGATTAGAATTCTTGCCCTGGGTTCAGTTTTTTACACTCTTCTCCTTTATTTTTGATAACTTTTGGCAGTCTATAGTACTCCAAATGTTGTACCGATTAGTACAGCCCAAAACATGACAATAATTGACCATTTTCAGCAGCAACATTTAGCAAACTATGCAAGTTTTGTTCTGCTCAGTAGCATTACATTCAGTGCCACCAATATGGAAGATTGATGACGCGTCATGAAAACACTATTTAAATAGATAGGGATAGAGACTTTTCTAATCTGATTTTTCAAACGTATCTAATTAGTATCACGAAAAAAAACGTTATTTGTGCATCTAATGCTTTACATAAACAGTAATGTGTATAAAACATATTGCCTTGGTGGTTTTCAAATGATCTGTGGTCAGCAACTAAGCTATACATTTTCAGTCAGAGAGGTTGCAGTGAAACTACTGACTAAACATTTGCCTTTTTGTCGTGCAGATAACTTCCACGAGAACCTCTACGTTGAACAGAACAGTTGACTGAAGCTTATCAGGAAAAACACGTCTTGTTTGATGATGAACTAGATCGACTGCACTAGACTAGGCAAAGCCTACACTTGTTTGAGCAGCACTCAATATCCCATGTTCACTTGCAGCACCTCAGCCTCCGCCTTATGCACAGTCACATGTGGCGCCTGTTTAGTTTCACTTCCGCGTTTGAACACAAACCATTAAATCCTTTAATAATGCAAGCTTTTTTAACGCGAATATAGTCAGAAGTTTGTTTATTCAATGCGTGATAGTCGATACCAGCGGATATTTTGACGTAATGTCGTTAAGTGTTGTGTAAAGACATTAGTGCGACAGTTTAGAAAAGAGAAGATCCGGCTGGGTGGACACAACTAGACAGCTAATTAAGACCTTTACTTTTATTTATCTACACTAAACACGGTCATAGGAATTCCGAAAGGTGGGTTTGTGATCAACTTTGTGCATTTCTTTCATTTCATGCATTTTAAAGATGACAGCATATGCTAACAGCATGTTTATCGGGTTTCCTAACTAAAGTTCTTCTTTACCGTTTGCTTCATTGCTTACTTGAACTTGGATGCATGCAGTATAACTTTTATGTCTTTGCGTTACTGTTTTCAGTCATAAAACAAACGTCACCCCGTTTTTGTAATCACAACCGGGCTTTTGTACGGTTTGGCAACAATTAGTAAATATGCACAATAACAGCAATTTCAGCATCTAGTTTTATAAAATTTTTGTTTCAAAAGAACAGCTTTCGTCTGTAGTCTCAACAAATTTGTTTATTTTTGAAGAACTAGTGATTATTTTCACCTTTCAACTTAGAATGTGAGTTATGAAATACCAAAAGTGATTAGAATTAACCAGGAAAAAGGACCCAGTTTGTCCCATTTGTATCCCAGAGTTCTTCGCCAGTCACAAAATATTGTGCATACTGAGTCTGTATAGTAAAATGTGTATTATATTCATCATTTCCCCCTTTTCACATTAGGTGTCACTTCTGCAAGCCATGTTGCTGTCTCTGAGAATAATCACTCCTCTTTTCGTACTACTTGCTGGAGTGCAAGCTGAGTTAATCACAGACAGCTGCAAGCTGATTTCAGAGAGCAACCTTCAGCGAAATGCTCTCCATTTATTGGAGCCTCTCACCAATCAATCGTAAGACAGGTTTTTATCATCTTAATCTAGCATTTATTCAGTTTGCAGGTTGGTCTTGTTAACATTAATAATTGTCTTCATATTCACTCTGAACAGCTTCATCGTGGAAGAAAAGGATTATTCCTATATTTTTCAGGTGTGTGGAGATGCTGGCGGAATGAAGGAAGCAGGTCTTGTGCAGCGAGAAAAAAAAACTGGAAAGCTGGTTCGAATTGGGAACTACACTGGAACACGAGCTATTAAAGGAAGTATGTGACATTGCTTGACCTTCAGCTTCAATCCATGTGGTTGCTTCTTTTGGCTACAGGTGGATTTTTCTGAACCCATTATGGTTTTCGGTATCTCTTTGAATTTGTAGTTAAATTGTTAATTCAGTTATCAATGTAAATTTATAATCATGACTTAATTTTTTTGGTTTTCTGATTCTAGATTGTGGCCTTTGTGTAGTTTAGTTATGTAGAACAATCCACAAAAAAAAAAAAAAAACATTTCACTACATTACAGAGTTTTTTCCAGGTGTCACAGGAAGCCTTGTGTGTTAACTCATTTTTAACCGTAGTTCTCCTTTTGTTCTTGGTGCAGGTGATTGGGTTCTTCTATTCTATGAGGGGGGAGAAAATTACGACAGCCACTGTTCAAAAGAGCCAAGAAGAGCTATGATTATGATTTCATGCAGTACAAGTACTAAGGTATGAACGTTTTAATGACATTTTTTACTTTCTACACATACAGTAATTAAACAAAATGCATCATTATTAGATCTGGGACAGAAAACAATTAAAAAGGTATCATTGATCCTCATAATGTAACGCATTACAAGAAATGCAAGTTACATAATCAAATGACTTTTTTCAAGTAACTGGTAATGTAATGCATTACTTTTTAAGTTACTTTTTCAAATAAGTAATGCCAAATAATCCTAGGTTTTTTACCCGATCAGAACCAAATCAGTGCAGGAAGATTCTCTGGAGAGTAAATATCAATAATGATCAAAAGGATAAAAACATAAAAATGCCACTGCAACTGTTTGTCCTATCGACATAAAAATTGGTATGCTCGGTCTTGGTCCACAGTGCCACAAGTAGCTATAAGGACATTTGTGGATCGCAAAAAAACATGGCCGCCATATGCCCATGAACTGTGAGCACCTAATTTAAGCACCTATTAGACCTAATGCAGGTCGATCGAAACGAAACTCGGTGGGCCTGTTTGACTCACGGCCCTAAAGGTCTATGAGAAATTTGAAAGAAATCGGCCACTGGGGGAGGGAGGTATTGCATTTTCAAGGGTGTAAACTTTTGTATATTGCGTGTTTTTTCACACATACTCGTTTTTCGTACAATATTCATATCATTCGATAAAACTCTGATAAAATTCTGAAGAACTTTGCATCTAGAACCACTGCTGCCAATCAAACCGTTTGTTAAAATGATTGAGAAAATGTAAAAAAAACTAAAATGTAAAAAGTCCTAGGTTTTTTTTCGCCTGATCGGATTCCAAACCAGTGCAGGAAGATTCTCTGGAAAGTGAATATCTATAATTATCAAAAAAGTTGGACTTTACACTCGATAGACCTCCTTATTCTGAACAACTTTGCCTCTAAGAACCACAGCTGTCAATCAAGACAAAACTGTTTATTAAAATGAATGAGAAAATTTAAAAAAAAAATTACTTTTGCAAACTAGTCCTAGGTTTTTTGCTCAATCTTGACCACAAACACTGCAGAACAATTCTCTCTAGGTCAATAATTATAAAAAAAAAAAAAAAAATTTTTGCTCTTTGGGAAGCTGTAACGGTGTTGTTTAGAAAAGGGGCCTGTCTAAATATACTCAAAAGCCAATAAAGCCTAAACGAATCCTGGTGAGCACATGCAACAAATGATTCTAAACAAGAAAGCAAAGCTATAAAGAGATCAGACAACAGTTGGTGCTATAACAGTCATAAATGACAGTCAAAAAACATCATACATTACCTGGATTTGGCAAAAAAAAACGCTGTTTTTAATCATTGAATTAGATGGCTACAGTCTTGCTAAATAATATGTATTGACTTTTTTCCATACAGTATGTGCTTAAATGCCTTAAAGTGCTTGAACCCTTGAATCATTGCTTGCAGCTATATTTATTTTTGTGTGTTTGTTTTCTTAGAATACATTATCAGTGGTTTTGGAGGACAATCAGAAGCAACAGGACTGTTATTACCTTTTTGAGCTGGACTCCAATGTAGTCTGTCCTGTAATCCCATCCAAACTCAGTGCTGGCTCCATACTCCTTATTGTGTGAGTGCTTTAAAATTCTCACAGGGATTGTCACACCATTAGAGACAATTAAGGAGAAACATTAATGTCTTCTGCTCATACTTTACATGCAATCATGTTCCTGTTTGCTGTCCATAGTGTATTCTGCTGCCTGGCTGTATATCTTCTTGGTGGATTCCTCTATCAGCGACTGGTAGTTGGAGCAAAGGGAGTTGAACAGTTTCCCAACTATGCCTTTTGGTCAGAGATCGGCAACTTATCTGCTGTAAGTAAAATTACGTATACGTTTGTGACCCTGGACCACAAAACCAGTCATAAGGGTCATTATATTGAAAGCTGGATAAATAAGCTTTCCATTGATGTATGGTTTGTTAGGATAGGACAATATTTTGCAGAGATGCAACTATTTGAATATCTGAGGGTGCAGAAAAATCAAAATATTGAGAAAGTCTCCTTTAAAGTTGTTTAAATGAAGTTTTTAACAATGTATGGTTTTCATATATTTACAGTAGGAAATTTACAAAATATCTTCATGGAACATGATCTTTGCTTAATATCCAAATTTTTTTTGGCATAAAAGAAAAATCGATCATTTTGACCCATACAATGTATTTTTGGCTGGTTAAGACTGGTTTTGTGGTCCAGGGTCACATTTGTCTCGGTTTATCTTCTGTTTTGGTCTTTATGAACAAATGTTTTTTTTTATCGTTACAGGACGGATGTGATTTTGTCTGTCGCTCCCGTGGCAACAGAGAAGAGCCGCCCACATATAGAGGCGTGGCTACTGAACCTCTAGGGGAGGAGCCAGAGGAAAGGGATGACCATTTACTTCCCATGTGACCAAATCATAACAACCAGTGAGAAATGATGCTGGACAGTTATTACGGTTTTGTAACCCAAAGAGAGGTGTTCAGTTCAGCAGGCGTGTTCCTAGTTCAGAAGTGCTGCTGTTTTTGTTTTGTTTTTTAACTTCCCAATAGCACTTATTCTCTATTTATCCCTTAAAATGTTAATTTGGTGTTTGTTAAATGTATGTAAATGTTTGTTTCAAATATCCAAAGACCCACAATTATTAGATAATTTGGTATTTGTGACAAAATGTCATCATCAAATGCAACACTGTTTTCTCTCTTCATAGGAATTAAAAGACATCAGCGCTGCTTGACTGCATTACTTGTAGTTTGGTACAAGTACTTAATTTGTTTCGAACGATTAAATCAAGTTTTACTTGCAGGATAAACCCATTCATTTTTAAGCTGATACTTCACCCGCTCATACTCCGAATGTTCAAAAATTAACTAATATTGATTATTTGACAAATTGGACTGCTTTACATTCCAAATTAGCTGTTTGTTGTGAAATATTGTGTTAGTATGAAGAAGTTACAAGGATCTGATGAGGCTTACCTTTTCAGCCTATTACAGTCTGTATGCAATGTTTCCAAATAATGTTATTAATATCGTAAAGTTTAATAATAAGATATATTTAAATAGAAGACCCATTTGTGACAAGTTACTGTTGACAACAATTAACAGTTAAAGTGAAACAACAAAAGGAAATCCATTTGGTTGGTTTTCTTTTAACTTTGTCTGCTTGATATTGCAAATGTTTAGGATTCTTTGACTGTGGGATCTATTTCATACAGTATAAATGACTGTAAATCCTCACTGGAAACCACAGGACAAATTCCAGACTATGACAGAGTAGCTTTATGTTTTTCTTTCACCGCTTTTAAGTACTGTGTGTTTGAATGCACTGAGGCTTTTTTTTTGTTTTTAGTGGAGTCATATATTTACTCTAAACATAACCATGTTCTTGGGGAGCCAAGATTATGGCTGAGCATAAACACTCCTGTTTTTGAGGTATATAGATCATAACCTTATAACTCTTTACAGAATCAGGAGGAAGAGAGCTGATGGTAATAAACCCAAGCCATACAGGGTGTTCTATTACTATGTGTCACCTAAGTTTTGGTCAGTTAGTTAGAGGCTGCTTGACAAGCACTATCAGATTGAAAATGCTGGTTTAGCATCTGCTTTAGTTACTAGAGTCCACATTAATAGCAGAAATGTATGATGCGTTTGGCTTGATTCGGATACAAGCCTGTGCAAAGAGGTGACTTCACTGTTCTTGCTACTGCTTTGTTCTTTACAATTTTAGTGTGAAAATATTAATTTTGTTTGCTTTGGAATTATTGAGGAGAAAGTGTGAATAAAGTGTTTGATTACTGGTGTGTGTGTGCACTTGTGTAATATTCTTTATTCTGAAATGGTGTTGTGCTGCAGTATTGCATCTTGCATTGTTAACAATGAAATGTTTTTTGATGGCTCATAACTTAAGAACTAGGCCTATGCTTTATTGAATGGTTGAATGACTTGCTGCAACAGGCATTTCCTCTTGACTAAATCAAGAGGGCCTGTTTAAAGTTATGTTATTTGTCTAATAGTTGTGTGATTACTGTGTGTGTGTGTGTGTGTGTGTATATATATATATATATATATATATATATATATATATAATATAGGTGCTGGTCATATAATTATAATATCTTGATTAATTTCACTAATTCCATTCAACAAGTGAAACTTGTATAATGTATACATTCATTCCACACTATATAGATATATTTCAAGTGTTTATTTCTTTTAATTTTGATGATTATAACCGACAACTAATGAAACCCCCAATTCAGTATCTCGGAAAATTAGAATATTGTGAAAAGGTTCAGTATTGAAGACACCTGGGGGGTGTTCCATAAAACAAATTTACCAAATAAGCCAGGTTTATTTTAGTTAGTCTGACTTATTGTCACTTGATTTGGCTCAAAATAAGTCAGACTAACTGAAATAAGCCTGACTTATTTGGTAAACTTGTTTTATGGAACTCCCCCCTGGTGCCACACTCTAATCAGCTAATTAACTCAAAACACCTGCAAAGGCCTTTAAATGGTCTCTTAGGCTACGTTTACATTAATCCGGATACATTTGAAAACGGAGTTTTCGTTTTAAAATGCTCTCTGTCCACACTAGCGTTTCCAAGCGTTTTCCAAAAGTTTCTCATCCCCAGGCCACTGAAACGTAGGAAAACATCAAATTCGCCTTACTGCGCATGCGTAAAGCCTCCAAAAGTATTCAGACGTAATATGTTTTCACGCAGTTCTTCTGGCGGAATAATTTACGGAAATATCTCATCCTCCACTGACGCGTCTATATCGCGCTCAATCATATTTGATCTGAAAAGCAGTTGTCGTCATGTTTTTTCAGGACAGCAAAAGTAAATTTTCTGTCATCATTTTAGCACTGCAATTTGAAGAGTGTAAAAGGTAAATCTCTTTAGCAGCAGTGTGACAGCAAAGGCACAATTACTGGTGTAAACATAGTTCTCTTACGAGAGATCTCTCGTACTGCGTAAGTATCTTACGCTAGGGGAAAATCCTTTTCTGCGAGATATTGAAGCCAAAAATTATCCTTAATTTTGAAATAATGTAAAGCGCGTTGCAGCAGCATACAGACATAGGCGAAACAGCTTGCGCGCCTATTGGCTGCTCTGCGGCAACTGCAGCAGCCTATTAGAGCGAGGCCTGACGCGACGCCAGATCCAATGGGGGCATTTCGCACCCTTTGCGTCGCTTCGCGCCCTTTTCGTAGCTTCCCGCCTAAAAGGGCGTGGTCTAGACCTATAAAGACCGCTCATAGGCAGCTATTATCTGATTTTTCATCCTTCAAGCGAAGCACACGCATCGCTGGAGCCGGATAAGAAGCCGCCGTTTGACTGCAAGCATCTCAGCGGAACGAGCCACTGAAGCTGCTGGCCACGCCGCCTTCCGTGCCTTCCTGCTGCGCTTTCCGGCGCTTATATCCTTTCAATAAATAAGTGTGTGTTGCCGCTGCAATACACACTTATCATAAAAGAGCAAAAGCGTCTTTGCGGCTCATGCCGAGCCACACTCAGCGACGGGGACCACCACGATATCTGCGTTTCCTGCCTGGGTGAGGAGCACGCGGTGATCGCGCTCGCTGAGGGCGGCTGCCCTCAGTGCGAACTATTGCCATTAGCGACTCTGAGGACTCGCGTGGCATTCTTCACTGAACCTGCTCCCCCGCCTGCCGCGGTGTCGCGCCGTAAGAAGCGCCGTGCCCAGCGGGCTCCGGAACTCCCCCTCAGCCAACAAAGCTCGCCGGTTCGCCCGCCAGCTTCACCGATCTCGTCAGCCCCCGTCTCGGACGTTAAATGGCTGCTGTCTGCCGCCGCTTGCGTCGACGCTGCTGACGAAGGGACTGTCATGGAGGAGGAGGAGGATTCCTGCTCTATCCTGGCGTCGTGCAGTGAGGATTGGGAGAGCTCTGCGGACCTCGCTCCCCCCGCACACGCCTCGTCAGGTACGAGAGTGTCAATTGAGGCAGAATTGATGAGGATCCTCACACAGGCCACGGCGAGCCTTGGCCTCGAGTGGTCCTCACCAGAGCAGCCCGCTCGCAACTGGCTGGACGGCTGCTTTCTGCCAAAAGGGGAGCGCGCTTCAAGCGCGTCGAAACCGGCGCCTTTTCTTCCTGAGCTACATGAAGAACTGGCTAAGTCCTGGAGCGCCCCCCCACTTGACGAGAGTGCGCCCTTCTTCTTCTCTTGCATTCTCTGCTGTAGACGGCGCCGAGAAGAGAGGATACCTATCGATGCCGCCGGTCGAAGAGGCGATTGCAGCCCACTTGTGCCCGCCCTCTGCTGGACGGCGTGCTAAGTCGGCGCTGCCCTCAAAAGCCTGCCGCCAAACGTCTAGCCTGCTCCGCCGCGCGTACACCGCCGCTGGGCAGGCCGCGTCAGTGCTGCACACTATGGCCACGCTGCAGATCTTCCAGGCTGACCTCCTCCGAAGGCTGGATGAGGAAGGCTCTGAAGCGATCTGTGTGCCGGACTTAAGAAGCGCCACGGACCTCGCTCTCCGCGCTACAAAGTCCGCAGCACAAGCCATGGGACGTAACATGGCCGCGCTTACGACAACCGAGAGACATCTGTGGCTGACGCTTTCAGAAATGGCCGAGTCCGAACGCACGGCGTTCCTCGACGCCCCACTCTCACCTGCTGGCTTGTTCGGATCCTCTGTCAAGGATTTCGAGGAGAGATTCGCAGAGGTACAGAAAGCGTCTCAGGCGATGAGGCACTTCCTGCCGAAGCATTCTAGTTCTGTTGCCGGCCGTGGAAGACCGCCCGCGCAGAACTCACGAACTCAGCCTCAGCCCGCCGCAGCAGCTTCGCAGCGTCACCGAATGCAGGGCGCGAGACCGCGTTCCCGCTCTTCAGGCCGCCGTCCCGTCGGACGCAGCCAGAGGCCCAGAATTGAATTGAAACCTGAGCCTCCGAAGCTGTCCTAGCAAAGCTAGGAAAAAGACGGTGTACGAGTCCCGCTGTCGCTGGACTCCCACCAAAGGTATTCGCTTGTCCAGTTCCAAGAAATGTGACTGTTCCAGTGTATTTTGCAGCCAACAAACCGGCTCTGTCGCCCGTTTGCCTGTACTCAAAAGCCGTTCTCACGGCTACCCAGATAAATTCAAAAAAGAGTGTATTTTCTGGTGTCCCGGCCACGGCCGATGGTGTTTCACGTGTAGTCAGAATGCCCACTTCCCAGTGCCCATCTCTACACACAAGCACACCCTGTCACACAGGTCACGCGCACATAAAATCGACTCGGATCGATTGCGCTTCACAACCGGCCACGGCCGATGGTGTTTCACGTGTAGTCAGAATGCCCACTTCCCAGTGCCCATCTCTACACACAAGCACAACCTGTCACACAGGCCCCGTGCACATAAAATCAACTCAGATCGATTGCGCTTCACATGTGGTAAACGTGCCCACTTCACAGTGCCCACAGACATCACATTATGCACGTCAAAAGGTTTCTGTAAAAACGAAACTAACGTGCATGCAGGCGAACGGTGTTTGCAGTGTGTTAAATGTGCCTGATGTAACGGGAGACCTCACGTGACCTGGTGCGTGATCTAACATGGCGGCGCCCGTCTGCTAGACTGCAAACTACTTTTTTTTTGTTTTCCTTTTCTATTCTCTCGTGTTTTCTCCAATTTCTTTCATCGTACACATTTTTCGTTACAAAACTGGACTATAACATTATACAATCTGGATCATCTCGAAGGATACATCGACGCACACTACAACACACTCTGCGGCCTCATGAACAAGGATAAATCAGAACACAACAAAAAAAGTAAAGGTAACCTCACCCCAATCACCAAAAGACCCCGTCCCGATTCACCTTCCAGTCCGAGTTTATCACCATCTACATCACCAAAACTGTCATGCTGCACGGAGGTAAGCGACATTCTAATCTCAATTGAAAATAAACTTTCCGGACTTGATACCAGGATCGCACTGATTGAAGTAATACACAAGGAACTCCAGGAACTACGACACAGTTTAGAATTTAGCCAAGAACAAATCGACACTCTCACTAAAGAAAATAATTTTTTAAAGGACTCAGTTCACGCACTTACCGCTCAACTCGCGTCCGTTGCCACAGAAAACAAAACCATGAAAGAAAACATTTTGGACTTACAAACGCGCAGCATGAGGGACAATTTAGTTTTCACCGGCATCCCAGAACAATCTCCAGACGACCCCGAAAAATCAGTCAAGGACTTTATGATACAACAACTGAAACTACCATCCGAAACTGTACAGACCATCACTTTTCACCGTGTTCACCGCATCAGATCTCAAAACAACAACAACCGCCCACAACCGATCATCGCAAAATTTGAACACTATAAACACAAAGAACTGGTTCAGAAGCAAGGCAGGCAGCTTAAAGGCACAAACTATGGTCTCAACGAACAATACCCAAAGGACATTCTCACACGTCGAAAACAACTTTTCCAAATCCGAAGACAGAAAATAAATGAAGGAAAAAGGGCAATCATTACAGTGGACAAATTATACATAGACGGACAACTATATCGTGATAAGGACATTACCCCCTGGCTTTTTTGAACATTCCATTCCCATTCCTAAAATCAATAACTGCTTCAATGCTCTCTCTCTCTCTCTCTCTCTCTCTCTCTCTCTAACATATAAGATGTGTTTTTGTCTATGCACCTAGGTCTCGTGTACCCCCCCCCCATGTTCCGCTAGATGTTTGCATTTAATGTTGTTGTTTTTTGTTTTTGTTTTTTTGTGTCATTTGTGCTATTGGTTTGTTTGTTTGTTTGTTTATCAATGTCCAATCTGTCGATTATTTTTGTCAGTCTGCCAACAACATTGCATCATTACATACATTCACACATACATTGCTACTCCCTTTCGAAATTACACACTCATACATATACAATACTAACAGGCTCACACATTCATTTACATCTGTTTATTTTTTTTATTTTTTCTAAAATATGTCATCTATCACTTTTGTAACCTGGAACGTTCGTGGACTTGGCTCTCAGACAAAGAGGATCAAAGTTCTTAACCATTTAAATAAACTACAAGCTGACATATGCCTATTACAAGAAACACATCTATCAGAATCTGATCACAACAAAATTAAATCACCAAAGTTCAATCAATTATTCTCGGCTCACTACAACACAAAACAGAGAGGAGTATGTATTTTAATAAGTAAAAAAATGTCATTTGTCCATAATTCCACCATTACAGACCCCGATGGACGTTTTGTCATTATAAATATCTCAATTAATAATAACCCAGTTACAATTGGCAATATATACGGCCCAAACACAGATGACCCATCTTTCTTTCATAACTTTTTTTCCCTCATTTCAAATTTTTCTAATTGTCCAGTCATAATAGCAGGCGACTTTAATACAACTCTAGACTCAACAATAGATAAATTGAACAGCTCAGACAATAAACGTATTTGGAAATCTGCAGAGACCATAAAACAGTTCATGAGTGATTTTGGTCTTGGCGATAGTTGGCGTTTACAGCACCCGAACGTTAAAGAATACTCATTTTTCTCTACTGTCCATCACTCATATTCCCGCATTGACTTTTTCCTTACAAGTAATTCTATCATGTCAAAAATTTCTGAAACAAAGATTCATCCAATAGTCATTAGTGACCATGCCCCAGTAACATTAAAATGGAACATAATTAGCCCACATAAACCAATTACTAGATGGCGGTTTAACACATCCCTTCTGAAAGATCATGACTTTGACAGTTATTTTAAAAAAGAGTGGGCATGCTTTCTAGAGATGAATGACTCCCCCGAATCATCTCCATCCCTTCTGTGGGAAGCAGGGAAAGCTGTATTAAGAGGAAACATCATTTCATTTTCTGTTTACAAAAAAAGGAAAGAGAAGGAGCAACAGGCAGAACTCGAACAAAAAATCAAAGAATTGGAAGACATCAACATAAATAACCCAACAGAAGAAACACAGGTTGCATTAAGAAAATACAAATTTAAACTGAATGAATTAATCAATAAACACACCCAATTTCTCATTCAGAGACTAAGACAAGAAAATTTTCATCATAGTAACAAATCTGGTAAATATTTGGCAAATCAAATCAAACAAAATAAAGAAAAAACAACAATACCAGTCATTACAGACACAGCAGGGAAGTCCACCAACTCACCAGAAGAAATAAATCAAATCTTTCAAAACTATTACAATAAATTATATTCTTCTGAAAAAGATCCAAGTCAGGACAACATCAATTCATTTCTTAACAATATCAACCTACCTCAACTTAGTAACCATCAAATAAACATTCTTGAAGCCCCATTAACAGAACATGAAATTTTTAATGCTCTTAATTTAATGCCGAACAATAAAGCACCAGGTCCAGATGGATTCCCTGCTGAGTTCTACAAACACTTCTGGTCCATCTTATCACCACTTTTTATCCGAATGATAAATGAATCAAAACAAAAATCTAAACTCCCAGATAACATGAATACAGCTACAATTTCACTCCTTCTCAAACCCAACAAAGACCCAACAGTTCCGTCAAGTTATCGTCCAATTTCACTAATTAATGTAGACATTAAAATCATCGCTAAAGCACTAGCTCACAGAATAGAAAAAGTCACACCATCCATAATCCATCCAGACCAAGCTGGTTTCATTAAAAACAGACTCGCATCAAACAACACACGCAGACTTTTTAACTTAATGTATTACTCATCAATTAAAAAAGCAAAAACCATCATAGTCTCCCTCGACGCAGAAAAAGCATTTGATAGAGTCAACTGGAAATTCCTGTTTTCCACATTAGAGAGGTTTGGTTTTGGGGAGTCATTCATCAACTGGATCAAAATTCTGTATACGTCACCTTCAGCCACTGTTATCACCAATGGACTAACATCACGTAGCTTCACACTGCACCGGGGGACTAGACAAGGATGCCCACTCTCCCCTTCACTATTCACCATCTTCATTGAACCACTAGCAGCAGCTATCCGTCAAAACAGTTACATTAAAGGAGTTCAAACATTAAGTATACACCATAAAATAAGTCTTTATGCCGATGATATTTTATTATATTTACAAGACCCCCCCTCATCATTACAAGAAACGATTAAACTCATTGATTCATTCTCAAAAATTTCTGAATACTCAATCAATTGGAGCAAATCTGCTATACTTCCATTACACTCTTCCTGCTTAGATGTGACATCCCAGACACCACCGATTCCTCTGTGCACCAATTATATCACATATCTAGGTATTAATGTTTCCCCCAGGCTGTCAGAGTTGTTTGGACTAAACTACACACCATTACTCAAAACAATAGAAGATGATCTTCATCGCTGGATGAATTTACCACTATCCATTATGGGCAGAATATCAGTAATTAAAATGTACTCCCGAAATTAAATTATTTATTCACAATGATTCCAACACAGCCCACCATTACCTGGTTGAAATCACTAGATTCAATAATTACCAAATTTTACTGGAAAAACAAGACCCCAAGAATCAAACTCACTACTTTACAGAAATCAAAAACACAAGGAGGACTGGAAGCACCACATTTTTATCATTACTTTTTGGCCAACCAGCTCCAATATATACATAAATGGATCCACCCTAACCCATCAGAAAACACATGGCTAGATGTTGAACAAACAATTTGTAAGGACATTAACACTTCAGAATTACCCTTCCTTAACCGGACAATCAAAAAACATTACTGTTATAAAATGCCAACAATAGCTGCAACTCTGACAGCCTGGTGGAAATTTCACCAAATAACAAACTCCACGCTTGCACCATCTAAATTCACCCCGATTTGGAATAACCCAGATTTTATAGTTAACAAGAAGCCACTTAATTTACGCACATGGGCAGAAAAGGGCATAACACAACTTCAGCATATCTTTTTAAATAATAACCTGGCACCATTTTCCCACTTGGTCCAGAAATACGGTATTGGGAGTAATTGTTTCTTGGAATATTCACAAATCAAATCATCAATTCAATCAAAAATTGACATTCGTACAACTAATCTAGACCTTTCACCTCCAATCTCAGAACTAATTAATATATCTTCCTTAAAAAAACTACTCTCCAAATTATACAGGATAATATCAAAATCAGACAACACATTGAGCCTACCAAACGCAAAATGGGAATCAGACTTATCCATTACTCCTGATGCCGCTTTCTGGACACAAATCTGCAAAAATATCTACTTCATGACAAAAAATGCCAACCTGCAACTTATACAGTATAAAGTACTTCATAGATTTCATCTAACTGGACGCAAACTATTCAAAATGGGTTTTACTTCAGAAATATGCACTCATTGTACACAAAACACTCCAGACACCTATTTTCACGCCATTTGGCATTGCACCTCAGTTAAAACATTTTGGGAAAACATAACTGGCTCACTATCAAATCTTCTGGGATGTCACGTCCCACTATCTCCCTCCCTCTGTTTACTAGGCGACATATCACTAACCAACTTAAATAATACAAACACTCAGTTGCTCTTAGTGGCCCTAACTATCGCCAAGAAAACTATCCTCATGAACTGGAAATCAAGGAATACTATACATATTGCATCTTGGAAAAACTTACTAATAGAGTACATATCCATGGATAACCAGTTCACTTCAATCACAAAAAATACATCAGAATTACACTCCTCTTGGTTATCTCTTGTAAACTTCCAACAATCATGAACCCACTCACCACTTTTTGTCTGAAACCACCATCAAAATTACAACCCTCTTGGTTAAATCTCATAAACAAGCTGACCCTCTTTGTCTGAAGCCACCCTCAACCATACAACTTCATCAATATCTAGAAGAAAAGAAAAATAAATAAATAAATAATAATTGAGGGGGTAAAGAGGGTTAAGAGGAGGTAGCAACATTGTTGTAATATCACACCTAATTAAGTATTTAAGTTTATTTAAATTATTAACATTACACACTATTATTATCATTATTAATATAAGTATAATTTTTATTTTATTTTTATTTTTTTTCTCTTATTCAAGCTCGCTCTCTCTTTTCTTCAACTCTCTTCCTAACACCACATCTACCCCCCCCCCCCCCCTTTTATTTTGTATTTGTTTATTAATTTTTATTTATTTTTTTCTCCCCTGTTTTCTCCTTTTCTGCCTCTGGGCCCCAGTTGGCTGTGACATCTGGCTGTGACATCTGTGACCCTGTTCTATGTGACCCTGTTCCCAAGAAGGCCCATGTCACACCTCTCTTCATATCCCTGCACTGGCTACCGGTTACAGCACGCATCAAATTCAAGACACTGATGCTGGCCTATAGGACAGCCACCGGCTCATCACCGGCCTACCTCCATTCACTACTACGCATCTACACTCCCTCCAGAAGTCTGAGATCCTCTAGCGAAAGACGCCTTATTGTACCACCACAGAGAGGCATGAAATCACTTTCCAAAACATTCTCCTTCAATGTCCCTGCCTGGTGGAATGATCTTCCCACCCCCATCCGAAACGCTGACTCCATTACTGTCTTCAAGCGACTGCTGAAAACCCATCTTTTTCGACACTATCTGACTATCTGAAAAAAAAAAAAAAAAAAAAATTCTCCTCTCTTTCCTGATCTTCCCTTTCTAGCCCGTACTCATCTGACAACGCCTGACATATGGTACTTTTGAGCACTTCCTATGTCGATCTGCCTCCTTAGGATGAATTATTTGTTGTATTCCCAATTGTAAGTCGCTTTGGATAAAAGCGTCTGCTAAATGAATAAAATGTAAAAATGTAAATGTATGTGGCTCGGATTGGCTGCAGGGGGGTGCACTGGGAGGCCGGGGTCCTTTTACCTTCAGATTACCCTGAGTTTATTGCCACTGATTAGCACTACATGTCTGGCTTTTTAATGCTTTATACATTAGTTGACATACACATACATATACATCATGAAGAGAAAAAAAAAAAAAAAAAAAAAATTACACATAGGGTAAGTGTGACTGCACAGGGATAGTCCCACGCTGCACGTCACACTTTTCTTTTAATGCATCTCACATTAGTTGAACATTCATCTATCACAAATAAAAAGGGTTAAATATTAAAAAATAAAAGTACAAACAAATAGGGTAAGCTGGACATGTGTGCATGGTGGCCCGGGGGTGGGAGTTAGGGCCCTGTGCCTCCACGGCACCTCTACTAGATGGCCGTCCGGGTGACGTGAGCAGGGGATTAACTGGGCAGCTGTGTAATAACTCAATAGTGTTGTTTTTTTTTTTTTTTGTAGTGTATATATGTATGTATGTATATGTATGTATATATGTATATTAGGGCTGTCAAAATTAACGCGTTAATCGCGCGTTAACGCAAATTCATTTTAACGGCACTAATTTTATTAACGCGCGATTAACGCAGCGCGCATTTCTGTTTGACCCACTACCTAGCCCATAGTTAAAGAAATGGATGCAGTGCTGCCAACCTAGCGAAAAGTGTCTAGCAACAATACATAAACACATAATTGGACAAACCCAATATAGTTTCTGAGGCTCTTCGGTTTTGCTGAACGTGCGTGAGGTCTCCCAATGAATGCGCGCGCACCTCCCTCTCTTCATATCTGCGTCTGCTCTGTTCAGCGA
This sequence comes from Garra rufa, assembly GCF_049309525.1. Lineage (NCBI taxonomy): Eukaryota > Metazoa > Chordata > Actinopteri > Cypriniformes > Cyprinidae > Garra > Garra rufa. The sequence goes on from NC_133369.1 coordinate 37,324,098, forward strand.
GCGGCAGTGGAGCAGCGCTTTCGGTTAAAACAGATGTTATGTTCATTCCAGTGCTTGAAGTGGGCCGGTACGCAGGTACTTCTGTATTTTATCCTTTTGCGTACACCGGCACTTCTGCCATATTTAATGAATGCAAGCGGAGTCGGGCTACGTTAGGATTGTTGCTGTGGGGTTGATGCGTAAAGCCACATACGAGTATGCACGCGAAAACGGCGTATTAAATGCACGTCAAACACATGCATAATTGCATATCATATGTACGCCAAAGTTAATTTCAGCTTGTTAATAGCACGCCAAATAGAAACAGAAAGTCGTGCTAGTGCGCATTTGCATGAGACCAGGCTCTCCAATCAGTACATTATAACCAAAACAATACATTAAAACATAAAAGAAGCAGGTTTTTGGGATCACATAACTTTAAATGGCTAAACACCTAAAAAGTCAAAGGATCCTGAAGGCATTCAAACAGGAAGTTAAAAACAACGATAATAATGCAGGGAATAGTGACTTATGTCCAGATGCCGGTAAATGATTCTTTTCAGTGATTGAATCATGATCATAATTCAGGATTTTTTTTCAGTTATTATTTCATATTACTTTGGTTGTCTGATAACAGAAATATTACATCAAAACAATGGAAACAGTTTTGTTGAGAACTTGGCTGCATCAAATGACAGTATGTGGGCACCTAGAGGCAAACAAATGTAATAATAAACGTAGATTTTGCATGTTCAGAAGAAGTGAGCTGCCCTGTCCTGCAAATAATGTAAACAGGCTTGTGTAAGTAAATTGCTCAGTGCAAAGAAAGAGAAGTAATGGGAACCTGGTGTTTCTATGTTCTTTTTTTCATGTGTCTAATAGACATGAACAAGTTATTTGAAAAACATCTATGACATTTGAAACAAGTTAGTCTAGTCAAGTATGGTTTCACTGATAATAAGCACATATTTGCTTAAAGCATCCATGCCAATGTTGATTAGAGTATTAAAAACTTTAAAAAGTGTTAATTTAAGGTACATTTAGAACAGATAAAAATGTGCGATTAATCGCGAGTTAACTCAAGACAACCATGCGATTAATCGCGATTAAAAATTTTAATCGATTGACAGCCCTAATGTATATATATATATATATATATATATGTATGTATGTATGTATGTATGTATGTGTATATATATGTATATATATATTTATAATAATAAGGAATACCTTATTTTTATTTTATTTTATAGATATTCTATTTATATATCCTATATATTACTAAATTACTATATTAATAGAATTGCCCTCTTCTTGATCCTCAAACCTCCCCTCATTCTTGATTAAAGTAGTTCATTTAAAATGTTATTATTATTATTATTATCATTACTATTATTACTCACCCTGACCACTGAGTACCATTCACACCCTCCATCCTCTAATTTTTGTTAATACTACTATCATCATTTTTATTATTTTTTTTATTATGTCTGTGGTACTTTTCTACATGTTCCCTTGTGTTCCAACCTCGACACAGTTATAATTACCACTTACACGCACACTCACATGCACACACAAATCATGTTTACAGTCATGTATGTTTTGTTGGCCTTTGATGTATCACCTGTAAATAGTATATTTGTTGGCAATAAAAAAAAAAAAAAAAAAAAAAAAAAAAAATGTGCCTGTTGCCACACAACCACATCCACACACAGACATAATAGTTCCCGCTATCAGCGTGCCCCACGCCCCGAATGTCACGAGCACGTCTCTGGTGCCACAGCACACCGAAACCACTCCGTTACTGAAAGAACGGAGCGCGCTTCGTATTCAACCTCTAGCTATTCATGCAAACGCATGGGAAAAGCTTCCAGGGGTTTCGAAATGGGTGCTGGACATTATAAAAGGCGCATCGAGACCACAATGCAGACAGAAGCAGCACACCTGCTTCGAGCCGAAGTGGCGAAACTATTGAGCAAAGGGGTCATAGAGCCCCTTTCTCAAGCTCAAAGCGAAGGAGGGCTGTACAGCAGATATTTCCTGGTACCGAAAAAGTTCCTGGTGGTCTCAGACCCATATTAGATCTAAGGCAACTGAACAAAGCGCTGGTGAAGCGTCGGTTCAGGATGCTCACGACCAGAAAAATCCTTGCGCAAGTTCGCCAAGGAGACTGGTTCGTGTCAGTGGATCTGAAAGACGCGTATTTTCAAATACAGATAGCGTCACGTCACAGGCGATTTTTGAGATTCGCCTTCGAGGGCCAGGCATATCAGTACACAGTCCTGCCGTTCGGTTTGTCCCAGGCACCCCGTACATTTACGAAGTGCATGGACGCAGCGCTCGTTCCTCTCAGACTGAAAGGCGTGCGCATACTGAACTATTTGGACGATTGGCTGATTCTAGCGCAGTCTCGCTCAGTGCTTGTACAGCATACGACCATGTTACTCGATCACCTCGAGAATTTGGGTCTCAGAGTCAATTGGGCGAAGAGCTCCCTGTCCCCCAGTCAGAAAACTTCCTTCCTGGGCACAGAATTGGACTCGCTGTCAATGATAGCGCGGCTGTCATCACAGCGTGCAGCGGACATTCAGCACACAGTGGGCTCGTTCCGCTGCGGCGCGTCCGTCCCGCTCAAAAAATTTCAGAAAATGCTGGGTCTCATGGCCTCAGCGTCATCAGTTCTGCAGCTGGGTCTGCTATGTATGCGCCCACTGCAGTTCTGGCTGAAAGCGCGCGTCCCGCGTCAAGCGTGGGCATCCGGTCGGCTTCGTCTCACGGTCAATCAGAAATGTGTCACAGCCCTGAAACCGTGGAAAGCAGTCGACTGGTACCAGTCAGGTGTAAGCCTGGGGACTTCCTCGAGAATAAAAGTGGTGTCTACGGACGCGTCCACCTCGGGATGGGGGGCTCTGCTCGAGGGCAGACCGTCTTTTGGCCAGTGGTCAGAACGGGAAAAGCTCCTGCATATCAACCGCCTCGAAATGCTGGCAGTACAGAACGCGCTGATGCGCTTCTGTCCCCTAATAAAAGGAAACCATGTACTAGTCCGCTCAGACAACATGTCAGTGGTTTCCTATATAAATCGCCAGGGCGGTCTCAGGTCCAAAAACCTATACAGACTTGCAGAACGCCTCCTGGTATGGGCTCAGCGCAACCTGCGCTCGCTGAAAGCAGCGCATGTGCCGGGGCTTCTAAACATAGGGCCAGACAGACTGTCCAGGAACAATGTTCCAGCAGGCGAATGGTCTCTACACCCACAGACAGTACAACTACTGTGGAAAAAATTCGGCAGAGCGGAAGTAGACCTGTTTGCGTCTCCGAACAACGCTCACTGTCTGGAATTTTACTCAAAAAGCAGAGACGCGCTGGCCCACGAATGGCCCCGCCGTCATCTCTATGCTTTTCCCCCCGTCTCTCTCCTACCTCAGGTGATAGAGAGGGTCAGGGAAAAAGGATGTTCAATACTGCTGATAGCGCCGTTTTGGGAAAACCAGCCCTGGTTCCCAGCGCTGATGCAGCTGACGAGCACTGCCCCGTGGCCGATACCAGTGAGGAGAGACCTTCTCTCTCAGGCCAGCGGCTCGATTTGGCATCCTCACCCAGAGCTGTGGTCCCTTCATGTCTGGGCCACCAGCGAATATATGATGAACTCCCTAAAGGAGTATTAAACACGATCACGCAGGCTAGAGCCCCTTCTACGAGACGGCTCTATTCCTCAAAATGGTCAGTGTTTTCAGGCTGGTGCGCAGCTCGCGGCTCGTCACCCACTAGCTGTGGTGTGATGGAGGTGCTTTCCTTTCTACAAGAGCTGCTGGACAAGGGCAGAACCCCGTCCACGCTCAAAGTCTATGTGGCGGCCATAACAGCGTTTTCGAGCACAACGCTAGGTCAGTCAATAGGAAGGAACGATTTAGTTATTCGCTTCCTGAGGGGAGCTAGAAGACTAAATCCCCCCAGACCTCCCTCAGTCCCCGTATGGGACCTTTCTGTGGTATTAGAGGCCATGAAAAGCTGGTTTTCCCAAAACGGCGCTATCAGCAGTATTGAACATCCTTTTTCCCTGACCCTCTCTATCACCTGAGGTAGGAGAGAGACGTGGGGAAAAGCATAGAGATGACGGCGGGGCCATTCGTGGGCCAGCGCGTCTCTGCTTTTTGAGTAAAATTCCAGACAGTGAGCGTTGTTCGGAGACGCAAACAGGTCTACTTCCGCTCTGCCGAATTTTTTCCACAGTAGTTGTACTGTCTGTGGGTGTAGAGACCATTCGAGCCTCTGCAGACGATTGATTTGAAATACCTGTCTCTTAAGACTGTGTTTCTGCTGGCTCTCGCTTCAGTGAAGCGCATAGGGGATTTGCACGCACTCTCTGTGAGCGCGACGTGCATGGAATTTGGACCTAATGACTCTAAAGTCATACTCAAACCCAAACATGGTTACGTTCCAAAATCACTCAGCACACCGTTTAAGGCACAGGTCATCGTGCTGTCAGCCCTACCGGTCAATGATGAGGAAACGGACGCGAGCCTCCTATGCCCAGTCAGGGCATTACGAGCTTACGTGTCTCGCTCGTCTGCTTTTAGACAGAGAGAGCAGCTTTTTGTTTCGTTTTACGGGCGTCCCAAGGGACTGGCCACGTCGAAACAGAGCTTATCCAGATGGATAGTTGATGCTATTGCGTTGGCATATGCTTCCAAGGGCATGCAGTGCCCTCTAGGTGTCAGAGCACATTCCACGAGGGGCGTGGCCTCATCGTGGGCTTGGTCGAGTGGGATTGCCTTGCAAGATATTTGTACGGCGGCGGGCTGGGCCTCTCCGTCTACATTTATAAGGTTTTACAACCTGGAGGTTCCCGCCTTACAGGCCAGATTGCTGTCAGTCTAGATGTTCAGTGTTGTCTAACCTGATGTTATCAGCTCGGAATGCTGCGTCTACTGAGCACAGCTCTAGGGTCGACAGTGAAAGTAATAGCACAAGATGTGTCTGGGCAAACTGTGTGAAGACCCTTATTCTTACGTCAGCTCAGGCCGTAACCCCGCCCTGTATGTACGTTTACTTAGCGTCTGAGTGACGCTGCACTATGTGGAAGAGTGCGGCGTTGCCCCTCCCTCTTCTCCGGACTCCCTGTGAGTTCTATAGGTGATTATGAACTGTATGAACCCCGGGCTTTCGCCCTTGGGTCTTTGGTGTCAGATCTCAGCATGCACGGCGTTTTACACTGGGTCCCCTAGCGTAAGATACTTACGCAGTACGAGAGACCTCTCGTAAGAGAACATACTCGGTTACTAACGTAACCTCTGTTCTCTCTAGAGAGGGAACGAGTACTGCGTATCTTGCCGTGCATGCGCAAGCTCTGGTTGCTTCGATGATGAAAAACCAGATAATAGCTGCCTACGAGCGGTCTTTATAGGTCTAGACCACGGCCTTTTAGGCGGGAAGCTACGAAAAGGGCGCGAAGCGACGCAAAGGGCGCGAAATGCCCCCATTGGATCTGGCGTCGCGTCAGGCCTCGCTCTAATAGGCTGCTGCAGTTGCCGCAGAGCAGCCAATAGGCGCGCAAGCTGTTTTGCCTATGTCTGTATGCTGCTGCAACGCGCTTTACATTATTTCAAAATTAAGGATAATTTTTGGCTTCAATATCTCGCAGAAAAGGATTTTCCCCTAGCGTAAGATACTTACGCAGTACTCGTTCCCTCTCTAGAGAGAACAGAGGTTACGTTAGTAACCGAGTACGATGTCTATTGGTACAACATGCGTCACATGACTAAATATGCGTCATCGTTTTCAAAAGCCTCCTTTTTCACAGTCCACACTACAACTTGAAAACGGCGTTTTCAATTTGGCCGGAGTTTTTAGAAATAATCGTTTTCTGTGATAAAAACGGGGTTTTCGTGTAAATGAGAGGCCAAACCGCAAGGAAATATCTCAAGTACTGCTCACTGCAGAGCCAAATGGCCTTCAGCTCCACCTCTCTTGATGTCCAGCTCCACCTCTGGCCTTAGTCTAGGGCTGTATCCGAAATCGCCCCCTATACCCTCAAATAGGGCACTATTGGAGAGACCAAAATCATACCGCACCCTGGAGAGAATTGTGATACAAAACCCATTCAAAAATGTGGGGGAGATTCACAAAGAGTGGACTGCAGCTGGAGTCAGTGCTTCAAGAACCACTACGCACAGACGTATGCAAGACATGGCCTTCAGCTGTCGCTGAACAGACAGCGTCAGAAGCGTCTCGCCTGGGCTAAAGACAAAAAGGACTGGAGTGCTGCTGAGTACAACTGAGTACAACTGACAAGACTGCTGCTACAACATAGAAAAAAATTAAATTTTCGATCCATCAAAATATCCACCATTAGCAGGTATTACAGCTCTGCATAATCTGGGCATCTGAGCTGTCAGTTTATTCAAACATTGACTTGATATATTAATCCAAGCCTCCTGAAGGATTGCCCAAAGATGATTCACACTATGCTGATATCATCCAAAAGCACACTTTGCCAGGGGTGTTTCCAAACTTTTGGAGGGCATCGAGATTTACAGTAAAATCAAACAGGGAAACAGGTTTAAAAATGCATTGTTTGATTTAGATTCAATTGAGATTGTATGCTTAGTCATGAGGGCAGGCTGAATGAATGTGAAATTAATATTACTATGTGACTCTGGACGACAAAACCAGTCATAAGGGTCAAAAGGAAATTGAGATTTATACATCACCTGAAAGCTGAATAAATAAGATTTTCTATTGATGTATGCTTTTTTACAACTGGGAAATCTTAAAATTTGAACATCTGGAATCTGAGGGTGCAAAAAATCTAAATATTGAGAAAATCACTTTTAAAGTTGTCCAAATGAAGTTCTTAGCAATGCATATAATCAAAAATTAAGTTTTGATATATTTACGGTAGGAAATTTACAGAATATCTTCATGGAACGTGATTTTTACTTGTATTGTTAGCTATTGCTACGAACATACCCGTGCTACTGGTTTTGTGGTCCAGGGTCACATATTTCAGTTCAATAATTTGTTTCCTTTTTTTCATGGCCATTATGCACCATTTATTGCCATCTATATTACCATATATTTGCATATAATAATATGTAAAAACTATGCTATTTTTTGAGTTACTGCACTATACGTAAATTAAAAATAGGTAGATTATTGCTATTAGGTTGAAATGAATAAATAAAATAAAATGTAATATCATAGTATAACCACTAGATGTCTCTATTTAAATATGGTTGCAAAATGTGTGTGTGTGTGTGTGTGCGCGCGCGTTCAATCATTTAGCAGACGCTTACAAATTAAGAAAAGAGAAGCAATCAAACCAACAAAAGTGCAACAATATTTATGTGCTGTGACATGTCCCAATTAAATTAATTCAGGCTTTTATTTATTTAAATAATAAATCGAAAAAAGAGAAGATAAGATAAGTAGACAGAACAGAAATAAAATAGAGACTGCTGGTGTTAGAAGGTCAAGTGTAGATGGAAGAGATGTCTTTGGCCGTTTCTTAAAGATGGCTAAGAACTCAGTCTCAGCTGTTCGGATTGAGTTGGGCAGGTCATTCCACCAGCAAGGAACAGTTAAGGTAAATGTCTGTGAAAGTGATTTTGTGCCTCTTTGGGACGGCACTATAATGCAGTGTTCACCGGCAGATCGCAAGCTTCTGGAGGGCACATTTGAAGTAGCGAATTTAGGTAAAGGGATGCAGAGCCAGTGGTTTTGTAGGCAAACATCAATGCTTTGAATTTTATGTGAACAGCTATTGGTAGTCAGTGCAAACTGATGAACAGAGTTGTGACATGTAATTTTTTCACAATGTGGTCAGTAAATTCAGCTGATCATCAGTCGCAACTCCAAGGTTCCTGGCTGACTTTTAGTATTTTAAGTTCCTGGGTTGGCTAAAACCACAAGGAGTTCTGTCTTGGCAAGGTTGAGTTGAAGGTGATATAGTGATGTCATGTAGATAGAGAAGAGAAGGGGTCCAAGAACTGAGCCCTGAGGCACCCCAGCAGCTAGATGTTGTGATTTGAACACCCCTCCAAGATTCCTTGAAGGACCTATCTGAGAGGTAAGACTTTTGAACCATTTGAGTGTGGTTCCTGGTTCCTTCTCTTGTTCCTGTTGTCCACTTCTGAAGCCAGACTGGTTGCTGTCCAGAAGGTTGTTCTGTGAGAGAAAGGCAGAGACTTGGTTGAACACAACTCATTCAGGTGTTTTTGCAATGAAGGAATACCAGTCTGTAGTTTTTTTAAAAAGTGCTGGGTTTTTTAAAGGGAAGTGACTTGAATGGCATAATATAATGTAAATGATGTCTCTTACTGAAATATGCAGTAGAAAATCCATGAAAGACTTCCTTTATTTAAAAAAAATCTACATTGTTATTTGCATATTTTGGACTATGGGAGGCACCATTATTTTGATGACATGAAACGGCTGCACTCCTTTAGCTAATTTACAAATTTTACCTCGACACAATTTGGAATATACAACTTAAAAAAAAAAAAATCCTGATATAATGTCACATTGTGTAGCTTTTGGTTGTAATTTTCAGTTGAAGGGCAACAAGAGAAGCGATCTAAGTTTGTTGGTAAGATGTGTTTGACAGTTTGTGATGTGGAGAATTGTAATTTTATTAATGAAAAAGTCATCAGCTAATGAAGCGAATGTATCTATTATGCGTGTATGTGTGTTGTTTATTTAAAATGTTGTCTTCTGACTCATTTACAGTCAAGCCCAGATTATTCATACCCCTGCCAAATTCTGACTTAAAGTTACTTTTATTCAACCAGCAAGTTTTTTTTTTTTTGACCGGAAATGATAGAGGCTTCTCCCAAAAGATAATAAGACGATGTATAAGAGGCATCATTGTGGAAAAAAAATATTCCTCAGCTTTTATTTACATTTGAACAAAAAGCGGCATGTCCAAAATTATTCATACCCTTTGCAAACTGTCGCTTTCTATGGGAAAGTCCAAAGTTCTATACCATTCCAAATAGTCCAAGCTGTTCTAAAGCATCCTAATTACCCTGATTCATTGGGAACAGCTGTTTTAATCAACTAAACAGGTGAAAAACAGAAGCTTTCTGCTGTTGGTTCATGGACAGTCATGGCTAAGACAAAAGAGCTCACTGAGGACCTGCGGCTGCGCATTGTGGCTGCTCACAAGTCAGAAGAAGAAGATTTTTGGTCTTCTGTTTTATGGTCAGATGAAACAAAAATTGAATTGTTTGGCCACAATGATGTAGCCTTCATTTGGAGTAAAAAAAGAAAAGCCTTCAACCCTCAGAACACCATCCCCACTGTCAAACATGGTGGTGGGAGTCTAATGTTTTGCGGGTGTTTTTCAGCCGGTGGACCAGGGAACCTAATCACAGTGAACGGCAGCATGAAAAAGGAGCAATACATCAAAATTCTCAACAACAACATCAGGCAGTCTGCAGAGAAACTTGACCTTGGGCACCAGTGGACATTTCAGCACGACAACGACCCAAAACACACAGCAAAAGTGGTAATGAAATGGTTAGCGGCCTAGCCAGAGTCCTGACTTAAATCCAATTGAGAATATGTGGAGGGAGCTAAAGATCAGGGTGATGGCAAGGAGACCCTCCAACCTGAAAGAGTTGGAGCTCATCGCTAAAGATGAATGGGCAAAAAGCTGGTCAGCAATTATAGCACTTTATAGGCGTTTGATTGCTGTAATAGCCAATAAAGGCTTTTCTATTGATTATTGAGAAGGGTATGAATAATTTTGGACATGCCACTTTTTGTTCAAATGTAAATAAAAGCTGAGAAATATTTTTGTTCCACAATGATGCTTCTTGTACATCGTCTTATTATCTTTTGGGAGAAGCCTGTGTCATTTCCGGTCAAAAAAAAACTTGCTGGTTGAATAAAAGTAACTTTAAGTCAGAATTTGCCAGGGGCATGAATACTTTCAGACTTGACTGTAAATAACCTAACAGTCTACAATTGAGCTCTGCCTCCCCTTCAAAATGTGAACAGAAATTAGTTATGTGCTGGTAGTTAATGATCATTTAAAATCATGGAACCACTAAAAGATCTGTATTTCTAAAAATGATGTCTGTGACTGTTTGGTATTACACAAGTTTCAAATTTCAAATAAGTGGATAAAACATAGACACTCACCCCTTTTGTGGGCGGACGGGGCTGCGATAGGCTGCTCCTCACGTCAATCAATCTTCATACACAATTCTATTGGCTGCGCAGATCCACCATCACCCGCGGAAGTTTGTACAGATAGAATCAGAGTACTGTCAGTTTAAAAAGATACATTTCTCGGCACAAATTCTGTGGGTCCCCGTGTTGCCTCGAGCACGACGACGAAAGACGAAAAAGAAGATGAATTTTAAAAAGATCAATTTTGCGTCGACAACAACAAAGCTCGCATGAAGCGCTAGCACCTGACAGCTAATAGTATTGTGCAGCTAGTTAATGCAGTTTATTTTTATCGGTCGCTTGATAAACAGCCTAGGAAAGGGTCAGAAAACGATTTGAGCTGCAGTTTAGCAGCTGTCCGGCTTTTATGCTGAAGTTAGTGTCAGTAGTGTTTTATACAGACAATTGTGTTTATTTTGTTTTTGGTTAGCATGCTAAGCTAGTTTGCGGCGCGAGCTGGCATTCATCATTTTGGATTTACATCAAATCAGCATCACCCTTCATACATCATCGTTATAGTGTCTTCTTCATACGACAAGGTCTGAAACACAACAGGTAAAGTTAAGCTTGTAGCCTTTAACTTGTTGACCACTAACAGGACACTGTGTGGAGGCATGTAGATCACTTGACCCTCCTTACCTGTCTTTGTGTGGTCATGGTGAAAGTTTTGAAACCATGGACATAGACTATGGGTCGTTTTCAAAATAAAATAAATTATATACCAACAACGAGGAATAGTTTAGAGTTAACGTATCAACATCTTATGCATAGGCAGTGACAGTTACATGGTACATTACAGTACTGTAATACAAATTAGTAATTGTTTTTGACCAATCAGAATCAAGGACTGGACCTATATTTACACACACACATTACCAGTCAAAAGTTTTTGAACAGTAACAGTCTTTTCTGCTCACCAAGCCTACATTTATTTGATCTAAAGTACAACAAAAAACAGTAATATTGTGCAACATTTATAATATTTGAAATAACTGTTTTCTATTTGAATAAATTTTAAAATGTAATTTATTCCTGTGATTTCAAAGCTGAATTTTTAGCATCATTACTCCAGTCACATGATTCTTCAGAAATCATTCTAATATTCTGATCTGCTGCTCAAAAAACATTATTATTATTAAGTTGAAAACAGCTGAGTAGAATTTCAGGTTTCTTTGATGAATAGAAAGTTCAGAAGAACAGCATTTATCTGAAATAGAAATCTTCTGAGAAATCTTTTAAATATATTATTTTTAAATATTGTGGTTTTAATTATTTTTTATTATTATTAATATCTTTGAATCTTTCTATTCATTAAAGAAGAAAAATATACAGTTTGAATGATTGATGATGATGATGATAATAATAATAATAATAATAAATGTTCTTCAACAGCAAATCATGATTTTATAATGATTTCTGAAGGATCATGTGACACTGAAAACTGGAGTAATGCTGAAAATTTAGCTTTGATCACAGGAATAAATTAGATTTTAAAATATGTTCAGATAGAAAACAGTTATTTTGAAATAGTAAAAGTATTTTAAAGTTGTACTGTTTTTGCTGTACTTTGGATAAATAAATGCAGGCTTGGCGAGCAGAAGAGACTTGATGTCCATTTAAAAACATTTTAAAATCTTAATGTTCAAAAACTTTTGACTGGTAGTGTAAACATTTAACAATATATAATAATAAATTAATATCTCAAAATTGTGAAATTATTTGATTAAATTCTATACATTTTTATTTGTGTGTGTGTATATATATATATATATATATATATATATTTATATTATAGTCCTTATATTTTCTATGTATGTGTGTAATTTCATACTTTAATAACCGTTATAGTTATTTTTTAGCTATTATATTTTTTTTTTATTAGTTTTATATTTCTTTCCTTTAAGTTCATCATGCTGGGAGATTGTGGCATGAAAGAATGGGACAGACTAGCTCTCAAGAGGAACTCTGTCACATTTCTGAAGGACTTAGTGGTGGATGATCTGCTGATCCAGTGTCTGCAACAAGATGGAATCCTTACAGAAAACATGGCAGAAACAATTATGGTATGTGTATTAGCTAGGCATTAGTTATTTATTAGATAGATCCACATGTAATCTATGTTCAGAAAATATATTTTAAACTAGTAGTTCACTTTCAGAACAAAAATGTATAAATAATGTTCTCACCCCCTTGTCATCCAAGATGTTCATGTCTTTCTTTCTTCAGTGGTAAAGAAGTTGTTTTTTGAGGAAAACATTTTAGGATTTCTCTCCATATAATGGACTTCTATGGTGCCCCCGAGTTTGAACTTCCAAAATGCAGTTTAAATGCAGCTTCAAAGAGCTCTAAACAATACCAGCCAGGGAAGAAGGGTCTTATCTAGCGAAATGATTGGTTATTTTCTAAAACCATACAGAGCTAGAAAAGACGAATATTTAAGGTTAAAAAGTATATAAATTGTAATTTTTTTTTTTAGAAAATAACCGATCGTTTTGCTAGATAAGACCCTTCTTTCCTCGGCTGTGATTGTTTAAAGCCATTTGAAGCTGCATTTTGGAAGTTCAAACTCGGGGGCACCATAGAAGTCCATTATATGGAGAGAAATCCTAAATTTTTTTCCTCAAAAAACATAATTTCCTTACGACTGAAGAAAGAAAGACATGAACGTCTTGGATGACAAGGGGGTGAGTACATTATCTGTAAATTTTTGTTCCGAAAGTGAACTACTCCTTTAGGTAGAACATATATGGAATGGCCTTTTCCTGATTGGTGAAAAAAATACAGTCGTCATAGGTGTATGAAGCCTCATGAATATTGCTTTGATTATTATTACCCATGGGAAAATTTGAATCCTTTCAGGCTAAACCAACATCCCAGGGCAAGAGTCGTCAGTTGTTGTTTCTTTTGCCTAAACGTGGCCCTCGAGCATTCAGCAGCTTCTGTGCTGCTCTTACGGCGACAGAGCAACAGCACCTCTGCAGACTGCTCATGGATTTCACAGAGAAAGACGTGAGTTGGTGTCTTCACTTCAGAATCACACCCAGTTAAACTGACTTGACAGGTTTCTGAGAACATAATGCTTGCAGTGATAATGCAGTGTGGGACCGGAAAAGTCGTCTTAAGCTATGACAGCACATCTGATGACAACCAGGGAGGCAGTGTTAACAGATGTGCTGTATTCATTGGAAAAACTGAATCATTATAAATCATTGTCTCATAAAGCAGTTTATTTGATGCTCTGCACTTAATGTTAAGAGAATAAGGTATTTGTTATAAGGTATTTGTTTTCTTTATATTGAAAATCTTATATTGTTTTAGAGCTGGGCGGTATGACCAAAAATTTATATCACGGTATTTTTTTTTTTTTTTTAATTATACGGTATCACAGTATATGACAGTATTTTTTTATTTTTTTTTCCATGCATGACTAGGTGTTAACCACATTTCCTAATAAATTAGACAATAATTACTGCAGTATATTGGCTTACATTGACCGGACTAGTATTAACCCAGGTTTGATTGGTCTCACAAAATGCTGCTGTTCACAAAGAAGTGACAGTGGCACTCATAATTGTAATGAGGTGAAGAAATCAGAATTCATGACTTTATTGTGCATTCTTCATATTTCAAGGACATGTTTGTGGCGGAGGTGGTGAAGCAAATTGCTTGTGTTGCCTCCTGCGTCTACAACTTTAGCTTGACCACATTTACATATGATGTAGTGATGCACCGAAATGAAAATTCTTGGCCGAAACCGAAAACCAAAAGATTTATGCCAATTATTAGTACCATTGCATTTATGGCTAGGTTCATGGCGGTCAGATTGGTAGTATACAAAGCAGCGCAACAAATGATTTTGAAACGTGCAGCGCTCATATTTATTCAATGGATAGCCTTTTGAAGTTCCATCGCAATTCTTGTCTTTCAGTCCCCACATTTAAGACCACCTGAAATCATAATTATGACTTTCATAACCTCCTAATAACTCTGCAGTCATCAATGAAAATTAAGAGCTTTATTTAAGACTTTCAAAAACAAACCTTACACAAAATACGTTTCTTTTTATTTTTTTCCCACCATGTTCGGGGCACAAGAAAAATATTAAGGGACTAAATTAATATCAGCATATGAAGTGTAATCGTCTCATTGTCTCTGAAAGAATGCACATCAGATGCTGAAAGTCTCACTTTAACATATTGCGCAGTTTTAACGTTGCATGTGTGATATCCATTGGCTCACCTCCATGGTTTAAAACATATAGAACAGACATATCTTTAAAATATTGCGATGTAACTGAAAGCTACATCTGTCTGCGCGCAATGCGCCGATCTCTGCTCTCATCACTGCATGCACGACTGCAGACACACCCCCTCTTGAAATTTCGGCATTACAAGTTTTGCAAATCGCTAACCCTGGGTCTTTCTCAGATATACTGAAATACGTCCACACCGCAGATGTGTTGCTTCAGACAAGCACGTGCAAGCTGCAGTTTCTGTTTGCGTCAACATACATGTTCTCGACTCTTTGTACGCACACACTCACCGGTATTTGGGTATATGAAAAATGAATATAATAAAAAAAAAAACACCGGTATTCGGTATGAAAAAGTATACCGCCCAGCCCTATATTGTTTTCCAGATACTATATAAAGTCAAAACAAAAATTATTCATACCCCAGATATTGTTTTACAAGTCGATGCAGCACTAGTAAGGATAGCCAAATAAAGTAAACCGTGACAGATTATACACACAAAAATTTCATATACTGGACTAGCAGTAAAATTGAAAATTAAACTGATAATGTGAGAAATAAAGGTGTCTGAATAAATTTTGGTTTGACTGTATCAACTATATTAGGCATTTTTTGTCCATAATACATAAAGTTGTGGGATTAGTCTTATGACCATAGAGATGTATAGAAATTACACCGCCCACAGAGGTCAGAGCTGGGTCAGTGGAATAAAAGAGAGGGAGAGAGTAGGACTAAAGGGGAAGTTACAATGCAGTAGTGTCAAAATTAAGCACCAGTTTACCACACCTAAACTGCACTGATTCTTTCAAAAAAACAAAAAGACAAGTACAAACTCTCCTTTCCTTTGGGATAGTGGGTAATGAACTGACTGTAATTTTCAGCATGGTGTATATTCTCACAGAAAGTTGTAGGCAGAAGAGTGATTTTGTGTTGTTTTTCATCTTTACAGAAAAGCTTTTCAGAGCCCTCGCTGTCTCTTCCAACTCAGGAATGTGTTACACCTGCAAAAAGAGCCCGGACTCATGGTAAGCACTGCAAAAATTAAAAAAGTAGTGCTCTTAATCGATTTAAAAAAAAACGAATCGCTAATTTCTTTTTTTTTTTTTTAATTATTAGAGAGTAATCATTTAATTAGTGATTAATGAACTTTTATTGCAATAATTTCACATTCAATCTTCAAGTTAATGTAGAAACAACAGAAAGACTGTATATTTTTAATATTTGTTTAATTGAATTTTTTTTATAACTGATATAATCCAATATTACTGATGTCTCTAGGAAAATGTAATTTTTTTCTTATTATTTAACCATTAATTATAGCCAGTCAACATTACATTATAATTGAGAGCTCTCAATTTTAACATTTATTAGACTTTAAAAAATGCCCTTGTTGTGCCCTTCAGCAAGTAGGAAATATACAGATATTGAATAAATTTATCAAACACTAAATACTAATTTAAATACAGATAAATCCTTAAAGGTAGGGATTCACCGATATGATATATATTTTTTGGCCAATACCGATTTTAACAAACAACATATTGGTATTAATAATATTAGTATTATTGCATAAAGCAGGCCTTAAAAACTATTTAAAAAAATTGATGGATTCACTCCGAGCAGAATCGGTATTTAAATGTTTTTTTTTTTTTTTTTTTTTTAATTTTTACTTTTTCTTTGCTTATAATAATAATAATAATAATAATAATAATAATAAAGTTCAGCGTTTTCTTTCTTCAAAAAGCGCTCAGGGGCCTTCAAAGGGTTCTACGTGTTTTTGCAACTTTGAGTAATGTATCACAGACATATCTCACAAATCCTTTCATATCTTTGTGAGATCACGAACTAAGATGTGTGACAGCTATTAATCATTTTTAAGGGAGTTTGTAAATGAGATACTGATTTAATACAGCAGTTAAATAAGAATCTACTAAAGTGATTACATTTCTCATTCATAAAGACAGTCACTAGCTTTATTCCTGAATGAACCAACGTTTCAAATGAATCAGATGAATGATATGATTCAATAATTAAATCATTGTCTTGCCACCACCTGCTGGCAGTTCTTTTCAGTTATTTAAATCTTTAAATCTTTTTTCTTCTGTTCTTTGATTAATATCACAGCAGCTGGGTTATTAGATTATTTGGCTGCTATCACTTTAAGACCTGCCACTGCACAGGTTAATTTGCACTTACACTTAATATTAAAATATACAGACTAGAGCTGCCACATTTGTGCGTGCAAGCTACAGGCACGGCGTAACAGCTGACAGGAGAGGTCAATTCGTTTTTACTGACATATGGCCTGACAACATCTCATCTGACCGCAGTTCACTGATGTTCTACTAAGCGTGCAAGCACCCTCTTCACTTGTACCTTTTCTGTGCCCCTTTGACCAGTGCCTGGCTCGGAAGTGAAGTTGAAGTGTTCGTCTGAAAATATACACAACCCTAGGGCCAACCCTAGCTTCACCCCTGCATTAAATATTTTTAATGCCATTAAACTGGAAAAATGAATTGAAAATGAATTGCCTGCATTAAAGCGCTAATTTTGACAACACAATAAAACAGTAATAGTTTTAGTTAGCAATAATAACGCTATGTTTATATTAACTGTGTTACAGCATTTTAGTGCTTTTGGCCAATCAAATTATAATACCGGAACTAACTGCTATAAAAGAAAGTACAATACTTAAAGGAAAACTGTTATGTGAGATGAGCGTAATATTTCAATTTTGAGCTAAATGGGGTTGTTTTGTGTGTGTTTGTGTGTTTTAGAGTCCATGGAGTTGTGTTTGGATGCCGACTCTCCCGTGACCACAGCTGTTCTTCCCTGCACACCGGAATTTTACCAGTCTCATAGATCACAGGTACAAGGACACAAACCCCATTCCTTTGCACACTCACACACAACCCATTTTATTTGCGTATATTTTCCGCTGTGTTAGCACTAGGGTTGCCACCCGTCCCTTAAAATACGGAATCGTCCCGTATTTGAGAATGAAATTGCGCGTCCCGTTTTGAATCTATACGGGACGGGTTTTGTCCCGTATTTTTTATATATTTTTTTAAAGTAGGGCTGCAACTAACGACTATTTTAATAGTCGACTAGTCACCGACTATTGAAACGATTAGTCGACTAATCGGATAATTATTCAATTTTTCTCAAATTTAGCATGAGATTGCTTTAATTATGTGGAAAATTATAGTAAACACAAGAAAGAAGGGGGTACTTCAATAAAAAATGCATATTTTGCTGCTGATAGGCCAATTCATACTAAAAGTAAATAAAAATGCCCTGTCTAAAACCAATTAGGCACAGTGCTCGGTCAGTACAGACATAAATGCATAAATTAAGAAACTCTATAATTTTTTTAACGGACAGGCACATTTGTTTTATAAGAAAAAATAAATTAAAATCAAGTAAACATTTTCTTCCTGTAAACCATCAGCAGCAATAAAACAGTAAACAAAAATGTATATCCAAAACAAAACGTATTGGCTTCCATGTTATTTAAATCTTACCGAGGCCAGCCAAACTCCGTTTCATTCAACTGTCCGACGTGCTTTCTCTTTAAATGTTCGTGCATCACAGAGGTGCTGCCGTGATGCGCAAGGACTGCTTTACAAACCATGCAGGTAATATTTTAATTCGCCGTAGCAGGCTAAAATGCTCCCAAACTTTACTCCTGTTTCATACATACTCAGTCTGCAGTGCGTCTACAGTCCGTGTGCGTTACGTATGCGGTGAAGAAGAAGCACAGACTCGTTTTGCTTTCACACAGAACGCGTTTGCAGTCCGTACATTGTGAACGTTCTAATCCGTTAACATGGGTGTGGAAAAAAAAAAACGCACTGCAGACGGAGTATGTGTGAAACGGGCGTGTTTTGGTACGCGCAGCTGCTGCGTTGGACGCCGCCATTTCTGTATGTTATCGCTCAGCATAGAAGCTGCGTATGTGCGACTCTCGGCAGAAAGATGCCTCACTCGGTTGTCTGGCGACAACATCGACAATGAAATTCATTGTCGACTATTTCTATTATCGATTTTTGTCGACAACGTCGACGAATCGTTGCAGCCCTATTTTAAAGCAGAGTCTCATGCAAATAATCACTGCGGTAAAGCCAGCCGCGGTTCAGAAAAACACGGTCAAGCCAGCCGCGATTGATTTTAAGAGTGCGCGCATATTACAGTGATTACGGTAGTTTCAGAAACAACACAGAGAGAACTTTTCATTTAGACGCCCAGGACTGAGAGATAATACTACAAAATGCTCGTGAATTTTTATTTACTTATTTATTTGCATTTCTGCTTTAATATCCGTTTTATTTATTGGTGTACTTGACGGTTCTTTTCTGAGAAATGGGACATTATTAGAGTCAGAGTCTAATAAGTAGAAATTATCAGAGTCTAATAAGTAGAAAAAAAAACAATGATCAGTTCTTATTCAGGACGTCCCATATTATATGCAAAACTCATATGAAACCTTTTTACTGCAGCATTTTTGAGATATGGGACATGATTACATTTTAACGGGGTATATAGACCCCATTTCTAAAAAGTAGAAAAAAACAATGATCAGTTCTTATTCAGGACGTCCCATATTATATGCAAAACTCATATGAAGCCTTTTTACTGCAGCATTTTTGAGATATGGGACATGATTACATTGATTACATGATTACATGATCACCCCCCCCCCCCCCCCCCCCCAATGCGTCCCTTATTCTTGGGTATTAAAAGTGGTAACCCTAGTTAGCACAGTAGTTAACCTCGATGCAAATGTCTTTAAAGGCTTACCCGATGCGCTCCAGCCCGAGAGGACTGGCCCTGGTACTGAGTAACGTGAGGTTTGACTCAGCTAACACTGATTTAGATGTCCGGAGGGGGGGAGAGGTGGATGAGGAGACGCTGAGGAGACTTTTTATGGAGCTGGATTTCACAGTCAGCCTGCACAAAGACCTAACGGCAGAGGTGAGTTAGACACGCTGCTGAGTCAGACTGCCCTGCAAAGCAAAGCTATTTATTAAGCTTTTGATTTGTGTTTTTCAGGCAATGCGTAGGCGTCTAGAAGAGTTTGCCCAGCAGCAGGAGCATGCAGAGTATGACTGTACTGTTGTGTGTCTGCTGTCACATGGAGTTGAGGGATCTGTCTACGGCACTGATGGACAGCTGCTGGAGGTGCGTTTGATTTTAATAGCAACCGGAAATTTTGGAAAGGCCAAAACATTTTGAATTATATGGATTCTTAAATCTCTAGATCAAGCTTTTAGTCTATGCTGTTTTCTGTTGATGCTTGACATTTACATTTAGACATTTAGCAGATGCTTTTATCCAAAGCGACTTACAAAAAAGGACAATGGAAGCAATTAAAAACAACAAAAGAGCAATAACATGCAAGTGCTATGACAAGTCTCATTTAGGCTAATGCAGTACACATATCAAGGTTTTTTTTTAATTATATAATAAATAAAAAGAAAATAGCTAGTGTTAGAGGCCTCAAAAAAAGATAGATAGAATACAACAAAAACTGAGAAGCTAGTGTCTGCCATCTGATGATCACAAACAGCTTTGCACCTCTTTACTTTTAATGTGAAACAGTCTCTTATGTAAAAATTTTCATTATTATGGAAATTCAAATTTTATCATTAAATACAAACAATAAATGTGGTTTTGACTTTCTTTATTGTAGCGAGACAGATGGTTGTAACCAATTGTCTTTTCCTATTTACTATTAGTCATATCACAAAAATAGCAAATGAATAAACAGAGAAAGTGTTGAAAGAAACCATTCAACTTGCTGAAATGTATCATGTCTTCTCAGTTCCATATTAACAGCCTGTAAACAGTATGTCCATAAACTGGATATAACTTTAGAGAAGAGCATTCTCTAAATATGTTATATTACATTTTACAGTTATTGTATTTTTACTTAACCTTTTTTTGTTTTTATAAAATCTGTAAGGAGTTTTTGTTACAGGAACCATTTAAATGTGTAAATTTAAATGGCAAATTAAAGTAAAAACATAACTCTGTTATTAAATAGTTTACATTAAAAATGTTACATGCAATTTTAATTTGTGTGCATCTTGTTGATTTTTAAATAAAATGGATTAATCAATTATTACATAATGTATTTTCAGTTGCAGATTTCTGCTAAATGAAAACTTTAATTTGATTTCAATAAAATAAATTAATAATTTTGGTGCTGTAATGTTAATGCAGTAATGAAGTTTTTAAAAAGTCTGTTTAGATTTGGTTTTTTGGTCAAGTGCATCTTGAATTATGAAAGCCCGTTTTCACCCAAATAATAATAATAAAAAAAAGTTTACATCTCACAATTTTGACTTTTTTCAGAATTGTGAGATATAAAAGTGCAATTGCGAGTAATACAGTTGCACGTTTATATCTCAAAATTCTGAGAAATTAAGTCAGAATTGCAGATACAAAACTCTCAGTTCTTACTTCTTTTTTATTCTCAGAGTTAAAAGATATAAACATGCAACTGCAAGAAAAAAAAAGTCAGTGTTTCTCGCAATTCCGAGTTTATATCACGCAATTCTGACTTTATAACTTGTAATTGCAAGTTTGTATCTAGGAATTCTGACTATTTCACGCAATTGTGAGTTTATCTTCCTACTTTATTTCTCACAATTGTGACTTTGTATCTCACTTTATATCTGACTTTATAGTTTGCGATTGCAAGTTTATATCATGCAATTGTGAGAAAAAAATTCAGGTTGGTGGGGAGTCACGATACATTCCAGTTCCGACACAGAGTTTTTATTTTGGTGGATTGCTACTAATTCTTACTTGTACATACAGGTGTGATTTTATCAGTATATGAGTTCCATTTGAAGTAAATGTATTGCCTTGCAAAGATTCCCTTAGATATCAGTGTTTCAAATGTCTCCCTCTGTCTCTCAGTTGGACTGGGTGTTTGAGGTTTTCGATAACGCCCGCTGCCCTCTGCTCCAGAATAAGCCAAAGATGTTCTTTATTCAGGCTTGTCGAGGAGGTGAGTTACTGGTGATTAACCAGTCATTTTTAATATTTTTTTAAACAAACACTACCAGTCAAACATGTGGACACACTTAACTGACTATTAAAATTAATGTTTCCATTAATTGAAGTTAATCTGAAATAAATAATATAATAAAAAGTTGATGAAAATATTGAATATTAGATGAAAATTTTAAATCTTAATAAGAATAATGTTGTTGTCTTGATCAATAACCAAAATGAAGTAAGTAAACTTCAAAAATTGTACAATATATACTGTAATGTAAATAATACTAAAATATCACTTGACTGACTTTCTCCTTTTCTCCTAATTTCTCTTTATTTTAAAAATAATTTTATGACTTGAATCTTTAAAATTAGATTTGTATACAAACACAATCTGGAACAATTTATAAATATCTTTCCAAACAATTATTTGTATTTGTACTTATTTATTTATTTATTGATTGAGCTAATAGTCATGGTTTTGAGTGGCAGTTTTTTTTTTTATAAAATATTTAAAACATTTAAAAAACAAATATTTTTTAAAAATAAAATATTAGTTATGTGTTTAGTTATATATAGCAGTATTTCCAGACACTTTCATTGAATTCTTTAAAAGGGAAAAATTACAATTATCAGCCAATTAATTGATTGTTTCAGTTTTTACAGAAGTCTACTTTCAGAACAAAAATTTAAAGATAATTTACTCACCCCCTTGTCATCCAAGATGTTTGTGACTTTCTTTCTTCAGTCGATAAGAAATTGTTTCTTGAGGGAAAAAATTCAGGAATTATCTCTATATAATGGATGTCAATGGTGCCCCCAAGTTTGAACGTCCAAAATGCAGCTTTAGATGGCTCTAAACCAGGGGTTTTCAAACCTGTCCTGGAGCCTCCCCTGCCCTGCACATTTTGCTTGTCTCTCTCATCTAATACACCTGATTCAAATCATCAGCTCATTAGTAGAGACTGCAAGACCTGAATTGGGTGTGCCTAATAAGGGAGACATACAAAATGTGCAGGGCAGGGGAGGCTCCAGGACAGGTTTGAAAACCCCTGCTCTAAACAATCCCAGCCTGAGGAAGAAGGGTCTAAACTAGCAAAACGATCAGTCATCATTACCAAAACAAATTGAGAATTTATATACATTTAACCTCAAATGCTCATCTTGTTTAAGTCTGCGTTAACTTTGTTTATTTTGTTTTTTCCCCCTAGCCAATACAGTTAGGGTATGTCGAAAAACTCCCATCTCATTTTCTTCCCCAACTACAAAATTGTTCTAAATCGCTGCAGAAGTACCAACCCAGTGTTTACAAAGTAAACATGCAAAGTAGATCAAATGCACAAAAAAAAGGTAAAACAGCGATGTAGGGCGATTTGACATTGAAGAAGAGTTCACGCAGACAAGATGAGCGTTTGAGGTTAAAAAGTATATAAATTGTCAGTTTGTTTAGAAAATGACCGTTTTGCTAGATAAGACCTTTCTTCCTCTGCTGGGATCATTTAGAGCTATTTGAAGCTGCATTTAAACTGCATTTTGGAAGTTCAAATGCACCATTGTGTGCTTCATGCTTCGTTGAAGCATGTTTTATGGAAGTCTGCTGGTTTTAATTAACTGAAGAATTAGTTTTATTCAGCTAAAGCATTTAAATGGGTTTTAATTCAGCTTTAAAAAAGCTTTATTATATTTTAAATTGTCAATGAAATATAAAATAGCCACAAAAGCTAGCATAGTCTTAAATTACTAACAAACAAGCAAACAAACATATCTTTCTGTTTCAGAGGAGATGGACAATGGTGTGGATCAGTTGGATGGTCAAGAACGAACTCAATCTCCAGGCTGTGAACAGAGGGATGCTGGCAGAGAGGGCGAGAGAGATGACAAAGAGAGGGAGGAGAAAGACAGGGAGAGACTGAGAGTCAAACTGCCCCAGAGATCCGACATAATATGCGGCTTTGCGACCCTCAAAGGTTTCAGTGTGTACACGTTGTTGTATCTTCTTCTGATTATCTTACCATTCATCATGTCATATGTCAGAGGCCATGCAGATTGCTGATGTTTTGTGTTTTGTGCATGTTTTGTGTTTCAGGCACTGCTGCAATGAGAAACACCAAGAAAGGGTCCTGGTTCATTCAGGAACTGAACAGCGCAATCAGACAGAGAGCCAACGACACACACCTGGCAGACATACTTGTGCAGGTAGAACATTTTAGTCCACTGTCTTTTTTGAATACACTGATTTACAAACAGTTGATATCCATGCAAAATCAGATTTTAAAAGTATTTGAGAACACATTTTTTACATTTTGTTACAGCAACAAGACATTTTAAATTTTTACATTGAACAGTTCATTGAACATTTAGACAAAATCCTTTTTTTTTTTTTTTTGCTTGCTATGGATCAAATATCTCATGTTATTTAGAGGCCCAAAATGAGCAAAATATGCAAATTGCAGCTGCAAATATTTATATTGCCAAAAAGTGTCTGATATCTTGTACATCAATGAGATGTTTATCTTATGGACAGTATACATAAAACATGTATAAATATCAGTTGTCACTCTGTATCGACCAATAATACATTTGAGGTCAAAAGTTTACATACACCTTGCAGAATAATAATTATTTTACCAAAATAATATCATACAAAATGCCTGTTATTTTATTAGTACTGACCTGAATAAAATATTTCACATAAAAGACATTTACATATAGTCCACAAGAAAAAATAATAGTTCAAAAAAAGTTTACATACACTTGATTCTTAATACTGTGTTGTTAGTGATAGTTGTTCATGAGTCCATTGTTTGTTCTGAACAGTTAAACTGCCAGCTGTTCTTCAGAAAAATCTTTCATGTCCCACAAATTCTTTGGTTTTTCTGCATTTTTGTGTATTTCAACATTTTCCAACAATGACTATCATTTTAAGATCCATCTTTTCACACTGAGGACAACTGAGGGACTCATATGCAACTATTACAGAAGGTTCAAACGCTCACTGATTTACCAGAAGGAAAAACAATGCATAAATAATTTTTATTTTTTTCATTTAGTGCTGCCCTTCAGAAGCTATAGAAGATACTTACATGTTCCCCAGAAGACAAAATATGTTAAAGTTGGTCTTCAAATTCAAAAAGTTTACACCCCTAATAGGTGATGAATTATACTAAAAGGCCCTTTTAATGCCTAAAAAAGTATATAATATCAATCAGATGACAGAACGCATATAAATGAAAGCAAGGTTTCGATCATGTTGATAATGTAGAGACCTAATATACAATTATTGTGTATATATAATACAAATTATTTGCATAAAAAAATATGACCAAGTAGGCTTTATCCACCTTATGAGCGTGCTCAGTCATTTGTAATCTTTATGGGTCTGATTTCAGGTCTCATCAATGTCCAGCTATTTTTAGCTGAACAAAACAGCTTGTTTTGCGGCTTGATATTGCAAATTAGTGTCTTACTTATTTTAGTGTGTCTTACTTATTTTAATGCATTACCTTAATTATGAACACACTGGTTTGTAGTGCAAACAGTTTTACCATTTACTGCACTGTTGTTGTTATTGTTATTTCCCTATATAGCGGCTAATGAAACAGAAGTCTCGCCCATAGGCTTACTTCCGTGTTAAAGAATAAAGTGGATAGGGTTAAAATGTATTTTGCTCTCTCTGTTGTTCTCTATAGGTGAATGCCCGAATTAAAAGCAGAGAAGGATACGCACCTGGTTCAGCCCATCATCGTTGTAAAGAGATGTCAGAGTTCACCAGTTCCCTCTGTAAAGACCTCTACCTCTTCCCTAAGTACTACCCCAACAACTAGACACACGCACACATTCCCCAGGCATGAAACGCATGCAAAACACACTGCCCTCTGAACTGATTTTGATGCAGTAGCAGGAGCTCAGCGTACATGTGTACATCCATCACCCGCTGTAAGCTCAGCACACAACACAGAGTCATGGAAATCTACTTATACCCATTCCATGTGTCATCTGTTTCACATTCCTGAGCACAATGACAGGTTCATTAGGATGTGTGTGTGCATTATTTACAAAGGATTTGTCATGATAAATCAGTTTTTAGATCAGAGGGGTTTTTTTTAACCGATGAAATAAGGAAAGAGTGAAGATGCCATTTGCGAGTATATGTGAGGAAAAAAAAAAATGTTTTCATGATTTATAGGGGATTTTGGGTTAAAAAAAAAAAAAAGAGCTGGAAAATGAAATATATTTTTTTATATTCCACTATTTCTTTTTTATTTAACAGCTATATAAAAGTTGCCACAGAATTACCCTTTTTTAACCAAAGCCAACATTTTAGTACTGTTTTATCGGATTTATTTTTGTTAGTTGTTTTTACTTTTCTTTGTACAGTTTTTTTCATCAGTACTTCATGTCCTGTGTTTTGTATTTGTGGAGCCTTTCATAGCCAAACCATAAACTTGTTGGTACATTCAGAGCAGCTCAATCATATTCCATCCGTATCTGTCACATATACACGGTTTTATGCTTAGATGTGCATACTAACATTGTGCCAGTACCATACTAAAGTCCTCCATACCATTTCACTCATTAGATTTGAGAGCACATCTGCTCTTATTCTATCCTAGATTTATCAGTACAACCTTAAATTAATGTGGTTTTTTTTTTTTCCCTGTAAGTACTGTGGCATGACATCTGTTAATTTTCTTCAGTTATCCCGTATGCACCATGGCAGCTTTTTTTTAACTTTAGTAGGGCTTCTTGACTCAGAGTTTAAGTTAATTGCTATTTCTCAATTTTTCAAATCTTTAGTAAGATGCATATCAACACAGTTGATCAATCTGTGGATATTTGTGCAATTCCAAAACTTCCAGATTCCAGTTGCATTCCAAATGGTGTTTCCTCTCGTTTCTCATGCAGAGTATTGTCTAAATTAAATGTATATATCCACCTACAGTGGGATTTTGTAATTATGCCTGTACATATGCTTATTTCTCTTACGCTTGCACATTTATTTTCACTTCAAACATTCTGTGTGCTAACGAATGCACATTATTGAGACTGAAAGTGTGTTGTTTGAAACAAAAAAGCCTGCAGGTGGCTGTAGAGAGCTTTTGTATTTCATAAGCTCACCTTGTCATTTAGAGGTTCCAGGGTTTAGACACACAGTCTTCCTGTTTAGCACACAACATTATTCCTTCTGGGAATGTAGAGTGTAAATCTAAGTGTGCTGTTTTCCATCGGTGTACGTGTCTTCCTGATCCGGTAGGCGTGATCTTTAGGTTAATGGTCGCAACCTTTGAACTTTTGTCACTGCCGTGGCATCTCTTTTAAACCTTCTTCTACATTTCCCACTCGTCACCTTTACCGTGGGTTGTCACTCAACATGATTATTTTATTTGACTGTATTTTATTTTATTCTTACTGTTTTAGCAGACAAAATGTTTGATGTAGATTTACACTGTTCATGCGGATATTGCTTTTAAGCAACTGTTGCTTTGTTGAGTTTCTATTTTGATTTGTAACTAATAAGCTTCTTTGAACTGGCGGAATAATATGGGCATAGGTTCATTTTAAATTAAATAAGCATTCAAATCCAAATATAAAAATGAGGGCCTGGTGCAGATAAATACACTACCTGTCAAGTGTTAATGTTTAATTTTTCTGCTTACCAAACCTGCATTTATTTAATCCACAATGCAGCAAAAGCAGTAATATTTTAAATATTTAAAATAACCACTTTCTATTTAAAAATATTTGAAAATGTGATTTATTCCTGTGATCAAAGCTAATTTTTTAGCATTATTACTCCAGTCTTTATTGTCACATGATCCTTCAGAAGTCATTCTAAGAAACATTTTTTTTAATTATTATTATCAACATTTACAATTTGTCAAGTTTCTTTGGTGAATAGAACAATCATAGAGCAGCATTTGTCTGGAATAAATTCTAATAAATAAATTCTATTTAAGATAAATACTGTTTTGAAACTGAAAAAAATTAATCAGAATATTAGAATGATTTCTGAAGGATCATGAGAGTAGTGATGCTAAAAATCCACCTTTACAATTACAGGAATAAATTACACTTTAAAATACATTCAAAAAAAGTTATTTTAAATAGTAAAAATATTTCAAAATTTTACTGTTTTTGCTGTACTTTGGATCAAATAAATGCAGGCTTGGTGAGCAGAAGAGACTTTTTCCAAAAAAAAAAATAATAATAATGCTGTTCAAAAACTTTTGACTGGTTGTGTAAGTTATAAAAGATTACATTCATACTGTAAAAAGTGCCGTGATGATTTGGAAGAAAATATTGAAGTATTTAAACACTGGTTATTTGATGAAATACTAGAATCTATTTTCATGAGCCATATGTTTTTTTTAAATGAAAAACACAACTAAAGTAAAAAGAAAATGTATATACTACAAAATGTATTAATTTTAGACCCACAGTTTTACTGTGTCTGTAAGTATTTTTATTTAATGATGCTAAGTGAACGCCAACATGTTTATCTTCTCCAAAACCTGTATTTCTACATTTTAATCAATGTATTTCTCAGGCTGTGTTCACCTGCTTTTGAATGTGTTCAGAATTGTATTGGTGAAAGCGTTGTGACACTGAACCCCACAGGTTCTAGTTGTGGTAACATGTTTAAAAGTTCCCCTCTGAAGGTATTAAAACCCACAATGGACTTAAATGCATATTATATAATCCAGTTTAGTTCCTTCCCACCTGACTGTGCCAGATGAGTGCCTAGCAAACTTGATATGAAATGGTTTATTCACTGCCTTTGTCATCTGTACTAACCAGCTATAAAGGGTGCTTAAAGAAACTATAGGGAAAGTGTCATTTTTCTATTTTTGTAATGCAAAAGCTGCCATGTAATAAAGAAATACTGTTCCAAAGAATCTTGACTTGTGTCGTGTGTTTGCTCGAATGAATGTATCAGTTGTTGAGCATTTGAGTTGGAGTGTATTGTCTGGTTGGTTATAATAGCCATGTTGGATGTTATGTTCTGTATTGCGTTGTTTAGTATTAGATGTCTCTCACTCCCTCTCCCTGTTTTTCAGAGTTGTCCTCGGCCTCCGTGGTGATTCATTTTTATCCGTGTGCTCGGGTTTCTCTGTCCTGCCGTAGCTGCGGGAACGGTCGTCATTGTACCGATCCCGTAACACCTACCCATCTGACCTGTTAGCGTGACTCCAGCGCCAAAGCCTTCGCCACAAGGCCCAGATGGTATGTATGTAAATGCGTGGAGGATTACTTTAATCACTTTATTTATTTATGAGCTCTATTTAGTAGTCCACCGAGATGTTTTTCAAGGTATATCCTGACCAGGCCCCAGTTGTGACCACATACACGATGTATTTCAGATTCACTTGAAGCCATGAAGGATCGTCTATGAAGTTTTGCAGATCAAATCAGTGGATGCTTCGCTCGGACGTCTCTCTAGGGTAATGCCTGTAAATGCTTCGGACTCTAGAAGCTATGAGTTGGCAGGGAGTTTACATATTCATCAGCCTGTTAATCAGAGCAGCGGTTGAATCGCAGAAAGAGTGTGTTGTATTTTAAGACTGTGTGGGGTATCTGAGTTTCCTCGCTGATGTTGTATTGGGTCACGTTGCCCCCCCCCCATACCCCCCACCCCAGCTCCTTCCAAATCGCATACTCACTCATCATGTTACACGGGTGCCCCCGAGGGGGTGGTGTCCTGTCAAAAAACACCCCTGCTCGCCAGAAGGAACAAAAACAAGAAGAGGTGGAAGTAAAACGGAAATCCAGCTGGGAGGGGTTCAGGCCCACAGATAGATGGGTAGGCATGTTGCCGCTAGTAACGGCTGAGAGTGGGGATGTCGTTAATGTGAGATGAGGCGGCGATTAGCCGTGTGCCACAGCTAAGAAAAGACAAGCAAATCTGGACCTGTATTATCTATTTAACACAAAACACAAGTGCGCTCATTTGGGCTCATCTGTTTCAGTCACTCTCTTCGCCAACTCTCTGGTTGAGTCTTGGAGTTTTTACTTGCTACACAACACTTCATAATGATTTTTTTAAAAACTATATTTCTTGCCCTCTTTAAAAAAATTATACATATTTATTTCCTCTCATGACAGTGCTTATTCTATGGTTTGGATTAATCGTTTCAGGGCTTTACGCTTACTTTTCTTTTGAAAAAATAAAAAAAAGAATAAAATTTAGGAGCACAGTCAAAATTGCAGGAGCAAAAAAAACCCCTTCCCATTACGAGGTGATATTCGACTCCTTGAAGTGATTTACAGGGGAATTTTTTTACCTTTGTAATAACATTTTTGTAGCTTAATTAAAAGTATGCTGCCTTTTATGTCAAAGTCAAATCAAAAGAACACAAAAGTTGCTTGTAGGTGTATTTTCGTATGTTTAATGAGGCTTAGAGGTGGCATGAGTGCAGTCAAGTTCATGTTAAGATTAATGTTTTAAATCTAAAATTTTGAATACAGAAATAAAATTAAATGATTTGGTCACACTTTATATAAGGGTGACCTTAACTATTATGTACTTGCATCAAAAAAATAAGTAAAATGTACTTAATGTGGTCATATTGCATTGCGAAACACTTTTGCTTCTATTAAGGTGGGATATACCTTAATGTAAAGTACAATGTAAAAACATGTATGTAGACAATAAGTACATTGTACCAACTGATTCATTTAAATGAAAGTACATAGTAGTTTAGGCCACCTAATGTAAAGTGGAACCAATGATTTAAATAACGCTGTTTGAATAGAGATGCGCAGCTGCTCAGTTGTGACTTGATTTAAACTATTTTTGATGACGAAATAGAGGAGAATCAATTGATAGTGTTACAGTCAGACAATGTAAGTCACTTAATATTCACTACTTACTTAAAGGGGTCCTATTATGCTTTTTCACGTTTTGAATTTTAGTTAGTGTGTGGTGTGTATGTTTGTGTACAAAAACATCTACAAAGTTACAAATCACAAAGTCCACTCCAAAGGTAGATATTTAGTTTTAAAAAAAAATCTCTTTTCAAGAACTACAACGAACGCTCGTTTGGACTACATAGCATTGTTTTCCGGATGTTTTGATGTCACAAAGCTCATTAGAATATCATTTAAATAAATCCTGCCTACAGAAATACAAATCGTTGGTGGGTGGGGAGGAACGAGGTGGGGGATTAGCCTAAATTTAGCGATGCAGCATGGACAGCCACTTCTGGGATGCTTCAACGAACCGCAGGGCGGCTGGTATAATCGCAAGCATTGACTAAAGTGGCCGCGAACTCCTCTGATCGCTGTGCCAGAGCCGCGCCATTGATGTGTGCAGTATAGAGGGTCGAAACATATGCAGAGCCACAGCTGATGTAAACACAAGCATTGACTAGAGTGGCGATCGTCGGTTGCCGCGTCGGAGCCACGCCGTAAACGTGTGCGGTGTGTGGTAAGAGATTTATTCATCATACAGATAGATCCACTAGCCTTATGCTGGAGCTGGTTTCGAGCATGTAAATAATTAAAGGTTGTATCAGCGATTTCTAGCCTAAAACATAAAGTGTCAATTTCAGCTGACCTTTCTTCACGATCCGCTCGCTGCCTGCCCCATAAATTGTCTGTGAAAAAACCGCGTCTCTCTGGTCAGCCTAGGGTCCGAGATATGCCAAAAAAACAATCGGCACTATCAACTATTCCACAGATAAACAAACAGTGTTCCAACCAATCAGCGTCAGGGGTTTGGTGTTGTGGACTTTCCTACTGGTGCAGGGATGTGAGGGAGGCGGAGCGAAAGTCCACAACACCAAACCCCTGACGCTGATTGGTTGGAACACTGTTTGTTTATCTGTGGAAAGGTTGGTAGTGCCGATTGTTTTTTTGGCACATCTCGGACCCTAGGCTGACCAGAGAGACGCGTTTTTTTCACAGACAATTTATGGGGCAGGCAGCGAGCGGATCGTGATGAAAGGTCAGCTGAATTTGACACTTTATGTTTCAGGCTAGAAATCGCTGATACAACCTTTAAATAAATGAGCACAATAATGATAATATCATGTATCGGCGATCTTGCAGGCTGACGATAGGACCAACACTACACTCAATAAAGCCTCCTGTAGCGAACCAATGTGTTTTTGTTCGAAAAATATCCATATTTAAAAGTAAGAATCACTTTAATCTAGCTTGCGCAGTTGTACACGGAATTTGTTGCTTTAGCAAGGGGCATGGCAGGACTGAAACGCCGTCTAAGCTGTTCGCCAATCACAACGAAGTGGGACTGCTAACCAATCACAACATGAGATTTCTTTTTCGGAAGGCGGGCCTTCATCAATCCCGGAACTAATCGAGCCATTTGTGACAGGCTGGGGAGAAAGCTATTGTAATAATGTAAATTATGTAAAAAAAAAAACAAAAAAAAAAAAAAAACAATGCTCTCATGCTTGGTGGTTTAAAAAATGCATGTTCTAGTGCACCCCCAAAACAAAATAAAGACTTAAAAAGAACATAATAGGACTCTTTTAACTATGGTATTAAATCAATATCTCATTTACAAACTCCCTTGAAAATCATTAAAAGCTGTCACTCATCTCAATTCATTGTGATCTCATAAAGTTAAAGCGTCATAATCGCTCTCTACACTGCACAATGAGTCCCTTATTTACACTCTCTCTACACTGTTTATGATAGGATTTGTGAGATATGTCTGTGATATATTACTCAGTGTCGCACTGGTGCTTCTTAATTTTTTTTTTTTTTTTTCCCCATAGTTGCAGTAGTTTTCAGTCGCAAATGCAGCTGAAGTGGTTACACTGTAGAGCCCTGAGTTTCATGTTGACTACAGAATGTGTACATAAAAATGAATGGCCACCAACAAGAATTTACCATGGTAAGCAAAGCTTCCTTCCGAATACCATAGATAGAAGTTGTTATTAACGTTGCTAAACTATAAAAATAATGTTAATGTTACCAGTCTTAGAATACCTAGAGATGTTAGGGAATTTCAAAAGTGTCTTTTGCAGCACTGGAAAAGTCATGTTAAGAAATTTTCAACAATTTTAACAATTTTCTTAGTTCTAGAGTATTTTTTTTATTTTAAGATTTAATATTTGAAACAACATATACTGTATGCAAAACATTACAACCATCATTTTTCTTTTACAAAACCAGAACTGTAAAACAGAAGAGAGAAAAGGAAAGAAAACAAAAAACATGCAACTCAGGGCTTATTTATTTAGCTAGCTGTATTAATCAGTAATACAAAATCTAAAAATAATGTGTGATGGGAATTGATTTGCAATGAGAAAAGGTAAATGCTTTAGAAAAGAGACCTACATTTGAAAAAAAAAAAAAAAAAAGATTTCTGTGATTTCTGTTTTCCTAAAATTGAAAAATATTCTCAGAGGTGCAGTATGAAATGAGTTCATAGATCCACTGTTTTTTTTTTTTTTTTTTTTGATGGAGGTTGAGTTGACTTTCAGTTTACTAATATACATTTTTTCCTGGCAGTTCCAGCCGAAAGTGTGGATTTATTAATATTAAGCACAGAGACGTCAGAAGGAATATTATTTGTTGCCGCTTTAGAAGTCCACACGGATCCAATATACTTAGAAGACCTTATGATCATTAAAGCCATAACTAACAAGGGTTTACATGAATAATCACCAAGCGCCTCATTTTTAAAAAGTTTTGCGTGTATTTGACCGTTTAAGCGCACACCTTGAGGTAAAAGCAAACTTTACATGTCCGTGTTCTGCTCCGTCTCTGAGCGCATACACAGAATAGCGCAAGTTTTCTTTCGCGCTTTTAAAAACACAACATCAAAGAAACATTAATAAATCATGCACGTCCCGTTTTATGAAAGTCGCGTTACATGATTTTGCTGATTTGCATGTGAAATTTCTGTAGGAGTGAAAGCGCACCACTGGAAAGGGGGTGGAATAAAGCGCAATAATCATTTCATCTCGATTAATGTATTTTCATGATCGTTTGAAGCCGAAATTGAAACTGAATTTTGATCAATTGCACAGCGCTATGTCGTGTTTTTACATAGTGCTTTGAAAATGGCAGAAAATAGTATTATGCTTTCAGTTCAAATATATATTTTAGTATTATAGTTTGTCGAACTAAAATAGTAATTGTACATACCCAAATGTGCGCTCTGAACTTACACAGCGCATTTTTTATTTTGGTCGCGCATGCGGACTATGCAGACTATAATAAGTACATAATATGTACCTGTAAAATAAAGTACTACCATAGTACAATTGTGAGTGCAGTCTCCATAAAATAATTTAAAATCTTTATACCATACTCTACACTGTAAAAAAAAACAATTTGTTGAGTCAAGTTAAAATAATTTGTTACCCAACTGCCTTAAAATTTTAAGTTGAACCAACTCAAATATCTAAGTTGTCACTTAGTACAACTTAACATTTCAAGCTGGGTAACAAATTATTTTAACTTGACTCAAAAAATAGTTTTTTACAGTGTAGGATGGAAAAAGTTCTGGAAACTCGTAGCTCAAAATGATTGAGAACCCTGACCTTTGTGTTACCAGCTTGCTAATATACCATATTTGCCAATACCAAGTATTGGACTGAAACTATGGATACCATCGTCATGTTTTGTAAAAATTGTGAATATCTGCATGTTTGTGATGTGTTTGCATTCTCTGCACCTTCGTAAGTGTTGTTAGTGCAGTGTATTACAGGTAGGCCAACACTTTGACAGTTTGTGGATGGTGTGTTCCAGTGTATCTAATTGAAGAATCACACGTCTCAGCATTTTTCCAGCAAGTGTGTGTTGCGGGTACTGTAACATAAGAGTAAGACAGCGTGTGTATCTCGCACTTTGAGCGGGGTGGTGTGTGTAACTGAATAAACGGGTAAGAGTCGGTGAGTGTATGTGTTTCATATGCTGTAACACAGGAGTGAGACTGTGTGTGTTTATTTTTGGCTCAGTGCGAGCGTGTCGATGGCTGCCGATGCGTCGCAAAGGAAAGCTCTGAGATACCAGCAAACCCTGGTCAGTCACTGTCTTTCTGTGCCTCTTTCTCTCTCCCGTTGTTTTCTTGTCTTGCGCCGAGGCGTTTCGCTGTCTTGCTTTTGGTGGGTGGCTTGCTGAGGTTTGTCGTGGTCAGTCTGGTCTGTTCTAACCTAGAAACGCTTGTCTGCCCAAAATATGACTCTTTAAATAATGGGTCTCAAAGTCTTTCACTTAGCTAGCCTGGGCTTTAATTGATTTTCCATTCTATTCTTAGTGGTGGCGACACACATGGAGCTCACTGGGCTGTTCTAGCACAACTCATGAGTAGGTATGAGAATTGTCGTAACTGTGTCAACACCCTGCTGATTAAAGACAATCTGTCTCGTAAACTTACATTAGAGTCAATGTAATGGATTTGTGCTTCCTTATCAGATGCTTATTGGGAGAGAACCGCATTGGCGTGTTCTGCTTTCCACCTTCTTGCTTTTGCAACGCTTGTCTGTCATTTTATGATTACTCCAGGCAGCTTCGCTTTGCAGCATTTTCTGTCTGAAATCTGTTTACTGGAGTCATTTGGAGTTGAAAGAGTTTCAGGTTTCTGAAGATTCTGTAAAACATCTCGAACGCCCTTGAGGATTATTTGCAATGTCGTAGACTTGCTGAACTAAGCAGATGTGTGGACCAAACCTCATGCTTTGTGCGTATTCGTGCTAACCTACGCACTCCACCTCTGCTGCTATATGCTAGCAGAAACCTGAGCATGCAGGTTAAATATACGCCCTGCTGCTCTCGATGGCCGCTATACAGAACGTATGGTCAGCTGGTCAGGTGCATTGAGCTATTTGTTAGAGTTTGCTTCTGTTGGACAGCTTATTAGGAAGGCCCGAGGATTGTATTAAAGCAAAAGGAAATGGATCGAACGCAAAAGGTCAAGTGTCAAAAAAAAGCACGAGAGAATAGTCGTAAATTTGGTGTGTGAGAAAGTGAGACGAGGGGGTGAAAGAGCGTCAATTCTTTAGCTGTCGGTTTTGCACTGTCACAAGTCATTAAGTTCCCACACACAAGCTCCCCTAAACCTTCCATTTCTCCACCTGTCTTCCTCTCTTCTCTCGCTCACAAGTTCCCACATCGATTTTCCTCTCCTGCCGCACAAAATGGGAAGATCGCCAGGGCCGGGAGCTTTTTTTAACCTCTGTAAATTTTACGCATAAACGCATTACTGCCCCTGCCGTCCCCTTTCTGTCTGTCTCACACACGCAGGAGATTCCTGTAGGGAAAAGGATCCAGTCAGAGGAAAAACTCGATCAGTAGTCTTACTCGTGGGCTTTGTGTGAATGTTTACCTCTTTGTAATCAGATTTAATACACTGCGTTGCTGGTTAAAGATTGTTTTCTTTATGTTATTGCAAGTGTGTGGTCAGAATTTGCCAACATAAGGGAAAGTTCACCCAAAAAATGAAAATTCTGTCATTAATTAGCCAACTCACCCTCATGTCTTTCCAAACCCGTAAGACCTTCGTTCATCTTCGGAACACAAATTAAGATATTTTTGATGAAATCTGAGAGCTTTCTGACTCTGCATAGACAGCGACAAAACTAATATGTTCAAGGCCTACAAAGGTAGTAAGGACATTGTTAAAATAGTCCATGTGATTTAATGAAGCTACGAGAAAACTTTTTGTGCACAGGGAAACAAAAATAACGACATTATTATTCATCAATTTCTTCTTTTCTGAGTCATTGGACTTAGGATGCAGAATCCTTGGGTACGAATCCCGTAGAAAAACATTACTCACGAGCCTCACAAGAGTTGAAAGATGAGAGATCGAAAAACAAGCTAAAATGGCATGCTTGCGATTACGTTTTTGTCACATTCGTTTTTGTTCATACTATCGGGTAGGTTTATGTGCAGTGCAGATGGTATGTTATTTTAAAATGTCACTGAGCAATAGAATTATAGTGCCACTCATTGGACATTTCTATTCAGAACTGCAGTGACACGTGCAAAACCAACGTCATATAAAACGTACCATATGTACGTTCATCTGTTCCGGAGAAAAAACTAACACTCTTTTAGCACCACTCAGTGTACATTTCACATTGAATATGTCACAAAACATAGATGGCGGTGCGTATTTCGTGTCTTGTAAAAAAAGTTCCCACAGGTACGTTTTTGTCATGAGATCAGGTTGGACTCGGAACTTAATTTGTGTTTAGTAGATAAACAAAGGTTGTACAGGTTTGAAAAGACGTGAGGTTGAGTAATTATTGACAGAACATTTTTGGGTGAACTATCCCTTTAAAGAGCTTGATTGACAGGTGATCTGATCAATCATAACGCTGAATCTGCCATTCTGTCCGACAAACAAATCAGACAGGAGGGTAGATTAACTTTGGCGGAATTAAAGGGATAGTTTACCTAAAACTATTCTTTAGTAGATCGCAAATGATGTTTTTTTTAACTAAAAACTGTTGCAGTCTGTCAGTCATATAATGGCAGTCAATGGGACGACAAGTAGAACATAGTCCAGATGTTCGTTCATGTTTTTTTCATGCTTTAAGTAAAGAATAAAAGACAATTGGTTCATGTGTCATTGATCTAATAAGGCAATGCACTGTGTCGACACAAAATTTTGAAACAATTTTACACCATTTTAAAGCTAAGACCTTGTTTCATACCAGAGGAAACCTGCTTTGTCTTGTCTGTCAGCATGTTGTCAGTTCTCTCTTTGCTCCACGATTAATTTTTCACTGCGTAAAAACATGATGTGCAGTGTGAGAGTGGCATTGTTTGTTGGCCATAGCAACAGTAACTAAGGAGGGCACGTTTTTGCAAAGGGTCAATCCTGAGAATTTTGAGCCTTAACAGCAGATGGCGCTCTAATCTAGTTTTTAACTGCACACTCAAATGCTTACGAAGATGAGTGCTGAATTACATGTAATGCTTTTATAACCCAAGATTAATGTAAACACAGCCCACTGCAAATTTGCTTCAACCTTTCTGAACTTTAGGAATGATTTCTTTTAGGTTCAAGTGTGTAAGGAATTGGAAGATAGCAGAGCATGGCTGTTTCTAAAGCACACAGTGCTATCTGTTGTTAAAAACTAAGCTCAGATTTGATTTGAGATTTTGGTCGTGGAAAATCTCAGAATCAACGCAGAATCATTTCTCGATTCGCAATGGACCGATTTATGGGCGCAACCCTAGTACATGCTAGTTGGCCGTCGACTGTAGTCTGTCTGGTGTGTTCTAGTGCAACAGTTGACTTTCCACAGCACTATTTTTCTTGGCGTCAGTTTGGTGTGTTTCTACCCTAAGATTAGGTTTAGAGGTGCATTTAGGGTTATTACCTAGTCATAACACAGTTATTGTAATAATAATTATGTATACAGTGAGGACAAAATTATTTGATCCCCTGCTGATTTTGTACGTTTGCCCACTGACAAAGAAATTATCAGTCTATAATTTTAATGGTAGGATTATTTGAACAGTGAGAGACTGTTCAAATAAAAAAAAAATCCAGAAAAACACATTTCAAAAAAGTTATAAATGGTTTTGCATTTTAATAAGTGAAATAAGTATTTGATCAAGATTTCTGGCTCGCAGGTGTCTTTTTATACAGGTAAAGAGCTGTTAACCGTATAAAAGACACCTGTCCACAGAAGCAATCAATCAGATTCCAAACTCTCCACCATGGCCAAGACCAAAGAGCTGTCCAAGGATGTCAGGGACAAGATTGTAGACCTACACAAGGCTGGAATTGGCTACAAGACCATCGCCGGGCAGCTTGGTGAGAAGGTGACAGCAGCTGGTGCGATTATTCTTAAATGGAAGAAACACAAAATAACTTTAAATCTCCCTCGGCCTGGGGCTCCTTGCAAGATCTCACCTCGTGGAGGTTCAATGGTCATGAGAACAGTGAGGAATCAGCCCAGAACTACACAGGAGGATCTTATCAATGATTTCAAGGCAGCTGGGACCATAGTCACCAAGAAAACAATTGGTAACACACTACGCCATGAAGGACTGAAATCCTGCAGCGCCTGCAAGGTCCCCCTGCTCAAGAAAGCACCTGTCTGAAGTTTGCCAATGAACATCTGAATGATTCAGAAGAGAACTGTGTCAAAGTGTTGTGGTCAGATGAGACCAAAATCGAGCTCTTTGGCATCAACTCAGCTCGCCGTGTTTGGAGGAGGAGAAATGCTGCCTATGACCCCAAGAACACCATCCCCACCATCAAACATGGAGGTGGAAACATTATGCTTTGGGGGTGTTTTTCTGCTAAGGGGACAGGACAACTGCACCGCATCAAAGGAACGATTGAAGGGGCCATGTAGAAGAAGAAGTACATTAAGGTCCTGGAGTGGCCTAGCAAGTCTCCAGACCTTAATCCTATAGAAAATCTGTGGAGGGAGCCGAGTTGCCAAACGTCAGCCTCAAAACCATAATGACTAGGAGAGGATGTGCAAAGAGGAGTGGGACAAAATCCCTCCTGAGATGTGTGCAAACCTGGTGGCCAACTACAAGAAATGTCTGACCTCTGTGATTGGCAACAAGTTTTCCCACCATCCTATTCCTAACACATGTTTTGCGAAGAAGTCAAATAATTATTTCACTCATTAAAATGCTAATCCATTTTAAATGTAAAACTTTTTTAAATGCGTTTTTCTGGATTGTTTTTGTTATTCTGTCTCTCACTGTTAAAACAAATCTACCATTAAAATTATAGACTGATCATTTCTTTGTCAGTGGGCAAATGGACAAAATCAGCAGGGGATCAATTTTTTTTTCTCACTGTAATTATATTGTAATAATAAGTACCTAGTATGTCCCACCAACATTTCTCAGAATTTCTTCTTTTATATTCCACAGAAGAAAGTAAGTCATACAGTTTTGACATGTCTTATTGATGATATAATTTTTTGGGTGAACTATCCCCGGCGGAATAAAAATATAAATGTCATTTCCAACCCGTATGGCTTTCTTCTGTGGAGCAGAAAAGACATTGGACCCCTGTGGTTTTCATTGTGTGGACCAAAACCACTTGTGATCCACAAAAGAAAGAAAGTCATAAAGGTTTGGAACAAATGAAGGTGAGTAAATAATTTTGTTATCTAGAGCTATCCCTAAAAATGCTGAGTGGTTTATGTGAGAGTCAGGTTTAGAGTTGATGGATGGAAATTATAATTAGCTTGGTGTGGAAGAAAAAAAAAAGTCAGTGGAAAGTCTCCACCGTGATGGAAAAACGAATGCATGTGTATGGTCTTAGATAACCGATGTACTCGTTTACAGCAGTGTTTGCTTATACTAATGTTAAACAGCAGCGTGTGTTGTTTTTAATGGTCACAGTTAAGTGATTTCACTTCCAGGTCAGGCAGCTGCTGATGACCTCTTCTTTAGCACAGAGGCCTCTGGGAGTCTGACTGCTGAATGACAGCAATGAACAGACTGAGAGTCAAATGGAGAGAGTGTGCAGGAGATAAAAGGGTTGTTGCGTTTGAACTTTCACTTAATTATTGGGAAGAAATGCAAATAATAATGTTTTGAGGATGAATTAACATATTCCTGGGGTCTTGTGAACTGCAGACTGCTGAAATATCAAAATTCAAACAAGTTTGTTTACCAGCTCTTTTTGCTTAAAGTTTGTGTGTCCTGTTTTTCTTGGTTAACACTTTGTGGTAACTTTATATAATTATTGATAAGTAGTACATGCATAACTGATCAGTAGTTCATGTACTTTCAAATATGAACAGTCTGTGTGAAAATATGCAAAAAGTGCAATGCAAATACAAAACTTTTCTTTAGATAAAAGTACATAATATAATGAGTCTGTTCAGCGTTATATAGTCTTGGTTAGCTTGATTTTTGACCATGGACAAAGTCTAGTCCACTTTGAAGAGACAGTTATTATTTTTTTTATGTAGTGTTTTTAGGGTGGGTAAATTATGGAATAATGAATAAAAAAAAGACTAAATATTATTGCGCCTTTTATCTCACAATTTTTCTCAGTATTGCAAAATATAAACTCATAATTGCGAGAGAATTGCACGACAAAAACTCAAATCTTCTTGAAATGTCACACAATTCTGTTTTTTTTTTTGTTTTTGTTTTTACCAATTGCGAATTATAATAGTGAGTTATTAAGTCCAATTTTGAGAGAGAGAAAAAAAAAAATTGAATTGTGAGTCTTGTGTAGATTGATTTTTGACAATGGACAAGACTAGTCCACTTTGAAGAGACTTTTTTTTAAGCATAGTGTTTTAAGGGTGGGTAAATTATGGAAGCCTGTTTCTGCCACTGAAAAAAAAAAAAGTAATTTCTACTTTTTATCTCACAATTCTGACAATCACAATTCAGAAATGTGAGCGATTAACTTGCAGTTGCGAGTTATAAAGTCTGAATTGCGAGATATAATCTTTTTTTCAAAATTATGTGGCATAAACTTGCAATTGCGAGTCATAAAGTCAGAAATGCAAGATGTAAAGCCATAATTCTGCTTTTTTCCCCCAGAATTGTGTGATGAAAACTTACAATTCTAACTTTTTTCTCACAATTGCAAGTTTGTATCTCACAATTCTGACTGCGTGGTATAAAGTCAGAATTGAAAAATAGAAAAAAAAGTGAAAATTGCAAGTTTATATCTCGCAATTCTGACTTTATAACTTGCAATTGCGAGTTTATATCATGCAATTCTGACTTTATTTCTCAGAATTGTGAGGTTATATATCACATTTCTGAGGAAAAAAGCTGTAATTGCAAGATGCAAAATCGCAATTGTGAGAAAAAAAGTTTTGTGAGATAAAATGTCACAGTTACCTTTTTTATTTTTTATTCAGTGGCAGAAACGTAGTAAATTGTTGATAGGCTGGTCTTACAGAAAACACTGTGTAAATGTTTCTAAATGTGTGCTAACTTCATAATCAG
Organism: Garra rufa; assembly: GCF_049309525.1. Taxonomy (NCBI): domain Eukaryota; kingdom Metazoa; phylum Chordata; class Actinopteri; order Cypriniformes; family Cyprinidae; genus Garra; species Garra rufa. Next base: position 37,365,400 of record NC_133369.1, read on the forward strand.
AATATTTGTCCAAAAGTTTATTTCGAAGACTCAGGGAACAAATCTGAATGTGCAATTCTTTTTATTTATTTATTTTAAAACTTTTTTCTAAAGCATTACCAATACTTTTTATTAACACAAGCTCAATACTCCTCAAAAAGTAAAAAATAAAATAAATGAAATATAACAAATGTACTAATTTAAAATTAACATAAATAAATATGCAATTCTGTTCAATGCCAGTAACCTTGCATGGCTGTAACCTGGCAAACTTTGCCAAATTCAGTAGTTTGTTCTTCCCCAAAGAACTTATCTAAACCTAGTATCCTAGTAAACATGAATTTGTTTTCACATGGATTGACAAAAATGTATCTAACTCCTGGAAGTTGTATAATTCTGGAATTTTCCAACCAAATTAGAGCTATATAATTGTTCATGAGTGCCTTGTTTGTCCTAAACAGTTAAACTGCCTGCTGTTCTTCAGAAAAATCCTTCAGGTCCCACAAATTCTGTGTATGATTCTAAGGTTCCATCTTTTCACACTGAGGACAACTGAGGGACTCATATGCAACTGTTATAGAAGGTTCAAACACTCACTGATGCTCCGGAAGGAAACACAATGCATTAAGGGTGTGAAAACTTTTTGAATTAGAGTAAATTTAACTTATTTTGTCTTCTGGGAAGCATCCAAGTATCTTCTGTAGCTTCTAAAGAGCAGTACTAAATGAAAAAGATATTTAGACAAAATAAGAAAAATTTTGTTCAAACATTTTGTTCAAAAGTTTTCACCCCCAGCTCTTAATGCATCATGCTTCCTTCTGAAGCATCAGTGAGCGTTTGAACCTTCTGTAATAGTTGCATATGAGTCCTTCAATTGTCTTCAGTGTGAAAAGATGGATCTCAAAATCATGCAGTCATTGTTAAAAAGTGCTAAAAAAACACAGAATTTGTGGGATTTTTCTGAAGCACAGCGGGCAGTTTAGCTGTTCAGAACAAACAAGGGACTCATGAACAACTGTCACTAAACAAAACAAAACAACAACAACAAAAAAACAGCTGTGGATCATTCAGGTAACAACATTGTATAAAGAATCAAGTGTATGTAAACTTTTGAAGTCATTTGTATAAATTCAACTATTATTTTCTCTTGTGGACTATATGTAATCATCTTTAATGTGAAATATCTTATTCAGTTCAGTACTAAATACAAAAAACAACAACATGCATTTTGTATGCAGATTTGGCAGGCTGTATGTAAACTTTTGACTTACTTTATAAATGCTTTAATGTTTAATCAAACATTCATTCTTAATCTTTTTTTTTAATTAAAAGTAAACTTAAATTAGAGGTAAACATGGAGATGCCACTTTACGACACAAAGCTGATGCGCAGCATAAAACAGCCGATATCAGTCAACGCCATTAATGCAGGTTTAACTTGAGAAGAATTTAACTTAAGCACAGACAACAATTAATGAAATGACGCAGAAAACATGTTCACATCCAGATACCTGCAGTGGACTTCAGCTGACCGCCAGACAGGATTAGGACGACACAGTCGTGTGAATTAACAGCTGCTGACAGCCCACTGTCAACCACAGTCTGGAAATGAAGTACACTGCATTATGGGTAATGTGGTTTACTCAGGTGTTAACCTACAGGACACCCCCATAAGGCAGATACAGTTACTAATATCTGAATATTTGGTGAAGGTTAAAAGGAGAAGGAGAGGAGGGACACAGGTACATAGCAGACAAAAAAGAAGATAGAAACAGACTGATAGAGGAAAAAGAGCACGATGATAAGGGAACCCATCAACACTTTTGAGACTGTTCTGAATTTTGATCAGATTCTGGTGAGATTAATAATATTTGTATTTTAATTTTGGTAACTTGCTATACGATACAGGTTTTCATTAACTGGGATGAATGGGTGTTGATCTATAAGATTGTTCTATATTATAACTTTTTATAGAAACCTTAGTTTTTTTCTTTTAGGTGCTGCTTAAAAAGAGCAACGCTTTTTTGTTTTTAGTTGCTCATTGTCAACTACTAATACAAAATAAGTCAATTTCTTACAAATTATTTGATGTTAATATATGATATGCATTGTTTGATAATGTTAATATTGTTTTATTAATCGTCGCCTTAGAATTATAAGGTTCTGTCTGCGTTCTGAGTGGTTTTGAGATATTGAGCTTTGAAGATTTTGCATTTCATATAGCAAAAACGATATGGGGAACAAGTTTCTTTCCTACATGAAAATGACAGGGACCCTAAATGTATTCTAAATGTACAAAATCAAAATCCTCTTAAATTTTAAAATGGGGATTTTAGGAACAGGTCAAATGCAGATAGAACCTTCTAATTCTAAAAAGTAATTTTAGAAGGTTGCAAGGTTCTATCTTGCAAAACATCAATTAAAGCAACTGTTTTCAAGAAATACTTGTAAATACTTTTAATTTTTAGTTTTAGTTTACTTATAATTTGTTTTAAAACATAAAATAGTGTTGTAACAATGTGTCAACATGTATGAGAAAGGTAAATTTAATGCTTTTCACATGTATGTCATATTTTAGGATTAACTTCTTTTTTTTTTATTGTTTTAAGTTAGGCATTAAATATGCTAAATAGTTTTGTCCAGAGCAGCTGTTAATTTTAGGTAGGATTATAGTAGGTAATTACACATTATTGCAGAAACAGTTAAAGCACCTACTCCTAATTCATCTGACTGGGACTTTATTCCATAAAAAGTGGGACAGGGAAAATGTTTGTCTCTAGATCAGTATGGCCGGGACAACATGCTGATGTTTTTTGGTTGTTGTTGTAATTAAGACTTTAAAGCTTAAAATAAAGCTTAATATTGTCATATTTAAGACATTTTAAGACTTTAAACTGCATAAATGTTTCGCCAATCACCTTATTCGTTTTTTTTTTTTTTGCAACCCAGATATGAATCTGACATGGATGGACATATAAACTACTGCAATAGGAAAAAAACTCTTGATTTTTTAAGAACAGTTACAAAAGAATTAAAAAGGCATACTTCCTTACCTTTATAAAACTTAAAATGGTTCGATTTGAGCAGATGATTTTACCATAACTGCCATCGTCAGATAATATTTTTTGTTTTATGTCTGCGGTAATTATAAGTTAAAAACAAATGCGTCATCATTATATTTTACACAGTGCCACTTTGAGGAATAAAGGTGAATTGCACTTGACTCTGCAGGCATGTAATTGTTGTTTAACAGTCTGGCGACATGACAAAAAGCGCTTATCCTGATTGGTCCTCTTGTTTGCATTCGAAGTGCTGATTGGCTCACAGATAGAACCAAGTTAGAGTTCGACTCTGTAGATTGAACATTTCTGTTTTCTTAATAAAACGTCCTACACAACTTTTAAAAAAACCATTACGTAATGTAAATAAGTTGTCACAGAATAAGAATATGTGAATAACTCAATTTTGACAAAAATGTCAGATAGAACCTTATAATTCCAAGGTGACGTAATCTAATTACATTTGATACTATTACATTTGTGTGTTTGTTTAAAAAGATAAAGATATGATCAGTCTTTCTTGATCTCCTGGTCAGTCTGTCAGTAAATGAGTCAGATTGTATTATTATACTTATACGCACACACTGACCATTATATTTCTGTTTTTAATTAACTCTCAAAGTCACTATGTCCTTCACTGCTTATGTCTGTTAGCAACTTTCACTCTCTCTGCTCTGTCTTCCTGTCTCTCTCTCTTGCTCTCGCTTGTCTTTGAGCTTTTTTTTTTATGTAATAAGGTGTTTGATAATATATTTTTGATGTTATTCTTGGTCTTTTTATTTGCTTATTGATTTCAGTTGTTCAGAGAAGACAACTTTTGATCTTTCAGAACTGAGCTGAGGGGTCAGGCACTGTGAGTTTGTAGGCCATGGTTGTAAATTTAAGCCTGCACTGTGGAAATCAGTTAGAGGAATGAGGAAAACAGGTGTTTGAGAGAGAAAGAGAAAAAGTGAAGTAAATGTTTTTCTGTTACAGAACAGTCTCTCACGCTGTCGTTCTGAATCAGTGTACTGACTTCAGAAGATTGAAGAGGCAATGACAGAAATAACCTTCGGCCTTCTCTCTATCTGATGCAAACACTACTATCTTTTCATGATAATGTGATAGATGAGAAAAGAATTATAAGAAAATAGTTTTTTTTTTGTTTGTTTGTTTTACTTTTTTGTTAAATTGGTCATTCAAGGTTATTCGATTGTGTGAGTGTTCACCAATATTTAAGTGCAGTGTATAAATGCTGTTGTGTAGCTGGATCTCATAGTATGAGATGCTGTGTGGAATAATGTAAAATCTTTATAAAGTATGTTCAAGACTGCAGCTACACATGAGGTGGGTTTGTCTCTATTAAGAATACAAGTCATAGAATAGTGAATACATTTTGAATTAATGCTAAATGTAATCAATAAGAAGTCATTAACAGTAAAAATGAATATTTTGATGATGATGTATATTTGTGTGTGTGTATGCATGTGTCATTTGGGATGTTTGGGATCAGTAAGATGTTAAAGAAGTCTTTCTCTTCAAGGCTGTGTTTATTTGATTCAAATGCAGAAAAAACTGTAATGTTGTGAAATATTGCAATTTAAAATTTTGGTTTTCTATTTTAATATACTTTAAAATATAATTTGTTTTTGTGATGCAAAGCTGAATTCTCAACATCATTATTCCAGTCTTCAGTGTCACACGATCCTTCAGAAATCATTCTAATACGCTGATTTATTATCAATGTTGGAAACAGTTGTGCTGCTTAATTTTTTTTGGGAACCTGTGATACTTTGTTTAGGATTCTTTGATGAATAACAAGTTAAAAAGAACAGCATTTATTAAAGGTAGGAATCTTTTCTAACCAGTTTTTCTAAGCCTTTACTATCACTTTAACAAATCCTTGCTGCATGAATAGACGTATTCATTTCTTACAAAAAAGAAAGAATTAAAAATGATTGACCCCAAACTTTTAAACGGTAGTGTATATTGTTAGAAAAGATTATATTTTAAACAAATGCTATTTTTTTAACTTTTTAATTTAAAAAAATGCTATTATTTTTAAGTTTTTAAAGAATCCTGAAAAAAGTATCAAATGTTCCAACAAAATATTAAGCAACACAATTGTTTTTAACATTGATAATAAATCAGCATATTAAAATGATTTATAAAGGATCATGTGACACTGAAGACTGGAGTAATGATCCTGAAAATTCAGCTTTGCGTCACAGGAATAAATTATATTTTAAAGTATATTAAAATAGAAAGCCACTCATTTAAATTGCAATAATATTTCACAATATTACTTTTTTTCTGTATTTTTAATCAAATAAATGTGGACTTGATGAGGAGAAATCTTCTTTTAAAACTTCCCAAACTTTTCAGTTAATACACATATATGCTAGTTAGTACATATATATAACTAATACATAATTTTTTTAATGTACTTTCCTTTTTTCGTACCCTTAGTGAATAATCCTTCGTTAGGAATATTACATTGAATGTAGATTGACTACTGGTCTTCTGTATAATCATTTATGAATAAATTAATTTAAATACATTGACAATTATTAGTGAAAGAGAATAACTTTAATTAGCTGCGTTGAAATGGTTATAAATTCTAGCTTATAATTTAATATGAACCTCCACAGAACTTCAAAAATTACATTTGGAAAGCAAACCTATAGTAGATTTACATGTTACACAAGTATTGAAAAACACTGTTCATAATGTTTTAAATTTAATTTATTGGTAAGACTCACCCATCAGGTCCAAATGATACTTTGGTTTGATTGGTTAATCTGATCTTTTATGTGCTTTGAAAAAAATATATATATTAGTGATAAGATAAATGCTCCCAAATGTTTGATGACCATTTGTATCTGTATTTTAATTTTCTTGTTTGTTATTTATGCACATGTTTAGATATATCTATAATTTAATTCATATAAAATGCCTTATATAAATAATCAAATATTTTGAGTTGCATGTATATTGATCATTTCTTGTTTTCGAGTGGGCATGAGGGGGCTGAATCTGATCCCTTCAGTCTCGCGCCATGTGGGGTCTGTGCTGCTCAAGTATGTATGTATGTCGGCGTGTGTATTGGGTGTAATGGAAGGAAGGTTAAGAATGTCTTATTGGATCACTTCCTTCTTTACTGGCCAATACCCAGAGTGTGTGGTCTATCCTGATGGACAGCCCTTTTTTTTTTTTGCATTTGCGTACTCATGTAGCTCACCAAGAAATCAAAACGTTCTACAATCCAATCAAATCCCGATGGACTAAATCAGACACTGCGCTAAACTGTTTCTCATTCGATAAGCCACTCAGAGTTGCCAACAATAGAAAAGAAAAGACAGTTGCAATTTCCAATTCATGACAACATTAATCTGTTTTCTTCTTTTTCTTTTGGTGTGTTTGGCTTTGTTTTTTGTCGGTGCAGTATAGTTGGGAACTTTGAGTACTACATTTTTGTGGATCTGAATCTTGTGCATGTGTGTGTATTGTTGTGTAGTGTATGTAAGATTGAGAGTATCTCGGGGGAGCGCTTTTTCCATTCTGCCTGTTAGACAGCCTGACTATTTCTGTCTGACACATACAAATGGCTGTAACTCACCACCACACACACTTGCATTGATTCACTTCACATTCCTGCTTCCACAAGTATTCACATGCACACAATCACACTGGAACAAAGGATTTTCCACCAATAAACTTTGATTATCCACCTCCTCAAGAATGACTTTTTACCCATATTTGCTTTGATCATTGCAGACTTTCCTTCCATTGATTTTCTTCAGTCTGCTGATCAATGTGTTCTGCCTTTTTCAGCTGTATGGGGAATATCGGGAGCAGCTGGGTAATTGTGCCAAACGGGAGGCAACACGTCTGTTGACTGAAAGGCAATGGAAGAGGCATGCCGGCAATGCCAAGGCAACCAGGAGAGGCCATGGTCGAGCACATCATGCCAGCCTGGATGCGGGGCCCATGACACCTGGTTTAAGCCCCTCCTCCTCTATCAAGAAGCCACGCCCCTATTCCAAATGCCAGGGTGAGTCACTAAAAACTTAAAATCTAGTGCACTGGTCTAAAGTGTGGATAAAATCCAGTGGTCATCCTGGTGTGAATAGCCATTAGAATGTGTTTGCATTGCAGACTGCCTGGCCCGGATCCAGAGATATATTGTGACAAAGCTGGGCGAGGACTGGATCTTCCTTGTTCTGTTAGGTCTCACCATGGCTCTGGTGAGCTGGAGCATGGACTATGCCAGTGCCAAGAGCTTGCAAGGTATACAACAGCATGTGCATCTGGTAAATCAGGCTGGGCAAAAAAAATAGATTTTTCGATTAATCGTTTTTTTTTAAATGACGTCGATTTGATATCGATTCTCAAACGTCTTATTTGAATAAATATTGGTATTTGAATAAATCTGGTATTCAGCAGACATTTAAAACAAGATCTGATTAATGTAAATCTTATCATTGGTCTTCTCCACTAGATGTAACCCTCTTGATTACCTTGTGCGATGTTACAACAGAAAGCCTGTCATTCATTCAGTGCTTGTGGCAGACAGTGTTGAGGGTAACGCATTACAAGTAACGCAAGTTACATAATAAAATTCATTTTTCCAAGTAACTAGTAAAGTAATGCATCACTTTTTAATTGACAAGAAAATATCTGAGTTACTTTTTCAAATAACTCCAGTTACTTTTCCCCCAAATTTATTCATTAAAAGCTGTCCTGTCCCCATGTTGAGAGAAATTGTGAGTAAGATGTTACTTTATGCTGAGTTCAGACTGTACGATTTTCAAAGCAATCGCTTCACAGATGTTTTCACACTGCATGACTATCTGGGGTAGCATTCTGTCGCTGCTGTGTTCACACTGCACGATGGATCGACGACAGGGGGTTTCACACTGCATGACTTTACAATAGGAAGAATCGCCGACAACTTTGTCCCGGTCCGCAAACTACGTCTCACAACCAAACACACGTGAGAAGTGACATGGAAACAACGCGAGGTCAGGCGTGCAAGTTCTCACGTGAGACTGGAATTACTATAAAAAAATGGTAGTCCGCAAGAAGCTTGTCATACAAATTGCATGTGCACTCATTTGCAGCGAAAAGAAAAGAAGCCGAAGCTATTCTTGTTGATATTGTGGTCTATAACTTCGTAACTCCTCCCCCAACTTCCCGCTGGCCTGGATGTTGCTGTCTCATTGGCTGTAGGTAATCGCCAATGTGATTTTCAGTCAGATCACCTTTCACACGGCATGATTTTGAATCGCCGACAGGTCCAGATATTTAGCATGCCAAATATCTCACGGGTGTCGGCGATTCTCTCAGATCGCGTCTTTGATAGATTGTCACTCACGTGAACGAGCACCGATTTGCCTGTGATTTTGGGCATTTGTCGGCGATTTCTCAAAACCTGTCGGCGAGTCAAAATCGGGGCTAAAATCATGCAGTCTGAACTCGGCATTAGTTCTAGAATAAATGTGAACATGCATTAATTCATCTCACTCACTAAAAATCAGATACAGTATTCCTCAAAATGAATAAAAACAGTGAAATTCAATGCAAACCTGCAATAATTCAATGTTAAATAATACAAATATCCTTTACGTGTTTAATCCCATTTTATTAACCGATGTCTTTGTTCATTGATCTTATTCATCAATACTAATAAGCAAAAATTACTAAAGATAATCTAACATTTGTTTTCCTTTTTTTTTATTGCCGAAGAGTTGACATTTTTTCTTCTGTGGTCTACAGTACAGCCTCTCCTGAGGCCTGAAAGGCTTTTGGCATAAAAAGGCTTTTACATTTGCCAAAAATAGAACTTTTTATAATAAAAACAAACAAGCAAGCCCTGCCCAGATTTAAAAAGTAACCCAAAAGTAATGTAACGCGTTACTTTCCATAAAAAGTAACTAAGTACCGTAAGTATACTTAGTAGTTACTTTTTCAAGGAGTAACTCAATATTTTAATGCATTACTTTTAAAAGTAACTTTCCCCAACACTGATTGCAAAGATACTGTTGACAAGAACCTAGAACAAAGCAATAGGTTTTATTTGCAATGCTTAGGTAAAATGCTATAGTAATACTACAAATCTGCAGAAGTATTTGTCATCATGCGTAAAGGCACCATGATTTCCTCAATGAATGAATAAATGAGGATGGCGAATGGCGTGACCCACTGTTTTGTTTACTACACTCATACCAAAGCGTGGACGATGTTCATAGAGTTTTCAGCTTCATAGACTCGTCTCTCTATATACAATATAAACACACAATATCATCAATTCATTAGCATTTTACCATTAAATTTGAGAAAACTTCCGTCATATCACATACTAAGCAGCTGCAAGTTCTTCACGGCAAACCGTCAGAATAAAAGATTAGTTTAACGTTAATCTGTGTCAGAAATTACCTATTTAGCAGTCTTAAGACTTAATGTAACAACAATGCTGCTGCTGCTACTACTACTACTGAATATTAATACATCTTTATTTTTAAATGAGTAATCACATTTGTTTTCTTTTTAATTTTTACAGTAAACCTCTGTTGTGCAGCCCTTTGTTTGCCAAAAGTAAAAGGGTTTAATTTTCAGTTGATCAGGATAAATTAAATTAATGTTTTTTACGCCTTCATCTGATTACCAGAAAAACTAACATTTTATAGGGCCCTATTATTGTTGAAAAAAGGACCATATACAAAAAAAGGTTTAAAATACAGAAAACTCACCATTTGTAAACTGATGTTCATTTTTTGTAGAAATATCGGTAACACTTTACAATAAGGTTCATTAATTAAACATTAGTTAATGTACTAACTAACACAAACTAACCATGAGCAATACATTTATTACTGTATTTACTAATCTTCATTAACATTAGCCAACGAAAATACAGTTGTTCATTGTTCATGTTAGGTCACACTGCATTAACTAATGTTAACAAGATTTTAATAATGTATTAGTAAATTTTGAAATTAACATTAACAAAGATTAATAAATGCTGTATAAGTGCAGTTCATTATTAATTCATGTTAACTAATGTTTTTAATGTTAACTAATGAACCTTATTGTAAAGTGTTACCGAAATATCAATAGCATTTTTATTAAAACTATATTCACTGATTGTAATAAAAAAAATCGAGAATCGAATAAAAAATCATTACCCCATGATTTACTAATCCTCAAGCCATCCTAGGTGGACCTTAGGACTTTATTCTTTCAGACGTAAACAATTGGAGTTATATTAAAAAATGTCCTTGGTTCTACCAAGCTTTATAATGGCAGTGAATGGGTGTTGAGATTTTAAAGTCCAATAAAGTACATCCATCCTCCATAAAAAGTGATCCACACGGCTCAGCCTTCTGAAGCTAGTCAATACGTTTGTGTGAGGAAAATATATTCATATTTAAAACCGTAATCTCTAGCTTCCGCTAACTGTCGTACACACGTTCTCGAGAGAGTGGCGTTCCAGCGGATGACATAGTGACAATATGTTAGTCTTGTGAGAACCAAGTTTTTTTTACAGCAAAGGCAAAACAGTCTCCTCTTGGCTTATATTGAAATAGTTCTGATTTTTTCTTTACAAATCCTCGTTTTGTACTTCTAATTGTACTTCTCTCCACTCCGCTTCAGCAATCATCACTTCTCACCGGAGCTAACGCTATGCCTACGCCCCTATGTCATCTGCTGAAATAACTTATTTCAATAGCAATAAAAAAATTTTTTTTTTTCAAATTTTATTTCATTTGATAGCCTACTGCTGTGCTGGCTAGAATTTACTGGGGAACTGTTTAAAAAATTTCACCAAACTTAATACAAATGCTCAAAAAATTCAAGATATGATTAAAAAAAGTACTTGTGTGAGATCTTTGTTTTTCATATAAAAGAATATATAATTAATTAAATCAAAGTTAAGCAATATCACAAGAGCAAGAGTGCTGTTTTCACAAATATAAGCATGATTTCAAATGTGATATAGATTTTACAAACGTTAAATAAGGGCCTGGTTTCACAGACAGGGTTTAGGACTATACCAGGATTAGGCCATAGTTCAATTAGGACATTAAAGTAATTTTTATAAATTGCATCTTGAGACAAAACAAAGCCACTAATATTTTTTAAGATCAGTCAGTGCAAGTTTCTTTCAGTTGAAACTGCTTAGACTTAAATTTGAGTCTGGGATTAGGCTTAATCCTTGTCTGTGAAACATTATTTTTATTTTTATTTTTATTTTGCCATTTCAGCAACAAAAAATAGTCCAACAATCCATAGCAACTATTGCATTTCTGAGCATTATTAATTACTGAATGAATCAGCTGCTTTGAATAAATCAGTTTGTTAAATTGATTTGCCACCACCTAGCCAGCTGGTGCCTTTAGTTTGGCATTCAGTCTTAACAGTGTTTATGCAATTGTAATATTCCAATTCCAATTCAGATGCAACTTCTGATTAAATATTAGATATTTTTTAAGCAACAAATGTGGATCTCTCAGATGAATTTCAAGAGTGTAGGTTCGGTCTTTGTCATGGCGTTAAAATTTATGGAAGGAGAGTATTCAAATTAATCATGCAACACATCTTACTAGCGTTTGCGTTTGTCAAATTAATGGCATTTGCGGCATTATTTAATGCCCAAAAAAGCATGTCTTAAATTATTTTGCACTTGAAATAGCTGCAATTATTGTTACTAGGAGGAGGCACCGCAAAAAACAGAGAGCACGTGGTAGAAGGGAGAAGATTTTTTCCACATGTATTAATTTATTTGAAATGCCAGAAGAACACATTATTTAAACATGTCATTTGCCAAGCCATGTTATTTTTATTTTGCTTCAGGAAATAAAAGATGACTTGGTACCCTCAACTAGGAGTCATGCAATACCAGGTCTATCAAAACTTCAATTCAATTCAAGTTTGTTTGTATAGCGCTTTTCACAATACAAATCATTGCAAAGCAGCTGTACAGAAAATGTAGGTTACTACAAAATATCTAGTAGCTTACTAGTGGTGACTACTGTATTTTAAGTTGATGTACATATGGTATAGATGTATGTTAAAATCAGTAATGGTGTAATCAAACAGACGATGAACACTATTAATAGTAATGATTATGTGTTGCAATCAAACTTGTAGCAAAATTTGGTAGTGCTGTATGGTGTTTCAGGTCCTCTGAGGGGTTGGCATCATCTCTTCTCGGGTATTCTGAATCCAGACTGAAGCTTGTGTAATTTCTAGTCAATTTCTAGATGTCAATCCTGTGGCAGAAACAGAAACAAATGGAGAAATAATTAGCGTAGCTGCTGTTCCAACTAGGGCTGTGCAATTAATCGCAATCGCAAAAAAATCGCGATTTAAGCACATGCGATTTCTAAACCGCACAAGGCTGCGATTTTATCTATCCCCCCCCAACGGCAACCCCGCCCCCCTTGAACGTCAAGTTCCTTTTATTTTCGATATAGCGCCACATCACAATAGAAGTCATTTAAGGTTATCTTTCCTATAGAACAGGTCTATACATAGTTCTTTTATTAAACATACTAAATTGCCTTATGTTATTTATCTTATTTACACGAAGGCATGTCATTTTTGTCTCTTCATGGTCGCGCGTTTACAATGTCTCCTCCGCGAAAACACGGACTGGATCGCGGACTCCATTCATAAAAACCTAATCTACTATAGCGCGGAATGCCACGTAATTCGTCGATTTTTGGATTAATAAATCAAAAATTGGTCTGTCACTTAATTCAAATCGCGATATGGACTAGTGTCTGTGAAAACTGAAATGCAAAAAGACCGTTTTAATATGAATCCTGCATGTTCCGTTTGCTTCTATGAATGGTGGAGACGCGTTTTATTTCTTTACTACATGCAGACTGAAGCACACGTGACGCTCCCGCTAATTTTTGGCATTTGCATCTCACATGAACAGAAACTCAATCGCCAAATCGCTGCTGTGAGTTTCACTTTTACCGTTTCATTTGAGAAAACTAGCATCATATACACACAGAAACTTCACTGCAACCTGTCAAAATAAAAGTACGGTTTAACATGTAACAGAACAATATTAGTCCTGTATTACTTTTGTACAGTATAATGTAGGTGTTTATATATTCCTATTTAAATAATTTACATAAAACAATGTATATGATAAAAAAATATATCAACAAGATTAACCACTTAATTATTATTTAAACGTTTTAAACTGAATATAATTTTTCTTCCACGCATTGATTTTAACAGTAAATTTCTGTTTGTTTGACAAAAATTAAAAGGGTTTATTTTTAATTTGATTAAAAATAAATAAATGTTTATGCTTTTTCATTATCAGAAAAATTAAAACACATAAGAATTAAAAAAAAAAAAAAAAAGCAAAAGGTTTTAGAACCCTCAAAATGTTAAAATAGAGAGTTTTGGACTTATTTTTCCACTGAAATGAATGTATTCGTTATTGCACAAAGTAGGCTAAAGTACCGGGAAAAAAAGTAAAATGGCTTATTTATTTTATGTTGTCTGTTTTAAAGACAATTTTACTACAGTTTTGTTTATTAAACTTAATACTATGTTATTTCATGGTGAAATGTTTTGTTATGCACTTCTTGTGCACTGAATACATTTAGAATGTATGTATGTAGCTTGTTTGAAAAAGCAAAAAAAAAAAAAAAAAAAAAAATCGCAAATAAAATCGCAATCGCAATATTCTTTAAAAAAATCGCATTATGATTATTTTGTCCATATTGCACAGCCCTAGTTCCAACCAAGCAAAAAATATGTGTTTAGCCCAAGTTGAAGAATGTTGATGTGCATTTGATCAGATGTAACTGAAGCACATGGTTATCAGATACATTATGTGAATGCTTGGCTAAAGAGATGAGTTTTTAATCTAGATTTAAACATAGAGAGTGTGTCTGAAACCCGAACTTTATCAGGAAGGCTATTCCAGAGTTTGGGAGCCAAATGTGAAAAGGCTCTCCCTCCTTTAGTGGACTTTGCTATCCTAGGCACTACCAAAAGTTCAGAGTTTTGCGACCTTAGGGAGCGTGAGGGATTGTAGCGTGGTAGGAGACTAGTTAGGTATGCAGGAACTAAACCATTAAGGGCCTTATAGGTAAGAAGTAATATTTTGTAAGTGATATGGAACCTAGGTAGCCAGTGCAGAGACTGTAAAATTGGGGTAATATGATCATATTTTCTTGGCCTGGTAAGGACTCTAGCAGCTGCATTTTGGACTGCCTGTAGCTTGTTAATTGAAGATGCAGGACAACCACCTAGCATTACAATAGTCCAGTCTAGACATCATGAATGCATGAACTAACTTTTCTGCATCAGAAAAAGGTAGTTCAGTTTTCACTGCATTTTTTAACAAATAAATGCAGCGCAGGTAGCATAAGAGACTTCTTTTAAACATAAAAAAAAGTCAAAAGTCCTAGTCAGTGGCTATCCATGGCTACATTCTTCAAAACATCTTTTTTTTTGTTCAGCAGATGAAAGAAACTCATACAGATTTAAAACAACTTGGTTTAAAACAACTAAATGATGACAGAATTTTAGTTTCAGGGTGAACTATGAACTATGTTTCTTTTTAATCAAACTTCGTACATTTAATGCAAAAAAAGTCCCCCCAATTGTAATATGGCATGGTGGCTCAAATCAAAGGTCATCCCTGGCCAACTAGCTTTGAGCGTCTCTGATTTAGTGCAACTACCAGTTCTGAGAAAACCTATTCTTTTGAGCTAAAGGGAGGATGCCACCTCAGAGAGCCAATTACTGATACTGGGAACAGAGACAGAGTTATCTCCTAAGGATAATTCTCTTGCCAATTGTCAAGCCAAAATGAAATAAGAAAGGTATTGTTAATGCATTCATAGTGTGTTATACTGTATAACACATAATTGTGGTAGACTTAGAATAATCAGGAATAATCTGAGCTAGTTATACAAGTCAAGCATTATAATCATTTTCACAGTATGTCAGAGAAAAATAGCAAAAATGTTATCTTTAAGGAGACAGATTTGTGCCTTAATTAAACCTAAATAGTGTATTTTTTACCGTAAATGTAACAATGATTCAAGTATTATGCATTAAATTGAATCAACTCCCAATTGAATGTGTTGTTTAAGAAAAGTGAGCAAATAAAAATACCCTGCAGTAAAAATTTTCTTTAATCTTTCTATTTCTCTCTTTCAGCATATAAATGGATGTACGGAGAGCTGAAGGGGAATGTGGCTCTGCAGTATCTGGCCTGGATCTCATATCCCATCATCCTCATCGTGTTTGCATCCCTATTCTGTCACCTGGTCTCTCCACAAGCTATAGGTGTTTATAACTCATCGTCCTCTCATTCCTGCTTTTATTTCCCTGTATTCTTTCTGTTTGTCCTCTGTTCTTTACACGTGCATTCCCATCTCTATTTCGGTTCTCTGCTCACATTGTCACAAATCATTTTTGTGTCCCTCTGTTCTGTCATCTGTACTCAGCTATTATGCTTTATATTCAGTTTTTGTCCTCAAACCACCTCAACCACCCACAACACTTCAAATCTTCCTGCCCTCTTTTCGAGATGTGATCATCACAGTCTCATTCTCTCTTCCTTTCTCTCACCTCTCCACGCCACAATTGTTTTGATAGCTTTCTCATGTGCTTTATATCAGACCAGAGGATACACGCCAATCTTTTTTCATCTTTTATAATCGGTGTGACAAGATTTACACTTTGTGTGAAATTGTGTTTGTGTTTTATGGATTAATTTCATACGCATCGCTCTCTCTCTCTTTTCTCTGTTACTCAGGCTCTGGAATCCCTGAGCTCAAGACCATCCTCAGAGGTGTGGTGTTAAAGGAGTATCTGACGCTCAAAGCGTTTGTGGCTAAAGTCATCGGTCTTACGGCTGGTCTGGGCAGTGGTATGCCCATTGGGAAGGAGGTGGACTTCTGCTACTTTCATATTTTATATATATATATATATATATATATATATATATATATATATATATATATATATATATAAATGTGACCCTGGACCACAAAACCAGTCATAAGGTTAAATTTGACAAAACTGAGATTTATACATCATATGAAAGCTCAATAAATAAGCTTTCTAGTGATGTATGGTTTGTTAGGATAGGACAATATTTGGCTGAGATACATCTATTTGAAATCAGAAATCTGAGGATGCAAAAAGACTGAGAAAATCACCTTTAAAGTTGTCCAAATTAGGTTCTCAGCAATGCATATTACAAATCAAAAATTACATTTTGATATGTTTACAGTAGGAATTTTACAAAAAATCTTCATGGAACATGAACTTTACTTATACGTATACAAATATACCCCAGCGACTTAAGACTGGTTTTGTGGTCCAGAGTCACAAATGTGCAAATGTAAATGTAAAACTGTTTGCACTACAAACCAGTGTGTTCATAAGTGTGTACATACAGTATCTCACAAAAGTGAGTACACCCCTCACATTTCATCAACCATTTTAGTATATCTTCTCAAGCAACAATACTATAGAAATGAAACTTGGATATATTTTAGAGTAGTCAATGTGCAGCTTGCACAGCAGTATAGATTTATTGTCCTCTGAAAATAACTCAACATACAGCCATTACTGTCAAAATAGCTGGCAACAAAAGTGAGTACATCCTAATGGTGCGTTCACACCGGACGCGACTTGCGCGAATGAATCGCGCTATTCGCACGTAGTTGGACGCTTGAACATTTTAGTTTACTCGCTTCATTCGCGCTTAAAAACTCGCGTCATTCGCGCGTGAAATTTACTTCACAACAGACGCGAATTTGCGTCATGGGAGGGGCGTCTGCCACTAGTCAGCGGGAAAGTAGTTGTAAAATAAGTGAATGAGCTCAATTTGCCAGCTTTAGCTTGCTTGTAGTCTCAATATGTGTATATATATGTAGGTCAAATTGAGTAAAGAGCGTTTTTTTAAAACTTACCAGATTGTCCGACCTCTTCACTCACTTTCTTCCAAACAAGATCCTTTTTTTTCGTTTATATAAAAGTACAAAGATGTATGGAACAGCTCCGAGTAACCACAGACAGCAACGGTGATTTTGTCCTCCATTGTTGTTTCAGATTTCTGCCTGCGTCACTACTAGAGCAAGCTCCTGATTGGTTAACGCGGCGCGAATTTTCGCCAAAGTTCAGATTTTTGAACTCACGGTGCGTTCACACTGGCACGTAGCGAGCGGGGCGAAGCGAGCGTTTTCAATTCATTCACATGGAAGTTGCGCGTAAACGGTCGCGTGGTGCATTTTGGGATTGGAAGCGGCGCGGAGAAAGCGTTGAGAGCAGCTGAGAGCGTTGGGCATTCCTCAACTTTATGCAAATCTCGAGCGCAAAACGCCGGGCGACAACCAATTGCTGTGAAAAGTAGGCAAGGCAAGATTATCACGCATGTTTCCGAAACTGGTGGATTACTGAGCTGAAATCACATATTATTGAAAAAGTCAAGCAAATGTAAATGTACTTTGCATGTTGTTATTATACGCTATAGTTTCGTTTGCGAACCGCCGTTAAAAGAAGACAATGGAACGTAAATAGGGTGTGAACATTGTTTTTCAGAGGTGTGCTCAGCCCTAAATTAGACACTCCACAAAGCAGTGGCGTTGTAGCGTTGCCAGCGGCACTGAGCGCAAATTTGACGCTGTAGTGTGAACGCACCGTTACGCGTTTCGCGCGATTCGCGTCATTCGCGCCGCCTCATTCACGCGTCTCGCGCCGCAGGATGGCTATTCGGGTCTTTGCATTGACTTAACATGTAAATCACTCGCGCTTGCCGCTTCATTCGCGTCCGGTGTGAACGCACCATTAGTGATAACAGCAGTATGTTGTTTAACCATGCAAAGCCACATGACCTATACATCATGTTTATGTTTTTGTCTGCTTTACAGAACTAGAGCAGTTAAAATTAGGTGCTTTAAGTACAATTCTCTCATACTGACCACTGGATGTTCAATATGGCATCTCATGGCAAAGAACTCTCTGAGGATTTGAGAATTAGAATTGTTGCTCTCCACAAAGATGGCCAAAGCTATTAGAGGTTCAGTAACACCCTGAAACTGAGATACACTACAGTGGTCAGGGTCATACAGAGGTTTTCCATTCAGAACAGGCCTTGCAAGGGTCGATCAACAAAGTTGAGCACATCAGGTGCAGAACCTGACTTTAAAAAACAGATGTATGAGTGCTGCCAGCATTGCTTTAAAGGTTGCAGAAGTAGAAGGTCAGCTTGTCAGTGCTCAGACCATACGCCGCACACTGCAACAAGTCGGTTTGCATAGGCGCCATTGCAGAAGGAAGCCTCATCTGAAGCTGGCTCACAAGAAAGCCAGCAAACAGTTTGCTGAAGACAACCTGTCCAAGAACATGAATTACTGGAACCATGTCCTGTGGTCTGATAAGACTAGAAGATAAACTTGTTTGGCTCAGATGGTGTCCAGCATGTGTGGTGATGCCCTGGTGAGGAGTACCAAGAAAATATTGTCTTGCCTACAGTCATACATGGTGGTGGTAGCATCGTGGTCTGGGGCTGCATGAGTGCAGCTGGTACTGGGGAGCTGCAGTTCATTGTGGGAAACATCGACTCAATTATGTACTGTACATTCTGAAGCAGAACACGATGCCATCCCTCCAGAAACTAGGCAGTTTTTCAACATGATAACAATCCCAAACACACCACCACCAAGATGACAACTGCCTTGCTGAAGGTAAAGGTGAAGGTGATGGGGTGGCCAAGTATGT
>NC_133369.1:37384692-37432710 GCF_049309525.1 Garra rufa
TTACTAAATATCTTTATGGAACATGATCTTTACTTAATATCCTAATAATTTTTGGCTGTTGCTAAAAATATACCATGCTACTGTAATTAAGACTGGTTTTGTGATCCAGGGTCACAAATGTGTTGCATTCTGTTACTTTTGTGGTTTGTTTGTGCATCCTGACCAGCCTGACACAGCAACACTTTCTCAATCAATGGAGTGAGTTTGGGGCGGGGCTATTTGTTTAAATGACCAATGACAGATGCATGGAGTCTTAGGAGAAATCTGTTTTAATGTTTAAGTCATTACTTTTGCAGTATTTTTACAATTATTTATTATTAATTAAATTATTTAATAATTATTATTTATTGAAAATTTTTTAACTATTATTATTTGTTTTGTCATTACTGTTCACCTCTTTTCCACTCTCATGTTCTCTCTCTAAATTGCTTTCTCTGCTGTTATTTAACTTTCTTTTTTTATCTATTTTTATTTTTGCTCTCTCTATCTCTCAGGTGTGTTGTTCAGTATTGAGGTCACGTCGACATATTTTGCAGTGAGGAATTACTGGAGAGGATATTTCGCTGCCACATTCAGTGCCTTCATATTCCGAGTACTTTCAGTGTGGAACAAAGATTCTGGTGAGACACACACACACACACACACACACACACACACACACACACACACAAGCAGATATGATAAATTAATAATAAATTAATTTCATGCTATATGTCAAGCTGTCCACTGCTTACTGATCTCTATAAATGAAATACATTATACAACATTTAGTGCCGGTCCTCAGTTTCGACAAAGTCCCTTTCAAGGAAAGTCTGTTCTAGGCGGATATATTTGCAATGCCTCCAGGCAGCTCATACAAGACCAAGTCCTATCTAAATGAATGGGGGAATCCTGAAATCTCAAAAACTGCTTGCTGAACATTCAATCAAATTACATATTTAAAATCAGCAACAAAATCTGAACTGACATGAAGGTTGTTTCATATGCTCAAATAGTCTTTAAAAAGCTTGTTTTTAGGCTAGACTAGCGTGTTATGACTGCGCATGCACTTTGGCTGGTCTCAGGTTTCTATAGCAGTGATGCAATAACTTAACCAATTGGCTCTTTTATTTAGAAGGTGGGACTATTCCGTCATATTGCACGTTTCTCCTATTCATAAGTATAGGGCTGTATCCGAAATTGCCCACTATTTGAGGACACAGCCATTTTTGGTGGTGTCCGAAACCATCGTGGACGTTCTCAAGTGCACTCCACACAGCAAAAACTAGTGTAAAACCAATGTACACTCAACTAGAGATGGTCTTACTATTGGGAGATGAGAGGGTTTGTATTACTTACTATTGGAGAAAGCATTGATAACCAATCATATTACAGCCTTGACGTCATTGAATTTCAGTCAGAGAGTTGTGCTGTACGCTGAATCCAACCTGTTGCAAAAAGTCAGTGATTTCTCTTATAAAACAGCATTTTTTTCTGGTGTAAACTCTAAAAATAGTTTAATCCAAAAGTATTGTTTAGTGTAAAACACATTGATTAGCCGACAGGCTGTCGATTCATTAAATGACACACTGTTTCCTCTAAAAAGCTATTTATTAAGCACAGTAAAGCCTCTCCTCCATTGACATCTATTCAAAGAAAATGGCATCTGGTTTCCTTCTCCAAACCGGAAGCGTTAGCTTTAGCTGTTACAATTTTTGTAGCCAAAGGTTGCAGGCTTGCCTTCAATTGGCTTTGTCTCAATGGCTAGAAAATAGCCATAATGCACTTTGAGAGTCGCACTCCGAATGAATTTCCGTGTCTCGCCAGAAAATGGTGTCCACAGCTGAATCATCCATTCATTTTACAAAGTTCTTGTCCATGGCATACAGCGTAATACAACACAGGTACAAATACGTTGTAAATTGATTAAATTGTATTGTTTAACCAGATTCTATACATAATTTTCATGACAGAGCTTAAGATAAATTCTTTAATCTTACTACCGGAAGTGCCAGTTTCAAATGATTAATAAACAGCAAGCACAGACTATGCTAAGCTGCGGTCCTTGGTGCACTCAGTGTCTGAATTCACCCTGGTGAAAAAAACAGCTAAAACCAGCCTAGGCTGGTTGGCTTGTTTTAGCTGGTCAGCCAGCCTGGTTTTAGCTGGTCATAGCTGGTCAGGCTGGTTTTAGAGGGGTTTTGTCCACTTTTCCAGCCTGCCCAGGCTGGTCAGGCTGGGAAACCACCAGCTAAAATCAGCCTGACTAGCCTGGCCAGGCTGGCAGACCAGCTAAAACCAGCTACTTCCAGCTTAAACCAGCTAAGACCAGCCAACCAGCCTAGGCTGGTTTTAGCTGTTTTTTTAGCAGGGCACTCATTCGTTTTCATTCAATAATGTAGGGAATAGTGAATAAGGCTATAGGGGGCAATTTCGGATACATCCTCAGATTGAACAGCCTTTGTATTTCTATAGTCTTTGGTTTCGACCAGCTGAGCGATGTGCCAAAAGTGCTGACAAGTACGGAGAATTTTCACTCTTTCTGTTTAGTCTGTTTGTGTGTATTTGCACGTTTAAGACAGATTTTAAGTGGTAGGGATTTTTCAGTGATTTATTTTGCAGGTTGCACTGCAATAGTTGAGTGAGTCACTGAATCATTCACTTTACTAGTTCATTCTGTATTATTGTGTTTCTTTCAGTAATGAAACAGCACTATTGGCTTAGAGACACGCAACATTTCCTCCTGCTTTATCTTCATTTGTTTTAATTGGAGAAAAAATGGTGTCTACCATATATCAACACTGTTTATTGAACTGTTGTTTAAAAGCAGTATTACACATACAGTTGTAAATTTCAACACTGAAAATGACAACAACAGTGATTTTGCTGAAATATGACTAAAATGTTTGTTTTTTCCACAGTTACGATTACAGCACTATTTCGTACAAACTTTCGTATGGACTTCCCATTTGACCTGCAGGAACTGCCAGCTTTTGCAATAATCGGGTGTGTGGGTTAGTGTGTGCCTATGTACAATATGTGTTGTTATAAGTTATGCATATGTGCACTTACAGTAAAAGCATTGTTGAATATAATGTTGTATCGTCAAATAGATGTCACAATTTGTATCTCTAGCTGATGTTTCTACATGTCTGTGTGTGTTTGTAGGATCTCATGTGGGTTTCTTGGGGCGTTCTTTGTCTATTTGAACAGACAAGTTGTTCTGATCATGAGGAGACCGACGGCTCTTACACGCTTCCTCACAAAACAGCAAGTCACCATTTACACATTAATAAATTCTTTTCATAAACCAATTTTAGCTTTAAAATTAATTTTTAATTTTATTATTTTACTTGTATTGCATATGAGATTGACAGTGGCATTATTAACATCAAAAGATCATGATAAAACACCATTACAGTGATAATTATGTATTTGTGTGTTTGTTTGTTGTAGCCGGTTGATTTACCCTGGTGCTGTGACACTAATTATAGCCTCCTTCACATTTCCTCCTGGCTTTGGCCAGTTCATGGCTGGAGAGGTGTGTATTTGCTCAGATATATTGCACACATACAGATGAAGTCAAAAGCTTACATACACCTTGCAGAATCTGCAAAATGTTAATTATTTTACATTGAATTTATAAAAATGACCCTGTTCAAGTTTACATATGCTTGATTGTTAATAGTGTTGTTACCTTAATTGATCCACAGCTGTTTTTTTTTTTTTTTTTTAGTGATAGTTGTTCAACCCTTTCTAACAATGACTGTATAATTTTGAGAGACTAATATTAAACTATTACAGAAGGTTCAAATACTCAATGCATTAAGAGCTGAGGCCTGACAATTTTTTGAATTTGAAGATCAGGGTAAATTTAACTTATTTTGTCTTCTGGGAAACGTGTGTCTTCTGTAGTTTCTGAAGGGCAGTGCTAAATGAAAAAAATATTTAGGCAAAAATGTACTCATCTTCATTCTGTTCAAAAGTTTACACCCCTGGCTCTTAATGCATAGATTTTCCTTTTGGAGCATCAATGCGTGTTTGAACCTTCTGTAATAGTTGCATATGAGTCCCTCAGTTGTCCTCAGTGTGAAAAGATGCATCTCAAAATTATACAGTCATTGTTTGAAAGGGTTAAAATACACAAAAATGCTAAAAAAAAAAACTAATAATTAGTTTGACCTGAAGGATGTTTCTGAAGAACAGCAGGCAGTTTAACTGTTAACTGACAAACAAGGCACTCATGAACAACTATAACTAAAAAAACAAAAACATAGCTGTGGATCATTCAGGTAACAACACAGTATTAAGAATCAAGTGTATGTAAACTTCTGAACGGGGCCATTTTTATAAACTCAACTATTATTTTCTCTTGTGGACGAAACATCTGTTTTGTGAAATATCATATTCAGCTAAGTACTAAATAAAAAATAATATGCATTTTGTATGATCCCTCTTATTTTGGTAAAATAATTAACATTTTGCAGATTCTGCAACTTTTGACATCAACTGTACAATTTAAGTTGATAGAGCAGTGTGATTCATATTTAACCAGTTCAGAAGGGTTTTTCATGATTTTGAAAACAAGCTCTGAATTATTTGGTTTCAAACCAATCTTTGTAAGTGCAATCAGGTTTTGCTTTTATATCTTAGCAGTTTGTTTTTATACTGAAACATAGTTTCTTTCCTGAACCTCAAAAAAACATTCTTTGTTCTTTTTCATTGATGTGTTTGCAGTTGCACTTGAAGTTGACTGACTTGTCATTGTGTCTGTATATGTATATACATTGCGCTTGTTATATTGTTTGGTTTGGTTTGTTGGTTCGTTCAGATGTGCTTTTATGTTTATGCTGTGCTAAAAGTGCTTTATAAAGTAAACATTATTATTATTGTGTATTAATATGGGTCCTGCATACGACACGAAGCAGGAAAAATGGATACTGTGGCCATTAATGAAGAATTAATTCCCACATCTTATTAATTTATGGCCACATTTAATTAATTTGTTCTCTTGCTTTAGATAAATGACTGACCATGTTGTACTAATTTGTTCTCCTATTTTAATTTAGTTAAATTGTGCCTATGATATCTTGTGTGGGACTCTGGTCACATCTGGTCATGTGACCTGAACATTGGGGTGACCCACTCCATGTAGAATAAATCAGGGAGGTAATTCACCTCTCATGTGAATATTTATCATAATACTGATATTTCCAGAAATGGCTTTTTATTTTTTGTGTACAAAAATGACTGAGGGCACCTTTAAATTGTGAGTTTACATTCCTACACATCAATTCCCAAACCATTCAATAAGAAAAAGGGTTTTCACTTTCTGAATATGTCTGCTACGTTATAACAAACATTGTAATGTTTAGACTAGATTAGCTAGTTTATTCAACCATAACACTGTCATTAAAAAGCCGCTTGAGACGCGGCAGGCAGCTGCTGTTTTCCTTCACTGCTACATCGTGAATGAATCCTTGGCAAGTCTTTTAAATGTGGAATCTCTGTTTCGTTTTTGTCACACAGCTGATGCCCAGAGAGTGCATTAATTCGCTATTTGATAACTTTACTTGGACAAAGATCTGGGGTTCAGAGGCTCCACCGGGATTGGGTCGCTCTGCTGCCTGGCTCCACCCACAAGTCAGCGTCTTCGTCATCCTTCTCCTATTCTTCGTCATGAAGGTGCTCGTCTGTCGTAGAAAGATTCCATTATGTGTGCTGTGTGAATGCTAATTCACTTTTTGTCTCCCGTTCACACAGTTCTGGATGTCTGCGGTTTCTACTACAATGCCGGTCCCTTCTGGAGCATTCATGCCTGTTTTTATATTAGGTCAGTCATTCGTTTTTATTACCATATAATGTAACTTTCGAAGACATAGCAATTTGTTTTGTCTACTGTATTGGATGTATCAAATATTTAGTAGGTATGACTAGTATAATAATTAATAATCCTATGAAGCTTGACTCGTGAAATAATAATAAAATGCATACACTACCAGTAAAAAGTTTTTGAACAGTAAGATTTTTAATGCTTTTAAAGCAGTCTGTACTGCTCACCAAGCCTGCATTTATTTGATCCAAAGTACAGTAAAAACTGTAACATTTTTACTATTTAAAATAACTGTTTTCTGTTTGAATATATATTTTAAAATTTAATTCATTCCTGTAATCAAAGCTTAATTCTCAGCATCATTACCCCAGTCTTTAGTGTCACACGATCCTTCAGAAATCATTCTAATATGCTGATTTGCTGTTCAAGAAACATCTTTTTATTATTAACATTATCAATATTTAAAACAGTACTTTTTTCAAGATTTTTTGATAATAGAAAGATCCAAAGATCAGCATTTATCTGAAATAAAAAGCTTTTGTAACATTATACACTATACCATTCAAAAGCTTGAAATCAAGAAATGATAGAAATTAATACTTTTATTAAGCAAGGTTAATGCTTTAAATTGATCAGAAGTGATGAACGATAAACGATTTTATATTTCTTCTGAACTTTATATTTATCAAGGAAACCTGAAAATATTCTACTCAGCTGCTTTTCAACATAATAATAAATTCATCATAAATTCAAATAAGGATCACGTGACTGGAGTAATGTTGCTAAAAATCCAGCTTTGAAATCACAGGAATAAATTACATTTTAAAATATATTCAAGTAGAAAACAGCTACTTTCAGTAGTAAAAATATTTTAAAAACTTTACTGTTTTTGCTGTACTTTTGATCAAATAAATGCAGGCTTAGTGAGCAGAAGAGAAAAAAAAAACATTAAAAATCTTACTGTTCAAAAACTTTTGACTGGTAGTGTATTTATTTTTTTTAATAGAAAAATTTGAATATGAATATGAAGCTCATTTTCAAGGAAAAACACCTAAATTTTATTCAGAATACCAAAACTAAGCAAAAATAGCAATTTTGCTGATATTTATGTTGTTACACCTCACAGAATCAGCAAAATATTATTTTACCAAAATAAGAGGGATCATACAAAATGCATGTTGTTTTTTATTTAGTACTGACCTGAATAAGATATTTCACATAAAAGTCGTTTACATATAGCCTACAAGAAAAAATAATAGTTGAATTTATAAAAATGACCCTGCTGAAAAGTTTACATACACTTCTTAATACTGTTTTTATCTGAATGATGCACAGCTGTGTCTTTTTTTGGTGATAGTTGTTCATGATTTCCTTGTTTGTCCTGAACAGTTAAACTGCCCGTTTTTTCGAATTCTTAGTTTTTTCAGCATTTTTGCTCACTGATACTTCAGAAGGAAATGATGCATTAAGAGGGGGTGTACATTTTTGAACATATGTTTTCATTTAGTACTGCCCTTCAGAAGCTATGGAAGATACTTGTTTCCCAGAAGACGAAATAAGTAAAATTTACCCTGATCTTAAAATTCCAAAAGTTTTCACTCCCGACTCTCGAATTGTATTTCCTTCTGAAGCATCAGTGAGCATTTGAACCTTCTGTAATAGTTGCATATGAGTCCCTCACTTGTCCTCAATGTGAAAAGATGGATCTCAAAATCATACAGTCATTGTTGGAAAGGGTTCAAATACAAAAAAAAAAAAAAAAAAAAAAAGGTATTTTTGGGACCTGAAGGACTTTTCTGAAGAACAGCGGACAGTTTAACTGTTCAGGGAGAATAAGGGACTCATGAACAACTATCATTAAAAAAAGTTTTACCTTTCAGGTAACAACACAGTATTAAGAATCAAGTGTAGGTAAAACAATTACATAATGAGCTACATATATTAATTTTAATTGTAATGTGACCAAGATAATATGATAATGTTTCTGAAACAAGCAGGAGCAGCATTCGGCCGTTTGGTGGGTGAGATCATGGCTACACTGTTCCCGAACGGAATTCTGTTTGATGGGATCGTGTACCAAATCCTGCCTGGAGGCTATGCAGTGATAGGTCTGCAAATACTCCCCTTCCAGCCTATCCTTTACATCCCTAAAATCCATTTTTAGTCTTAAAGTAGCAGATTTATACTTCTTGTATGCTTTCCCTTTCACATTTTCTACATCTGACCTCCTGCTTTTTCCTCTGTGTGTATATGTAGGAGCAGCAGCCATGACAGGAGCGGTCACACACACAGTTTCAACAGCAGTCATCTGTTTTGAACTGACAGGTCAAATCTCTCACATCCTGCCCATGATGGTGGCTGTGATTCTCGCCAACATGGTTGCACAGGGTCTACAGCCTTCTCTTTACGACTCCATTATTCAGGTCAAAAAGCTGCCCTATCTTCCTGAGCTCGGCATTGGCCACATAAGGTACCACTACTAGATCTCTAGAGACTGGTGTATTTTTAGACGTGATGTTAGATCTGAATTGATTATAGTATCTTTGACCTCTTTTCCGTTCAAACAATTTAATTTCCTAGACATTAATTTGATCGTTTTGCTCTTCCTGTCCCATAGAAAGACATGAACAAGTTCGCAGAAACTATCTTGGCTCTTGATATAAAATATCTGTCTCTCTCTTTCTCTGCATGGCAGTAAATATAATATCTTTGTGGAGGACATCATGGTGAAGAAAATAAAGTTTCTGTCACCTCAGTCCACTTACAGAGAGCTGAAAGATCTCCTGGAGTCCACGTCTCTCAAAACCATCCCGCTCGTCGACTCCAAAGGTCTGTGTTGGGTGAACAAACCAATTTGTTTTCATTTTGCACATTATACACTACCAGTCAAAAGTTTTTGAACAGTAAGATTTTTAATGTTTTTTTTTTTTTTTAAGAAGTCTCTTATGCTCACCAAGCAGCAGAAGAGACATTTATTTGATCCAAAGTACAGAAATAAAAACAGTAAAATTGTGAAATAATTTTACGGTTAAAAATGCTGTTTTCTATTTGAATATATTTAAAAATGTAATTTATTCCTGTGATCAAACCTAAATTTTAAGCATCATTACTCCAGTCACATGATCCTTCAGAAATCATTCTAATATGTTTTTATTATTATTATTATTATTATTATTATTATTATTATTATTATTATTATCATCAATATTCAAAACAGTTAAGCACATTTTTTCAGGATTCTTTGATAAATAGGAAGATCCAAAGATCAACATTTATCTGAATTAAATGCTTTTGTAACATTATACACTATATATACAGCTGTTTTCAACATAATAACAAGAATAAATGTTTTTTAGCAGCAAATCAGAATATTAAAATGATTTCTTAATGATCATGTGACTTTAGTAATTATGCTAAAAACGTATCTTTGACATCACAGAAATAAATTACATTTTAAAATATAATCAAATAGACAACAGCAATTTTAAATAGTAAAAATATTTCAAAATGTTACTGATTTTGCTGTACTTTGAGAAATAATTGAGAAATAGTCAGAATTACAAGAGTAAAAGTCAATTAAACTCTCAGTTATGCTACAAAGTCACATTGGAAGATATAAAGTTTCAGTCATGACAAATAGTCACAATTGTAAGATATAGAGTTACATTGCAAGATATAAAGTCAAATTGTGAGATATAAAGTCACAACTGAGAGAAATAAAGACACAATTATGGGTAAATGGTCACAGCTATATACAGTCAAGCCCGAAATTTAACTTAAAGTTACTTTTATCCAACCGGCAAGTTGTTTTGACCGGGAATGACACAGGCTTCTCCCAAGAGATAATAAGACGATAATAAGAGAGGCATCATTGTGGAAAAAAATATTTCTCAGCTTTTATTTACATTTGAACAAAAAGTGGCATGTCCAAAATTATTCATACCCTTTGCAAACTGTCACAGTCTATGGGAAAATCCAAAGTTCTATACCATTCCAAATAGTCCAAGCTGTTCTAAAGCATCCTAATTACCCTGATTCATTGGGAACAGCTGTTTTAATCAACTCAACAGGTGAAAAAAAAGGAGCAATACATCAAAATTCTCAACAACAACATCAGGCAGTCTGCAAAGAAACTTGGCCTTGGGCACCAGTGGACATTTCAGCACGACAACGACCCAAAATACACTGCAAAAGTGGTGAAGAAATGGTTAGCAGACAAAAACATTAACGTTTTGCAGTGGCCCAGCCAGAGTCCTGACTTAAATTCAATTGAGAATCTGTGGAGGGAGCTAAAGATCAGGGTGATGGCAAGGAGACCCTCCAACCTGAAAGAGTTGGAGCTCATCACTAAAGATGAATGGGCAAAAATACCAGTGGAGACATGCAAAAAACTGGTCAGCAATTATAGGAAGTGTTTGATTGCTGTAATAGCCAATAAAGGCTTTTCTATTGATTATTGAGAAGTGTATGAATAATTTTGGACATGCCACTTTTTGTTCAAATGTAAATAAAAGATGGGTAATCATTTTTTCCACAATGATGCCTCTTGTACATTGTCTTATTATCTTCTTGGAGACGTCTGTGTAATTTCTAATCAAAAAAAAAAAAAGAAAAAAGAAAAACTTGCTGGTTGAATAAAAGTAACTTTAAGTCAGAATTTGCCAGGGGTATGAATAATTTCAGGCTTGACTGTATATGAAGTCACACTGCAAGAAATACTCTAAATGAAGGTAATTGTGAAGTAAAGTAAAAAAAAAAAAAAAAAAAATATATATATATATATATATATATATATATATATAAAAATAGTCACATTATCATAAATTTGCAATTGCGAGACAAAAATTGCAATTATAATATATAAAGTTGTATTATCAGATTTAAAGTCACAGTTACAAGAAAGTTGCAGTAATGAGTGTCACAATTCTTAGATACAGTATGTGACTCTGGACCACAAAACCAGTCTTAAGTAGCATGAGTATATTTGTAGCAATAACCAAAAATACATTGTATAGGTCAAAATTATCTATTTTTCTTTAATGACAAAAATCATTAGGATATTAAGTAAACACCGTATTCCGTGAAAATATTTTGTAAATTTCCTACCATAAATATATAAAAACTTAATTTTTGATAAGTAATATGCATTGCCAAGAACTTTAATTAGACAACTTTAAAGGCAATTTTTTCAGTATATTTTTTGCACCCTCAGATTCCAGATTTTCAAATAGAGGTATTTCAGCCAAAATATTGTCCTATCCTAACAAACCAGGTATCAATAGAAAGGATTATGGATTATTTATTCAGCTTTCGTGAATTTCAAAAATTGAAAATTGCCCCTTATGAATGGTTTTGTGTTCCAGGGTCACATATGAAGTCACACCGCAGCTTATAGTCACATTATATGCCACACTGTAAGAAATAAAATTGCAATCATAGGAAACAAGCTTAAAGCTAGTCAGATGCTGATATGCTGATGACCAATTTAAGCTGGTCTTTTCAACAGGATTGTCTAAGATGTAGTTCCATTCCTTTTGGCAATAGTTTGAAATTGATTAAAAAATGTTAATAATTTTCCCACGCCCAGAGTCAATGATTCTTTTGGGCTCCATTGAGAGATGTGAACTTCATGCCGCCTTGGATTGGTGGCTCTCAGCCGAGAGACGGGTTTATATCCGAGGTGAGGGCATGTCCAGCCCAGGTTCACAGCTCAACTGGGAGTCCTTTGCTTTTGTGGATGAGGAGGTTGGAGAGGAGAATGGAGACAAGGTGAGAAGAGCTCCAGAAGTATTCTCACACACTGTTCCTAGAGAAACCCCTAGGAGAACATCTTTGTTGTCTTTGTTTTGCTCAGAGGCAGATTTGAAGTTCTCTGATCTGACATCCATAGGCAGAGCTTCATGCCAAATAAATGTTTGTTTTTTTCTGAAATCAAGCAAATTATTTAAGTGTACTAATCTTACACTGTAACCGAAATGATTAATAGGGTAACGCAGTCTCTGAAGAGTGTAACGGCCCACTGGGATCCACCAAAACTACAGACATCTCTACTAATCACACCACATCTGGTGAGTTTATATGTTTTGTTACCTGGGAAGTTCTCAGGTGTTGTAGATGATTGGTATCCAACTCTACACCAATTCAACATACAAATCTTTTTCTTAAAAGCTCATTCATTCCAGCTAAAAGTTTACCAGTAAAAATTTGCTCGACTGATTAGTGAATCTGTGTTCTTTATATTATAACAGGAGCCCTACAGTCCATGAGAAGGACACTTCAACGTCTATTCTCCTCGTCTTCCTCATCAGGGCAGACTGAACCGGAGGTGTGTCTTTTAACATGATTGTCGCTTACCAGGACAATGTCAAGAGTTAACATGACATGAGTTTTAAGGAATCCTCTATAACATGCTGTTAATTATCTTAGACAATAATTTTAAGCATAATTTTGTAAACGAAACATTTACACTTCATTCTTCAAAATATTTAGACTTCATTCTCAAAATATTTAGACTTTATTCTTGTAATTTTGACTTAATTCTCAAAATATTTAAACGTTTTTCTCGTAGATTCTACTTTATTTTTTTTTACAAATATTTTGACTTTATTCTTTAAATATTTTTACTTTATTCTTGTATTGCTATGACTTTATTCGCGTAATTTAGACTTTATTCTCGAAATATTTAGAATTTATTCTCATAATTTTTCTTTATTCTTGAAATATTTAAACTTCTCGTAATTTCTACATAATTCTCAAAATATTTCGACTTTATTCTCAAAATATTTTGACTTTATTCTCATAGTGCTATGACTTTATTCTCGTAATTACTTTGTTCTCAAAATATTTCCACTTTAATCTCGAAATAATGACTTTATTCTTAAAATATTTCCACTTTATTATTGCATTGTTTTGAAAAAAAAAAAAAAAAACTTTATTCTCGTTATTTTGACTTTATTCTCAAAATATTTTGACCTTATTCTCGAAATATTTTAACTTTATTCCTAAAATATTTAGACTTTATTCTCGTAATTATGACTTTGTTTTCAAAATATTTTCAACTTTATTCTCATAATTATATCTTTATTCTCAAAATATTTTTACTTTATTCTTGTATTGATTTGAAAAATAATTTTATAAAAAAACTAACAAAAACTTTATTCTCAAAACATTTAGACTTTATTCTCATAATTTCCACTTTATTCTCAAAATATTTTGACTTCATTCTCGTTATTTTGACTTTATTCTCGTAGTTTCTACTTTATTCATAAAATATTTTCTCAAAGTATTACACCTTGCACCATTCTCATAATCTTTGATTTTTTTCTTGTAATTATGACTTTATTCTCAAAATATTTTGACTACAAATTTATTTTCATAATTTGACTTTTTTTTCTCTCAAAATATTTCGACTTTATTCTCATATTGCTATGACTTTATTCTCGTAATTATTACTTTATTCTCAAAATATTTCGACTTTATTCTTGTATTGTTTTGAAACAAAAAAAACAAAAAAACTTTATTCTTAAAATATTTAGACTTGATTCTCGTTATTTTGACTTTATTCTCGAAATATTTCAACTTTTTTCTCGTAGTTTCTACTTTATTCTTAAAATATTTTCTCAAAGTATTACACCTTTATTCTCATAATCTTTGATTTTTTTCTCGTAATTATGACTTTATTCTTAAAATATTTTGACTACAAATTTATTTTCATAATTTTGACTTTTTTTCTCTCAAAATATTTTTACTTTGTTCTCGTATTGCTATGACTTTATTCTCGTAATTTTGACTTTATTCTCGAAATATTTAGAATATATTCTCATATTGCTATGACTTTATTCTCGTAATTACTTTGTTCTCAAAATATTTCCACTTTATTCTCGAAATTATGACTTTATTCTCAAAATATTTCCACTTTATTATTGCATTGTTTTGAAAAAAAAAAAAACTTTATTCTCGTTATTTTGACTTTATTCTCAAAATATTTTGACCTTATTCTCGAAATATTTTAACTTTATTCCTAAAATATTTAGACTTTATTCTCGTAATTATGACTTTGTTTTCAAAATATTTTCAACTTTATTCTCATAATTATATCTTTATTCTCAAAATATTTTTACTTTATTCTTGTATTGATTTGAAAAATAATTTTATAAAAAAACTAACAAAAACTTTATTCTCAAAACATTTAGACTTTATTCTCATAATTTCCACTTTATTCTCAAAATATTTTGACTTCATTCTCGTTATTTTGACTTTATTCTCGTAGTTTCTACTTTATTCATAAAATATTTTCTCAAAGTATTACACCTTGCACCATTCTCATAATCTTTGATTTTTTCTTGTAATTATGACTTTATTCTCAAAATATTTTGACTACAAATTTATTTTCATAATTTGACTTTTTTTTCTCTCAAAATATTTCCACTTTATTCTCATATTGCTATGACTTTATTCTCGTAATTATTACTTTATTCTCAAAATATTTCGACTTTATTCTTGTATTGTTTTGAAACAAAAAAAACAAAAAAACTTTATTCTTAAAATATTTAGACTTGATTCTCGTTATTTTGACTTTATTCTCGAAATATTTCAACTTTTTTCTCGTAGTTTCTACTTTATTCTTAAAATATTTTCTCAAAGTATTACACCTTTATTCTCATAATCTTTGATTTTTTTCTCGTAATTATGACTTTATTCTTAAAATATTTTGACTACAAATTTATTTTCATAATTTTGACTTTTTTTCTCTCAAAATATTTTTACTTTGTTCTCGTATTGCTATGACTTTATTCTCGTAATTTTGACTTTATTCTCGAAATATTTAGAATATATTCTCATATTGCTATGACTTTATTCTCGTAATTACTTTGTTCTCAAAATATTTCCACTTTATTCTCGAAATTATGACTTTATTCTCAAAATATTTCCACTTTATTATTGCATTGTTTTGAAAAAAAAAAAAACGTTATTCTCGTTATTTTGACTTTATTCTCAAAATATTTTGACCTTATTCTCGAAATATTTTAACTTTATTCCTAAAATATTTAGACTTTATTCTCGTAATTATTACTTTGTTTTCAAAATATTTCGACTTTATTCTCATAATTATGACTTTATTCTCAAAATATTTTTACTTTATTCTTGTATTGCTTTGAAAAATAATTTTGTAAAAAAACTAACAAAAACTTTATTCTCAAAACATTTAGACTTTATTCTCATAATTTCCACTTTATTCTCAAAATATTTTGACTTCATTCTCGTTATTTTGACTTTATTCTAGTAGTTTCTACTTTATTCATAAAATATTTTCTCAAAGTATTACACCTTTCACCATTCTCATAATCTTAGATTTTTTCTTGTAATTATGACTTTATTCTCAAAATATTTTGACTACAAATTTATTTTCATAATTTGACTTTTTTTTCTCTCAAAATATTTCGACTTTATTCTCATATTGCTATGACTTTATTCTCGTAATTATTACATTGTTCTCAAAATATATCTACTTTATTCTCGGAATTATGTCTTTATTCTCAAAATATTTCGACTTTATTCTTGTATTGTTTTGAAACAAAAAAAACAAAAAAAAAACTTTATTCTTAAAATATTTAGACTTTATTCTCACTATTTTGACTTTATTCTCAAAATATTTTGACTGCAATTTTATTTTCATAATTTTGACTTTTTTTCTCTCAAAATATTTTTACTCTGTTCTCGTATTGCTATGACTTTATTTTTGTAATTTTGACTTTATTCTCAAAATATTTAAACTTCTCGTAATTTCAGGTTTATTCAAGAATAAAGTCAAAATTATTTAGAATTTAATGTCGTAACTTTGACTCTAAATATTTCAACTTCATTCTTGAAATATTTTGACCTTATTCTCGTAATTTCGACTTTATTCTCCAATTTTTTTTTTTACATTTATTTTCATAATTTCGATTTTTTTTTTCTCAAAATATTTTGACTTTATTCTCTTAATTTCAACTTTATTCTCAAAATAATTCCACTTTATTCTCAAAATATTTTGACTTTATTCTCATATTGCTATGACTTTATTTTCGTAATTATTACTTTATTCTCATAATTGTTACTTTATTCTCAAAATATTTAGACTTTATTCTTGTAATTTTGACTTTATTCTCGGAATATTAAACTTTCACATAATTTTGACTTTATTCTAGAAATAAATGTTTTTCCAAAATAAATGTTTTTATTTTATTTTATTTATTTTTGTTCTGTCCTACTCCAGACTTCCATTGTAAATAGTTTGTAAATAATTCTAATATAATAAGAAGTAAGTCTATGATATGTGGATCTTAACTTGTTCTGAACCCTGACACACAAAATTCAGTTTTTAATTTTAATTGGTAATATTTAATAGGTGTCATAAGCATCATTTCACACAATAACGATCTCTCCTAGTAAATCAAATTAATTGTTTTTAACTTTTAGTTACGTTTTTTCACATAAAACAATATTATTGTTGTAGCTGGCATATTTAAACTGTGAATAAATGTTTACATTTTTGCATTTCAAAAACTGGTTATGACACATTTAGTCCTTTCACTTTCCAAAATAATAAGCTGGCACCAGCAGGTGGCGTCAAACATGCTGTGTAGGACATTTGGAGTCGCAAAACAAGATGAAAAATTTACAGGGTTATTTTTAGTGAATTATGATGTTATCCTCCAAACATTCATGTACTACTTCTGACCCTCTTATTCCTCTCTCTGTAGAGCCCTGCAGCTCCTCCTGTAGTCGATAACATGACTCCTGAAGAGGTAGGCTGATGAATTGATTTATTTTACTGCAGTTCAGACAGACGGCCACAATTAGCACATCAGATCCAAAGCCGTCTGTGAGCTGTCAGTCACTCGCAGTGATATCATGACCCTGATTCAGTTGTATTGGGGTGTTCAGATCAAAGCCTGGGAAGAGGAAGAGCTGGATAATCCGATTGACATTGATCAGATCCGTGTTGACCCCTCACCTTTTCAGCTGGTGGAGAGAACATCTTTGCATAAGGTAATCCACAATCCGATTGAGATCATATATGAAATACTGTGTATTATAATAAGGATTTATGTCTTTCCAAGTGAATCATGGTTTAGTCTTTTATCTGCATGTGAATGTCAGTCCAAAGCTCTCATTATTTCATCCCCTCAGGGAAATGTGTTTTTCGATAAATACAACATCATTATACCCTGCATTCAGGAGTTTATATGTATGGGCCCCAAAACACAAAACAACATCTAAAAAGTTTTAATATATATTTTAAAATACAAAAAATATGATATATTATATTATACATTGATACAATTATAATAAAGCAATTCTGTATGTATAAAACTTTTTTTATATATTTTAGAAAACATTTGATGTGGTGATTAATTCATCTAATTAATTGTAAATCAATCACAAATTAAATCTGGCTGAGAAATTGCCCTGAAAAATAAAGCCATTATTCTGTTAAATCTGAAAAACATCACATAGACAAAAAGTAGCTTTAGAAATGAAATATTTTATTTGATTCAGCATAGAATTTATAACAGATAACGTTTGCATTGTGTCTACACTGGACACGACAAAGTAAAAATAAATAATATGTTTGACTTTTGACTCATGCCACTATATAAATGTGACCCTAGACCACAAAAGGGTCATAAGACCCAGCCATAAGGGTCTTTCCATTGATGTATGTTTTGTTAGGATAGGACAATATTTGGCTGAGATACAACTATTTGAAAATCTGAAGGTGCAAGAAAATCTAAATATTGAGAAAATCTCCTTTAAAGTTGTTCACATGACGTTCTTAGCAATGCATATTACTATCAAAAATTAAGGTTTGATATACTTATGGTAGAAAATCTACGAAATATCTTCATGAAACATGATCTTTACTTAATATCCTAATGATTTTTGGCATTTTAAGGCAGTTTAAGAAAAAGTGATTATTTTGACCCATACTATATACTTCTGGCTATTGCTACAAATACACCAGTGCTAGTTATGACTGGTTTTGTGGTATATATATATATATGGGCCATTTTACAGAATTGGCTCAAAATGTTGTCCCACAACCAAAAAACACATTTAAAAAGCATTTGAGTATTCAAATTTTAGATGTTTACTAAGATGAAGAACAACAACATTAATTTGAGGCATTTATATTTTTTATGTAGTATAAAAAAAACTAACACTTAGGTCCATAATGGACAAAAAAGGCCATGTCATAGAAATGTTATATATTAATATTTTTTTCCACTTTTACCAACTGTTGTTTTTTTATCAGCATCTCTTCTGTTCATAATTACCAAACATTCATTAATTTTCAGAATTGTAATGCTTTAAAGGCCGGTTTCTTTTCATAATGCTTACTGTCAGTGGGCAACACTAGCTCCAGAGCTTCCCCTGCTGAGTAACGTCTCTTCATCTTGCAAGCAATGAAATAACCAAGCCCTCAAGCACCAAATATGTATAGGTTTTGCTTTGCGAACACCTGTTTGGCTGTGCGACACTCAAACTTTGTATAAAATCTACCAGACTACACAATCGGCATTTTCTTGTGGTGAAAACAAAAACAATGTGTTTATGGGCTTCTGAACTTCTACATCAAATTCAAGATCACCTTTTATCTCTGTACAAAAACAATAACAATTGAAAAAGTGCAATCAAGGATTAAGATGTGTGTTTGGGTCAAAAAGAAAAATCCTCAAAGCTCATTAACCTTCTTTGACCTTATTCATAGTTTTCACATGGCCCTATGACCCTGCCAAGGGTGTGACTCAAATACATGGAGTGGGATTTTTGATAGCCAGTACAATATAATTTTTTTCAAACATATTACACCCATAAAATTTAGTAAACACATGCAAACCACACTCTGACATCCTTACCAACATACCCACACATTTTTAGCTGCATTATTTTTCCAATTGACTCTATAGTAGACTATAATATGTGCATAAGTAGAAAACACAAAAAAGCAAGTATTTCTTTTATATGCCAAATATTAAAAAATGGCACAATCTAGTAAAAAATGGTAAAAATTTAAAATTTGGAGCCTTGCCGATAGAATGAATACCTATTAGCAAATATTGCATCATTTTATATTCAAATGGCCCTGGGTTAAAAAATTGCGGTTTTAATGGGTTTCAATGTGGACATTTTTGTCCTTAAGGTCCTGAGTGTGAGTATTTTTTGTACGGAGGGTAAAATAGATTTTGGTGAAATATTAAAATTTCAATAAAAATACACACCTGAGCCAAGATTTATGCAGTTGGCATTAACACAGGCACACTTATAACAAAAAAAAAAAAAAAAAAAAAAAACTGAAATGGACAAAAATGTCCATAAGGTCACACAAGGGTTAAGGTCTGCACTTTGACTCAGCCATTTCAAAACATTAACTTTGTTCTTCTTTAAACATTCTTTGGTAAAATGACTTGTGTGCTTGGGGTTGTTGTCTTGCTGCATGAGCCATGTTCTCTTGAGACTCGGTTCTCAGACAGATGTCTGGACATTTTCCTTTAGAATTTGCTGGTATAATTTAGAATTTGTTGTTCCATCAGCAGCAAAACTGGTCCAAACCTTGATACTACCACCACCATGTTTCACAGATGGGATAAGATTCTTATGCTGGAGTGCAGTGTGTACTTTTCTCCAAACATAACGCTTCTCATTTACAGTGTTGGGCAAGCTACTTGGAAAATGTTCTGAGCTACTCTCCATGAGCTACTCAATCAATGAAGCTTTGCTACACTGAAGCTACCCCCTTAGCAAGCTAAGCTACGGCAAACATGGCAAAAGTAGCTTACTTCATTTAAAGGATTAGTTCACTTCCAAAACAAAAAATTACAGATAATGTACTCACCTCCTTGTCATCCAAGATGTTCATGTCTTTTTTCCTTAGTCGTAAAGAAATTGTTTTTGGAGGGAAATTTTTCTCCATATAGTGGACTTCTATGAGTTTGAACTTCTAAAATGTAGTTTAAATGCGGCTTTAAACTATCCCAAAATGCTGTTGTAAATGATCCCAGCCAAGGAAGAAGAGTCTTATCTTGTATCTAACGCTTGTCTTGTCTTGCTCTGCCTGAACTGTTTTCTTCTCTCCCTCAACTTCAAACAAAATTTCAAAATCATCCTACATTGCTGCAGAAGTGTTTGCAAAGTGAACATGGAAAGATCAAACACCCTTAACAAAAAAGGTAAAACAGCGATGTAGGGCGATTTTGAAGTTGAGGAAGAAAATGAGATGGTAGTTTTTTGACATACACTAACTGTCTTGAACCAGAAAAAACAGAGTTTAGACAGAGCAAGCCAAAATGAGCATGTGACTTCAAAAAGTAAATAACCGACCGTTTCTTCCTCAGCTGGGATAGTGCATTTGGGATCATTTGAAGCCGCATTTAAACTGCGTTTTGGAAGTTCAAACTTGGGGCACCATAGAAGTCCACTTTATGAAGAAAAATCCTAAAATATTTCACTCAAAAAACACAGTTTCTTTACAACTGAAGAAAAAAAGACATTAACATCTTGGATGACAAGGGGTGAGTACATAATCTGTAAAGGTTTGTTCTTGAAGTGAACCTGTCCTTTAAACTATTTTTTAAATTTAATTTTTATACTGAACCAGCTTTATTCCAAGTCAATGCTATCTCAGTGAAAACCAATCTAGTCAGTCAAACCAATTTAGCAAGAAGATCTCTGACCTCCGCCTGTATAAAAGAAACTGTTGGTGACCACTGATTTGACCAACTGCCGTAAAACACGAAGTAGAAGAAAACCTTTAAGATCAGTGTAAATGTAACTTATTTGTCTTCTGGGAAACATGTAAGTGTCTTCTGTAGCTTCTGAAGGGCAGTACTAAATGAAAAAAAAAATATTGAGGCAAAATAAGAAAAATGTACACATCTTCATTATGTTCAAAAGTTTTCACACACCCCCCCCCCCCCAGCTCTTAATGCATTACTTTTCCTTCTGAAGCATCAGTGAGCGTTTGAACCTTCTGTAATAGTTGCGTACGAGTCCCTCAGTCGTCCTCAGTGTGATAAGATGGATCACAAAATCAGTCATTGTTGGAGAGGATACACAAAAATGCTGAAAATCCAAAGAATTTGTGGGATCTGAAGGACTTTTCTGAAGAACAGCAGGCAGTTAAACTGTTCAGGACAAACTCATGAACAACTATCACTAAACAAAAAACACAGCTGTGGATCATTCAGATAACAACACAGTGTTAAGAATCAAGTGTGTGTAAACTTTTGAACGGGGTCATTTTTATAAACTCAACTATGCATTTTCTCTTATGACTATATGCAAACATCTTTTATGTGAAATATCTTATTCAGGTCAGTACTACATTAAAAAATCCCTCTTATTTTGATAAAATAATTAACAATTAGCAGATTCTGTAAGGTGTGTGTAAACATTTGACCTCAATTCTACATACTTACATACATACATAAATATACGTTTGCTTGTTTGTTTCAGACCCACACTCTGTTTTCTCTACTGGGTCTCAGTCATGCGTATGTAACCAGTATTGGTAAACTGGTTGGGGTGGTCGCACTAAAAGAGGTAAAGATGATTCATCATCTGTGTCTACATGTATTTTTACATGCTTACATTATATACCAAAATAATTAACTCTTCTTTTCACTCCCAGCTCCAGAAAGCAATCGAGGGTTCGACTCGTAGTGGAGTGCGACTGCGTCCCCCTCTGGCCAGTTTTAGAGACGCGAGACGCAAGGCCAAAAAGCCGTCTCATTCCCCATCCGTCCCATCCTCTCCCACAAGGGACAGAGAGCTGTGGAGCGAGGGAGTGAAAAGCGACTCTAAAGACGAGTCCGCTGATAGTTGTATCCAGACAGCCGACAAAGAGTGTGAGATCGCCACGGGCAACAGCAGCAGAAGTACCGACAGCTCCTCTGAGGAGCAACTGCCTTCCCCTTCTTCTTCCACTGTCCCTCTCTCCTCGCGTCAATCTGTGCCTGAAGGAGAGGTGGATGCTGATAGAGAGAGTGATGAGGAGCCGTTATAGGTCAATTGTTTGTAATTTTCTCAAATTCAGCCCTCCAGGGGGGAGGCAAACCATATTATGGTGCCGCCTTTGAGCCCAGCACGAGCCGCAGTGGTGTGCGAGAGCTGCACCGGCGGACTTGTTGGTTGATTTTCTATTTTTCAGACAGGACTCTTTGTACTCTTTCTTTCTAGGTGTTTTTATTCACTTGCATTTCTTTTGTTGTCTATGTATTTGTACATATGGACAGTCAGTCTGACACATCTCACATAATGTTTTCTCCCTCTTTGCTAGTCGATCCCTGGGTTTATCTGCTGCACCTGATATTCTAGCACTGTAAAGTGAAAATGTTTGTAAAAATGAAAGATTTGCTACGCTAACAAGTTGTTTCTATCTGAAACGACCCTTAAAAACCACTTGTCTCGGTGTAACCTAATATAGTCATACTAAATAGTATTTTTGACTTAATAGATTTAAATGTTGCCACATGAAGCACATTTGTGACCCTGGACCACAAAACCAGTCTTAAGTAGCACGGGTATATTTGTAGCAATAGCTAATAATACACTGTATTGGTCAAAATTTTATGCTAAAAATCATTAGGATATTAAGATCTTGTTCCATGAAGATATTTAGTAAATTTCCTACCATAAATATATTAAAACGTAACTTTCGATTAGTAATATGCATTGCTAAGAACTTCAGTTGGACAACTTTATAGGCGATTTTTTTTGCACCCTCAGATTCCAGATTTTCAAATAGTTGTATCTTGGTCAAATATTGTCCTATTCTAACAGACCATACATCAGTGGAAAGCTTACGAATCTCAATTTGAAAAATTGACGCTTATGACTGGTTTTGTGGTCCAGGGTGACATTTTAGGTTGCCTGATAAAACTTTTTTACTGTATAGATGTGAAATTTCAAGCAATGCTTCAGGTTCAATACAAGTTAAATTCAATCCAGTGTTGTTGTTAACTAAAACTAAACTATTACAAATTGGTAACTGAAATAAAGCTGAAAAAAAAATATATATAAATATTAGATAGAAAACTTAAACAAGTTTAAGTTAGAATAAGTTAGAGTTCTAAAAAGAGTACTTTTTTGGTAAAATTAGTGAAATTAAAAACTAAATAATTTAAGCTATAGATATAAAATGACACATAAAATGATTAAAGCTAATTCAAAATGTTATTAAATAACACTGGCTTAGTCGACAATATTTGTGACACTGATTACCAAAAAATAAAAATAAATAAAAACTTTTTACACTGCCATGCAAAAGTTTAAGATCAGTAAGATCTTTAATGTTTAAAGTCTTTTCTGCCCGTCAAGGCTATTTGATTACAAACACAGAAAAGACGGTAATATTGTGAAATATTATTGCAATTTAAAGTAGTGGTTTTCTATTTTAATATACTTTAAAATAGAATTTATTCCTGTGATGCAAAGCTAAATTTTCAGCATCATGACTCCAGTCCTCAGTGTCAAATTATCCTTCAGAAATCATTCTAATATGCTGATTTATTATCAATGTTGGAACCAGTTGTTCTGCTTAATATATTTTTAAAACCTGTGATACTTTTATCAGGATTCTTTGATGAATAAAAAGTTAAAAAGACTTTTATCAATTTAACACATCCTTGCTAAATTAAAGAATTAATTTCTTTCAAAGAAAGAAAGAAAAAAAATTACTGACCTCAAACTTTGAACAGTCTGTATATTGTTACAACATATTTGTATTTAAAATAAATGCTGTTCTTTTTAACATTTTATTCATCAAAGAATCCTGAAAAAATATCACCGGTTCCAAAAAAATATTAAGCAGCACAACAGTTTCCAATATTGATAATAAATCAGCATATTAGAATGATTTCTGGAGCATCGTGTGACACTGAAGACTGGAGTAATAATGCTGAAAATTCAGCTTTGCATCACAGGAATAAATTCTATTTTAAGGTATATTAAAATCGAAAACCACTATTTTAAATTGCAGTAGTATTTCATAATATTACAGTTTTTTTCTGTATTTTTAATTAAATAAACACAACCTTGATGAGCAGAAAAGACTTAAAAACTTATCCCAAACTTTTGAATGACAGTGTATGTTGCAGTGAAGCGTGGGCCCAGTTTTTAGATTTAAAAGAAGAAATGTGAGGCTTATAATTTTATGAAAGCTTACATTAATTCGTCCATTAAAATGTGTGTATTTTTTGAGCTGTACAATTGTTTAAATCAATTGTTATCTTAAGGATTTGTGTTTTCCTCAAAAAACGTAATTTCTTTACGACTGAAGAAAGAAAGACATGAACATTTTGGAAGACAAGGGGGTGAGTAAATTATCTGTAAATTTAATGTATTGGCCTCATTCACTTCCATTGTAAGTGCCTCACTGGCAGCTTTTTTTAAAGGAGTGAAATTCTTTTCTGTGTCACAGATATTGTTTGAT
Source organism: Garra rufa (assembly GCF_049309525.1). Lineage (NCBI taxonomy): Eukaryota > Metazoa > Chordata > Actinopteri > Cypriniformes > Cyprinidae > Garra > Garra rufa. The sequence goes on from NC_133369.1 coordinate 37,408,980, forward strand.
TGATCTTGTGCTGAACCTGCTGTATTCGTTTAATCACTAGACATTCATTATGAGGCTGATTTGTTTACTACATAATTTAAGCTGCAAAGTCATTACTTTATCTGAATCTTTGTTTGATTATTATTATACCTGATGAATATCTGATGACTTTTTATTTGTTTTACTGATCTGAATAGCATGCAGACTTTTTTGCCACGTCTTAAAAATACACAAAGTGCGCAATAATGCTTTGTTTGCTTCATTTATTCTTCATTATTTTTGGGAAAAATAAAGGAATAGCAATATTCTTGAGGGTCAGGGAGGTGTTTTGTTCGTGCAGGAAAAAGAGATGGGTAAGAGTCCGATGGAGAAAGAGGAAGAGCACATTGGAAGAACCATCTTAAAACCTTCAGTAAAGCATGCATAGATATACGTATCACAGAGCACTTCTTATATCACACCTCTTACAGCTCAGTCAGTCCCAAATGAATGGATTTGTGTCTGTATAGCTTGCTGAACACGTATTTCAACGTAAATGTTATCACAACAGTGTTTCTTATCCAACTTCTGAATATGATTCTTCCACCAAGAGGTGACAACACAGGGTTTGAGTAACAGACAGATAACATACAGAGGGAAAGAGAGAGGAGGAGAGAAAGACAAGTACGCTAGTTCGCAGAGAGAAGGAGAGAGGTAGAACAAAGGACCGGTTACAGCATCATGCCAACAGACAGTTTCGTAGTGAAAGATGGCAGTAGAATCGTACAAAAAAATCCATTGGAGATCAGTTCATCTGTAAACACAAATGATAAACAACTACATCCAAGGAAATACATTTGGCTTTTTGTTATTTATTCATTCGTATATTCCTTATCTTACATAAAAAGCAATAAAAGAGAACATGACATCACTCCTTTGGTTGCAGCAGTATGACCTGGCTTCGTGTGATTGCCGTGTCAGTTTGATAGGTCGATTATGTGATTAAAATCTTTGAGGCATTTTTCCAGAGATGGAGTGGAGAGTCATGAAAATATAAAAAGTGGAATTACAGGCACAACAGAGTAAATAAGTAGTCGGTGCTCTTGAATTGACAATTGTCAGATCATGCAGTCATGGATGAGGAACATGGAGTGCATTCATAATTCCTATGAAGCGTATATATGTCTTACTGACAAATAATGTGGAGTCAGAGCACTGCTGTCTTGTTTTCATGTTCTGATAATCCACTACAATGTAAAAAATAATCATTTTAGTAACACTGCAACACCTTTACAATAAAGCTGAAGTCCTCTGAGGCCATTTTTAATTCAGTTGATAACTGGAATGCTAGATGGCACCAGTTGCATTTGTTTATAAAATGAGAATAAGTCTGCAATGCGATAAAGATACACGAAAGTAGCACCGGTTTAGTTATCCAAACAATGCCAAGATAGGCTTAAAGTAACCAAGAGATGAGGGGAAAAACAAACGTACGTCTGCAAGATGTCTTTTAAAGATTGCTTGATCTGGAAAGCATCTACCCTGGAAATCCAGAGGTCTCGCGAGAGCACAATTTGAATTGTCTCTACAAGACACTCTGGCATCGAGCAATGATGCAGGTTACTGCAATACGTAAGCAATTGTGGGAACCAATCAAATCGGTGTATCTGATGTAGGCGGGCCAGAGGCGAGCTAAGCTGATGATGACAGCACTGCGACGTCCGAATCATATAGTAAACTTTGAAAGATCGCTGTCGCTACAGATGAACAAGTTGTTTGAAACGGCTTTGGCCGCTACAATGAACAAGTTAGACTTGGCTTTCCATATAATAGAGGAACAGAAAACCGAAAACTCGAATCGTTCCTTTGCAAGAAGGACGTTTTTGATGTTTTGCCGACTGGATACGGCAAGAGTTTAATCTATCAGTTCACGAGTTCACGCTTACATATAATTAGCCGGAGAATAGTAGTGCATGTTTGGCGTGCTGTCCGGTGAAGGGCTCCGAGCTCGGGAGTGGCCCGAACCCAGAGTACGTTACCCCCCAATAGGAGTAGCGAGAACTCGGAGTGATGAGATGGGGTGGTGGAGGTTTACTGATAAACCATCGAGTGAATTGAGGTGAGTCAGCTGTATTTAAACCTATGGCGCTGATTGACTTGTGATGTTTACGCTAAGCATCTGACGCGCTTCTCCCGAACTTTGTTAATCATTTAGCTCTGCTGGTAGCTAAGCGTGTATTGTTGTGATTGGTCGTGGCGTTATACAATTGCGTGCAGTTAGAGTTTCAAATGCATGCTTGGTGCCGCCCCTCGAGTTAGGCAGTTTTCATTGCTTGATCCCAGACCCTTAATCTTAATAGATTAGGGTCTGGATTTTTCCAGGCTAGAAAGCATCTGCTGTGTACAAACATCTGACAGATGTCTATAAGATGTCAGTTTTACATACATTCTAAATCATAAACATCTTAAAGACATCTAATAAACATCTTAAAGACATCTAATAGGAAACATCCTATAGATGTATTGCAGATGAGCAAATACATCTTGCAGATGTCAAATAGACATCTCTGGGATGTATGTGTGCTATCAGGGTTGCAATTTGTCCCCTCACCCTGACAGCACACATACGTCACGGAGACGTCTATTTGATGTCTGCGTTTACATCTGGAAGACGTATTTTTTAGTGTTTGCTCATCTGCAATATGTCTATAGGACATTTCCTATCAGATGTCCAATAGATGTCTATTAGATTAAGAATTTTATAATTTAGAATGTATGTAAAACTGACATATATCAGATGTTTGTATACAGCAGATGCTTTCCAGATCAAGTGATCTTTAACAGACATCCTGCAGACGTAGGTGTGCTATCTAGGCAGTATATTAACCGTCATCACAATTTCTCAAGTTGTTCACTTGGTTTAACAAATCTTGCCCATGGATTAGTTAGTTCACCCAAAAATAAAAATTAGCCCATTATTTACTCATCCTCAAGGCATTCTAGTTGTAAATGACTTTCTTCTTTCAAATGAATCCAATCAGTTATATTAAAAAATGTCCTGGCTCTTTCAAGCTTTATAATGACAGTAGGCGTGTATTTTTGTTCAGCAGTCTAAAAAAAGTCCAATAAAGTGCCTCACACAGATCCAAGGGTTGAATAAAGGCCTCCTGTGGTGAATCGATGTGTTTTTGAAAGAAAAATATCTTTATTTAAAACTTTATATAAACCATTTCGTCACTTCTTACCTGTGCATGCGCTACGCTTACGTCGTACTTCATCTACCCGGAACGGCTTCCGTGTATGACAGTTAGCGCAAGCTAGAGAAAACGGTTTATAATGTTTTAAATATGGATATTTTTCTTACAAAGACACATTGAGTCACTACAGGAGGCCTTTCTTCACCCCCCGGAGGCCCCTTATGAGGCACTTTTTACTATGGAAGGATGCACTTTATTGGACTCCTTTTGGACTGTTGAACAAAAACACCCGCCAACTGCCATTATATAGCTTGGAAGAGCCAGGACATTTTTTTTTAATAAAGCTCAGATTAGATTCAGTTGAAAGAAGAAAGTCATATACACATAGGATTCCTTCAGAGTGAGTAAATCTTCAGCTTAATTTCATTTTTGGGGGAACTAACCCTAAAATTTACCCATGAGTTCCCAATCTGTGCTCTTTGATTTATAAACTAAACGCCTAACTTCAGCTTTTGTGTTTCACACCCAAATGAACAAACCATACCCAAGATTTCACAATCAATTCCGATGGATCCGCAAACCCTTTTGGAACAGATTGCGAAAGTCTCTTACAGGTAACTTCACGGGCTCCATAAATGACAAATACGAGCGCTTTACAATATCAAGTTCATAAACCTTAAAGGGATTGTTCACCCAAAAATGAAAATCACCCCATTATTTACTCACCCTCAAGCCATTCTACGTGTATGATTTTCTTCCTCTAGACAAATACAATCAGAGTTATATTAAAAAATGTCCAGGCTCTTCCAAGCTTTATAATGTCAGTGAATGGGTGTTGAGAATTTAAAGTCCAATAAAATGCATCCATCCATCATAAAAAGTACTCCACACAGTTCCGAGTTGTTAATAAAGTCCTTCTGAAGTAAACTGATGCATTTGTGTAAGAAAAATATCCGTATTCAAAACTTTATAAACCGCAATCTCTAACTTCCGCTAACTGTCGTATGCGCGTTCATGAGAGAGTGACGTTCCAGCGAATGACGTAAGACATAGCGTAAGCTCAGATAAGAATGTGCTAGTCTTGTGAGAACCAAGTTTTGTTTACAGCAAGGGAAAACCAGTCTCCTAGTCGCTTGTATCAAAATCCTCTGACATTTTTCTCTGTTTTGTACTTCTAATTCGTGACCAGTGTTTTGTTTTGCTCTCTCCTCTGCGCTTCTGTGTTCGTCACTTCTCACCACTTTCACGTGAATGCATGTACAACAGTTAGCTAGAAATTGCGATTTATAGTTTTAAATGTGGATTTTTTTTCTTACACAAACACATCGATTTACTTCAGAAGACCTTTATTAACCTCCCGGGGCTGTGTGGAGCACTTTTTATGATGGATGGATGCACTTTTTTGGCCTTCAAAAAATCAACACCCATTCACTGCCATTATATAGCCTGGAACAGTCAGGACATTTTGTAATATAACTCCGATTGCATTCGTCTAAAAGAAGATATATACCTAGGATGGCTTGAGGGTGAGTACATCATTGAGGTACGTCTGCGTTTGCACATCATTGCCAAACTCTATAATGTAGGAAACTTTTTAATTAAATAATTAAGTAATATATAATAATATACGCTTACACATGGATTTAGTTATTGCATCATTGCGTGATGACGTAAATTAACTTATTTATAAATATATATATATTAAGAATTATTAAAAAAAACTGTCAAGTTTTCAAAAAAGAATCATGCTGATTTTAAGAACCGCATACTACTGTGAGAGATGGAAGATGAAGAAAGTGTTGATGTTTGACTATCATTTTGCTTCATGATTCAAAAAAACAAAACCCAACACTGAGGAAGGTGAATAATCACATGTAGAGTCTGACATATTCTCACCAAACCAAAGTGATACCATTACAACCAAAGGTGTATTTATCTCAAAATAACAAATAGATATCATACAGGCTGCAAAGTTAAATCCCTCCCCTACATAATTCTTAAATAAATAAATGGGCACATATTATTTCATGTGAGCAACTTTTGGAGGTCTGTATGCTTCACGTAATATGACACTGAATAAAAATGTTGCACTTATGTTGTTATATAGGCTAATATAAAACATTATATTAAAACATTAACCTTATGACATACAACAAGATGTTTAGGAAAGCGTGTAGGATCTGTCAGAGTCTCCTCGAGAGCCCAGTAGTGAAATAATATGTACCCCACCAGATACAGGAGGGAGTGCACACAATTCTGTAGAAAAATAAACATTGTCCCAACATTGCATAAATAATCAGTCAATAAATAAATTCATTCAAGTCAATACACTTCATATAGCTATTAATGCTATTTCTTCTCACCGCCAATTTGTATTACACACAATCATCAAAGGTAAACCGTGTCCTCCAAAGAAACTGCCGTAATAACCAATAAACATTGTTGTCCTTTTTTTTTTTTCTTAAATCCTTGGTGAATCATGCATGACATCACAATGTAGGTTGATATAGTTACTTCTGATTCTGAACCGGACGTCTGCTCCTACTTTGGGATGCATATGCCTCATGTTCGTATACGAACAAATACACAGTCAACGCAAAGTTTGTAGCGTCATAGTTACTGTATGATCAGTGACCATGACGAACAGGAAGACGCCTGTGCAGTTCGAAATTCCAAATGGCCTGAGTTGTTCACGAGGTCACTTTCAACTCCAATCAAAGTCCTTTTTCTCATTTCTCATTCTCATTCTGCCGAGACATTTTTCCTTGATATCTTGGTACAGGATATTTACAGTATGTGAATCCAGGTCCTGTTCTATTCTCCCCCTTGATATATAGTGAAAGGCAATGGAATACATATTTTGGAACAGAAATTATGACATGCTTTATTATAAAAATAAAGTATTCATTAAACTGGTCCTGCAAGTGTAACAGTAAGCACATGTATGAGAACAGGACTGTTCTGACAAAAATGTTTACTGTAGTATTCTTCTATTTTTGAGGTTATGAGGCATTACCTACTGTATCCATCTTCCTCCTCGCAATTGTCAGGTATCATAAAAACAAGCTAAGGTTAAAGTCTAGATATTTCAAAACCATCCTGATGCCAGTGTTTGACTAAACCAGAGCATAAACCAAAATTTCCATGGGGTTAAAAGAAAATGCGAAATTTGTGATCAGAACTCAAATACAGTGGGAAATGTGTCTTTTGTCTTATTAAACAAGGCATCTGTCCTTCACCCATCAACCAATGCATGTGCAATAAGTTTTTTTCCCCAAATGTTTCTCAGCCAATCAAGTCACTAAACACACAGATCTCACAGAGTCAGTCTCAGGCTCAGCTCAGAGTACTGAGGTCCAGTGCAAATATCTATACAGTATTGTATAGGACTGCAGAGTACACTGACAAACATCATGCATGCCAAACGACACACAGAGAAGGAAGCACGCTATGTTACAATCCAGTATGGAATATATTTGTGTGTACTTGTGTGTATTCAAAATTCATATTACAGCTAAAAAATAAATAACTTACAATGAATAAATACAAATATTAAATAAACATTGGCCTAATTATGTGGCACATTTTTTTTATATTAATTTAATGTTGATGTAATAGGTTGGATGATTTAATAAGTATTAGCTTCATTTAAGAACAGTAAAAGTTGCTATGCTGCCATACAAATGCAAAACAGTGTTAAAAAACAATTAATCAATTTAATTAATTGTAGTTGCTGCATTTTGACTTTGTATTGGAGTATGGGAGAACATCACAGGTATAGGTGTATATTTGTATACGTACACTACTGTTCAAAAGTTTGGGGTCAGAATGATTTTTAAAAGAAATTAATTATTTTATTGATCAATAATGATAGTAAAGACACATCTATGAGATTTCTGCTTATATAAATGCTGTTGTTCTGAGCTTTCTATTCATCAGATAATCCTGCAAAGAAATCTATAACAGTTAAAGAGATAGTACCCAAAAATTAAAATTCTGTCATTAATTGTTCACCTTCATGTTGTTTGAAAGACTTTTGTTCATCTTTGTGTCAAACACAAATTAAGATATTTTTGAGGAAATCTGAGAGCTTTCTGACCCTGCATACACTCTTAAAAATAAAGGTGCTTCAAAAGGTTCTTCAAGTAATGCCATAGAAGTACCATTTTTGGTTCCACAAAGAACCATTCAGTCAAAGGTTCTTTAAAGATCCATCTCTTTCTTACCTTTTTTATAATCTGAAGAACCTTATTTGTCACAAAGAACCTTTTGTGAAGATGTTAAATGCTCTTTATGGAACCATTTAGACAAAAAGGTTCTTCTATGGCATTGTGAAGCACCTTTATTTTTCAGAGTGTAGACAGCAACGCAACTAAAACATTAAAGGCCTAGAAAGGTAGTAAGGACATTGTTAAAATAGTCCATGTGACATCACCCTGTGAAAAAAACAGTATATGCTTTTTATACATATTCGGTATGTTTTGAAGCATGGCAGCTGGTTTAAGCCGGTCCTGAACTGGTTAAGCTGGTCCTGAGCAGGAGCTAGTTGCTTAGGACCAGCTTTGTACCAACACATGACCAGTTTAAACCAGCTATAACCAGTTTAGGACCAGCCCAAACCAGCTGCCATGCTTCAAACGTATGCTGTTTTTTTGTTTTGTTTTCTACAAGGCAGTGGATCAACCCTAATTTTATGAAGTTAAGAAAATCCTTTTTTGTGTGCAAATAAAACAAAAATAGCGATATTCAACAAAAGTCCTTACTACATTGCTGTCTATGCAGGGTCAGAAAGCTCTCGGATTTCATCAAAAATATCTTAATTTGTGTTCTGAAGATAAACAAAGGTCTTACTAATTTGGAATGACATGAGGGTGAGTAATTAATGCCAGAATTTTCATTTTTGGGTGAACTATTCCTTTAAGCAGCACAACTGTTTTTAAGATTTCTAAGATGTTTTTTGAAGAATCATGTGACACTGAAAACTGGAGTATTGATGTTTTTCCATCACAGGAATACATGTAAATTTAAATTATATTAAAACTGAAAACAGTAATTTTAAATTGTAATAATATTTCATAACATTTTTTTTATTGCATTTTCGATCAAATAAATCATAAAGAGGTTTCTTTCAAAAACATTGTAAAAATCTTACCAACCCCAAACTTTTGAATGGTGTGTAAAATATACATCTGTCTGCTTCTCTAAATCTATGAGGGTTTGAGTACCTTACATATTGAATAAACAGCCAACAGAGCTGTTTAGACTGTGCAGTGGTTTGTTTCAATTCATTTTTATGTTCACAGCACATAAACTTATGTATTAAACCTGTGTTTCTCCCAGCAGTGTCATAAACTGCCAAATTTGGTCTTCTATATATAAAGAAGTGTGTTTGGAAGTATACAGGGTGAAAACTCAAAAGGAAAAGGGAGAATTTGTGTTGTATTGAGTGTATCTGATATCTCATGATGCATGGGATGGGTTGAAAAAGCTTGTGTTACTGTCTATTTTACAATTATATATTTAGTTTTTTAATGTTTTCTTAGAAAATAATCATATTATTATCATCATTATGGTTTATTAACTATAGTTTCTTTATTTTGAATAACGAGTGCCATCACTCCTTGTAAAAGCATGCACATATTTAACCCAATGTTCTTCATATCGTCCTGAATTACATACCTCCAACTTGGTTTTCCTCATTCTCTCCTTTCCCAGTCCCATTCTGTGCCTTCCTTTTTCAGACATCCATAATATAAGGCTTACAAAAAAAAAAATCATAGTGTTCACGTAAGCAGTGCAGTAACTTTCAGTTTTGCTTGGTTCGAGCAGTCACTTGAATTCCATCACAATTGTGTATGGTTCCTGAAATAGGAGTTGATATTGTTTGATTATGCTGATTGAAATGTCTGTCAAAACCAGCTCAAGTCTCACGCCGGCCACTTAGTTGGTTGTTGTGACGTCTGCAGACAAGGATTTGGACTCCTCCTTTTCTCCAAGCTCTTCAATTACAGACGGTGAGACATCAGACGCCTTGCGCTCTGTGCTGAATTCTCCAGGGGCTTGACCCGGACTGCTTCCTCCCGTTGAGGTCACTTCCTCTCTCTGCATTACTGGAGATGGAATTAATGTCACTGGTTCTGGTTCCATATATAATGTAATCTCTTCCTCCTGGAAAAGAGGATAGATGTTAGACTATGTATGTGTCACTTCCTGTTTACAGCTGCAGTGTGTAATTTCTGTGACAACAGTGGTACTAAACAAAATTACAAAACAACTATTAAAAAATTAGTTAGTAATTTTGTTAACTGTCTGGGTCTGAGACTTTAACATGTTTTGTTTTGGGACGAATAGATTATTGTTGAAAGTTGTTTTAGTGATACTTGTACCAGTTAAATTAGGTCATTTATAAGTTGTTTCTCATGAAATGTGTAGCACTATTAAAACAGGAGACATTATTAGAGACTAATAACGAATATTACACACTGTTTAATTCAGCTTCCAAATCTAACAAAACCAATCTTATGATTTTTTGGCCAAACTGGTCAGAAGTTATAAGCAGAAAGGTCAATATGTTATATCTTTAGCTTTGCGGAGATATAGCCTCATGTCCTTGGACAAACTTTGTCAAATTTGTTAGCACACTTGGAAAATGGTTTGGTATATCAAAAAGCTTTTGATAATTTTTTTTTTTTTTTCAGAATGCTCTGAAGATGATCTGAGCCATTTTTGGTAAAAATTGGACAAACTGTCTAGGAGGATTTCGGAAAAGTAGATATTTTAGAAAATTAAAAATTGTGTAAAATCTTGACAGTAAAATTTGGAATTTTTATATGCATTCAACTCAGTATGAGCCAAGAAATCAGAGTAAAAAATGTAGCTTTCAGATCTTACTGTTTGGAAGTTATTAGTGGAAACATAAGCACAAATTTGGCCTTTTGGTGGCGCTAAAAGGGTTTGGTTTGAGTAGTAAACTTCAAATTTGTTGTGGTTAATGATGAGACTGTCCTCTATCCGTTTGTCAGATTTCATAACTTTCTCTGAAGCAATTCTATAAGATTAATAAGATTCATAACAATACGTTAAAGCATTCGAAAAAATATAAGAAATGGTCAGTGCTTAAAAATTGGTATCCTTTGATTCAGTACGCTACTCCAAATCTAACAAGATCACTCATGATTTTTGCTCAAAAGTAAAAAAAAAAAAATACACACAAACATGTCTTTTGACCAGTAGGTGGCATAATGCCAAAACTACTCATGTGCCCCCAAATCATACTTGGTATAACATGTGCCAAATTTAGTCTGAATCTGCTAAAGCATTGCGAAGATATAGCCTCATGTCCATTTATGTGAACATTTTGTCAATGCCATAACTTTTGCTTTTCCTGTACAACGATGTACAAATTTTTAACCACTGTATGATGCCTTGTTGAAGAAACTAACCAGCTAGTCATTATTAAACCATAGTAACATGGTCGCACTTCCGTTATCTGAACCACGCTGGTTCAACAGTATAGTACTGTCTTTATAGTTGTCAATCAAGGGTGCTGAAGTAATAACTGCTAATTCTTTGATTTATCACACAATCCTTCCTACATCATACTCAGAGGTTCACTTACACATTTATAAAGTACTCAACTGATCAATAGCAGTCAGGTAGAATGTTTGAACCTGTCTGAAGACAGTCATTATTTTTGCAGTTCCTTTTGGTGGTGCTGTTGACACAGAAATTACAGTTCAGCACTGGAAAAGTTACACACTGTAGCTGTAAGAAATAATTCAAACTGTGACTCATACCTGATTCCAACAGCGAAAAGAGTTACAGAAAACTTAGACAGGATTTATACTTTTCTAGCTGCTGGCAGAAATAGCTTTTCCAAAAAACTGGTTTTCCATATCAACTGTCTGCTGAGATGCTGCTCTCCGGAGATTTTGGTGCTGACATTTTGACATTTCTATTGAATGCTCAGCATCATAAGTCTGTGTGAAGCTGCTCAGCACTTAGATTCAATATAGATTATATCTAAAATATACATTGCCCCCCAAAAGACTGGACAGTTCTTCAACCCTGCTCCTGGAGAGCTACCTTCCTGCAGACTTGCTTTTTGATTAGCTAGTTCAGGTGTGTTTGATTAGGGTTGACGCTGAATTCTGCAGTATAGTAGCTCTCCAGGAACAGGGTTGGATGGCCCTGTTAAAGACATTTGTTAATACAGAATTTTACTACAAAATGGCCAAATATAAGAATTTCAACATAGTAATATAAGCCACTGTTCAATTCATCACACTGTTCTGAGTCTAACGAGACCAGTCTTATGGTTTTTGGTCAAACTGGTCAGAAGTTATAAGCAGAAATGTCAATATATTATATCTTTTGACCAGTGCTACTGAAACTACGTATGTGCTCTCAGGTCACACTTGTTATAACACATACCAAGTTTGATTAGAATCCAATAAAGCATTGTGGAGATATAGCCTCATGTCCTTTCTAGCATAAACTTCATCAAATTTGTTAGAGTGCTTTATGAAAATGGTTTGGTATATCAAAAAGCTTTTGATAACTTGCTCTGAAGATGTTCTGAGCCAATTTTGGTGAAAATTGGACAAACTGTCTAGGAGGAGTTCGGAAAAGTAGATATTTTAGAGACTTCAAAATTGCGAAAAATCTTGTCCATAAAAATTAGATTTTTGAACCAAGGAATCAGAATGAAAAATTTTGCTTTTAGACTACTGTTCAAATGTTATTAGCAGAAACATGAGTGCAAATTTAGCCTGTTGGTGACAGTAAAGTGTTTGAGTTAGAGACTCCAAATTTTCTGTGGTTAATGATGAGACTGTCCTTTATCCGTTTGCCAAATTTCATAACTTTCTCGCAAGCGATTCTATAAGATTCATAACAATACGTTAAAGCGTTTGAAAAATATAGCGTTTTGCTACAAAATTCGATTATTTGATTCAGTATGCTACTCCAAATCTAACGAGATCCCTCTTATGATTTTTGTTCAAAATGTTAAAAAATATCAACAAAAATGTACATTTTTTTATATCATTTGACCAGTAGGTGGTGCAGTGCCAAAACTACTCATGTGCCCTCAGGTCATGCTTGGTATAACACTTACCAAGTTTAGTCTGAATCTGCTAAAGCATTGCTAAGATATAGCCTCATATCCATTTTTGTTCAAATTATCCCTGATACAACACGTCCATCATGGAGACGTCTATTTGATGTCTGCATTTACATCTGGAAGACACTTTTTTAGAGTGTTTGCTCATATGCAATATGTCTGTAGGATGTTTCCTATCAGATGTCAAATAGATGTCTATTAGATGTGATGTTTATGATTTAGAACAGGGGTCTATGATTTAGAACAGGTAATAATTATTATTATTTTATTATGATTTTACCTGTATTTATTATACCTTTTAATGCTAGAATAGTTGATCATTGATCAATGATCATTTCTTTTCAAAAGATATACAGGTGCTTCTCAGTAAATTAGAATGTCATGGAAAAGTTCATTTATTTCAGTACTTCAACTCAAATTGTAAAACATAAAATACATTTAATGCACACAGAGTGAAGTAGTTTAAGTCTTTGTTTCTTTTAATTGTGATGATTTGGCTCACATTTAACAAAAACCCACCAATTCACTATCTCAACAAATTAGAATATGGTGACATGCCAATCAGCGAATCAACTCAAAACAACTGCAAAGGTTTCCTGAGCCGTCAAAATGGTCTCTCAGTTTGGTTCACTAGGCTACACAATCATGGGGAAGACTGCTGATCTGACAGTTGTCCAGAAGTCAATCATTGACACCCTTCACAAGGAGGGTAAGCCACAAACATTGATTGCCAAAGAAGCTGGCTGTTCACAGAGTGCTGCATCCAAGCATGTTAACAAAAATTTGAGTTGAAGAAAAAAGTGTGGAAGAAAAAGATGCACAAACAACCGAGAGAACCGCAGCCTTGACAGGCTTGTCAAGCAAAATCGATTCAAGAATTTGGGTGAACTTCATAAGCAATGGACTGAGGCTGGGGTCAAGGCATCAAGAGCCACCACACACAGACATGTCAGGAATTTGGCTACAGTTGTTGTATTCCTCTTGTTAAGCCACTCCTGAACCACAGACAACATCAGAGGCATCATTCCTGGGCTAAGGAGAAGAAGAAATGGACTGTTGCCCAGTGGTCCAAAGTCCTCTTTTCAGATGAGAGCAAGTTTTGTATTTTATTTGGAAATCAAGGTCCTAGAGTCTGGAGGAAGGGTGGAGAAGCTCATAGCTCAAGTTACTTGAAGTCCAGTGTTAATTTTCCACAGTCTGTGATGATTTGGGATGTAGTGTCATCTGCTGGTGTTGGTCCACTGTGTTTTTTGAATCACAGCATTTTCAGCGCTTCCACAGACTTTTCAACTAGGAATGGGGCCACTGGTTCTCAGCTGAAAAACTTTGGGTAACTGGGAGATGAGTGAGTTCTTGCTTTTGCACTTGTCCCACAAGCAGTGCTAGTTTCACCTCAAATGCTATTGAGTCATTTTGTCATCGCTCTGAATTTTCTAGATGGCACCTGCATTCGGCCCCCGGGCCTTAGTTTGGGGACCCCTGATTTAGAATGTATGTAACACTGACATCTTACAGACGTCTGTGCACAGCAGATGCTTTCCAGATCAAGTGATCTTTAACAGAAATCTTGCAGACGTACATGTGCTATCTGGGATGTCAATTCCATACATTTTTTGCCAGCATGGTCTGAAGATGGTCTGAGACAATTTTTGTGAAAACAAACCACCTAGGACAAATTTGAAAATGTTGATTTTTCCAAAAATTCAAAATTGCTGAAAATATTGGTCAATAGAAATTTTAATTTTGGTATGCATTAGACTAGGAAATTTTTTTGCTTTTTTGGTTCAAAAGTTAGCAGAAATATGAGTGTAAATTTGGCCTATTGGTGGCGCTAGAGAGTTTGAGTTAGAGACTCCAAAATTGCTATGGTTAATATTAAGACTGTCCTCTATCTGTGTGCCAAATTTCATAACTTTCCCACAAGCAGTTCTATAGGCTCCATAGACTCAGATTGGAAGCACCTACGAACAAGAAGACTTTACACTAAACTTAAAAAAAAGATGTTTGTTGTTTTAAAATGGCAAAATAATAGATACAGTATACTACTAAAATTAAGACAATATTTGGTAGTATTATTATTTAAGTACTATTACAGTATTTATTCATATTTTAAATGACCTTTTTCAGTTTTGATTTAACTTTTAGTTTAAGTAGTATGTGCACTTGTCATTACTAGTTTTATAGTATTTCTATTTTGCTTTAAACACTTAATTTTTCGATAAGATGATACCGATTATGCAGAATTATATCTGGTGATACTGATTATTTGATTTCTTAAGAAAAAAAATTCTCCTAACCAATGCCATAAACTATACAGGGAACTCTATTTGATACATTATTATACTATCAAAGGTAAAAATTAACAGCAGAGCTATATTATATTCAACTGCTATTTCTTTTCAGATATCATAATTACACACAAATAAAAATGTAAATCTTTGTATAAAACTCAGTTGCACATAATGTAGTTTTTATAAACACCTGTATTCATGCCAGATTTATTCAAACAGACATATATAATTATATAAGCTCCTCTTTAGTGTTTTTATAGATAATTAATGAACTGTGTGAACACTTTCCAGAGGTAAATGCCATGTTAAATGACATTTTGTTTACAAGCTGTTTTATTGACATCTTTTCGCGGTTGAAACACTGATACATTTTGGTAAGCTATAGCTACAGTATCTTTTTCAACATACCTTCTGATGTTCATTCATGTTTATTTTGTGCTATAACTTGTATTAAAGTTGAAGGCGCTACAGCAATCTGTCTCGTCACAATTAAAAGCATCAAAGTGGCATTCATTGTTTAAATTACATGACAGAATAGACAGAATTTAAAAAGATAATTCTTTCCTATCAAAAGCAAGAAAGCACAAAGCTCTTTAAGATTATTGAATGGGAGGAGAAAAACCAAGAAAAAGAATCTAGTATCTAGAAAAAGTATTTTGTTTTCAGTGTATGGGCTTAAGTGTCATTTAAGGACCCCTGCATATTTTATTTTGCTTTATTTTATATTTTTTCCATACTCACTTTGATCTCTTCCTCCTCCTGGGCTTCCAGTAAAGGTGAGTGATCTGTTGTCACCTCCTCTGTGGGGGCTGTTAGATTTCCATCTACTGTGAGAGGCATACCCATGTAGCCCACCATGTCTGCCTGATAGGCCTCTGTCTGCGCTGCCCCCCACAGATCCACTAATGGTGGGTGAGTGAGGGGCGGCAGGCTGTGGATGGTGCTGTTGGGAGTAGCTTGTAAAGAGTGAGTGGCACTCTGTAGTCTTTGCTCCAACATCTGCAAATAGACAGAAAAACAGCTCAAGTTTCCATTGCGGTAATAGAGTGCAAGCCACTCAGTGTCAGTTACCTATTTTTCCTATTTATGTTCTCCATTCCAAAAAAAAAAAAAAAATGACACAAACCGAACCAAAAGCAACCAAAATTATAACTTAATTTTAATTTTATTATGCTCTTTTACAAAGTCTTTATTTTGTTTTGGTGGTGCACTGGAACATGCTCTCATGTTTGGTGGTTCAAAAAACGCATTATTTTCACATAATTTACATTATTACAATAGCTGTCTCCCCAGGCTGGCACAAATGGCTCGATTAGTTTTGGGTTTGATGAAGGTCCGCCTTCCGAAAAATTAAATCTGTTGTGATTGGTTAGCAGTCCCACCGTGTTGCAATTGGCGAACAGCTAGATGGCGTTTCGGTCCTGCCACGGCCCTTCCCAAAGCAGCAAGTTCCGTGTACAACGGTGCAAGCTAAATTAAAGTGATTCTTAAGTTTTAAATTTGAAAATAATAATTTTCTTACAAAAACACATCAGATCGCTAAAGGGGGCTTTTACGCACCCTCCCCGGAGCCATGTGAGGCACTTTTTTATACTGGATCGACTTATGGATCGAGAGAAACACTTGTCTATGCCATTCAGTGTATGCCATTCTAAAGCTTGGGAGTGCCAGGATTATTTTTAATATAACTCTGATTGTATTTGTCAGAAAGAAGGAAGTCATATACACCTAGGATGCATAGAGGGTGAGTAAATAATACGCTACAGACGTGTTGGTCCTATCATCAGCCTGCGAGATCGCCGATACATGATATTATCATTATTTTGCTTATTAATTTAATTATTTACATTCCCGAAACCAGCGCCAACATAAGGCTAGTGAAGCTATCTAAACTGTATGATGAATAAATCTCTTACCACACACCGCACATGTCTACGATGCGGCCACCGATGTTCGTCACTCTAGTCAATGCTTGTGTTTACATCAGCCGCAGCTCCGCATGTGTTTCAACCCTCTATACCGCCAAGGTTACTATAATTTTGCTTTTTTAAATTAGTTTTATTTTCAAATTTGATACAAAATTTAGTTTTGTTTTTATTCGTTTCACTAACAATTTTGTTAGTTTTAGTTTAGTTTTTATTTTTGAACACATTTCTATTTAGTGTTTATATAGTTTAGTTTCAGTTTTAGTTTTAGTTTTTTTTAGAGATCACGATTTCCCTGCAGGTCTAATCTAAGCAAAATAATGTGAGACAAAATATCAATTGCTGCAGTCTATTTAAAAGTGTTTAAATCATTTGAATGAATTATTAAACATTTAATAAATAATATGTGCATTTAAAATATAATATATTTAATACACCATTTTTTAATATAAAATTTTTGAAAAAGTGGTTTGATTGATGACTCACTCATCAAAACATTACTGAATGAATCAGCATTTCTAAATGAATCTTTATTCAATGACAAATACATTTTTTAACAGTTACTTGTTTACACCTAATAGCGAAACAATGCAATCGACACAAACGTTATTTGGGTAACACTTTAGAATACTGTATCTTACTTACTGCAGAACTAATAAGGAATTATTGAAGAACTAACAGCTAACTATTCATTAACACTTGACTCATTACTGTTAACTACTAAGGAAGATGTGCTAACTAATCAGTATGTAATACAATTTTGAGAATGTGTTAAGTAACAGGTAGCTAATCAATAACTAATGTATTCTGTCATACCTCCTGAAGAACTACTATTAATTATCTAGTAGTTATGGTTCAAAAAACATAACTATGTAATAACTACTACAGAACAGTTATATGCAAATAGTCACCATAATAATCGGGCTGTGGCCCACAAATCAAGTAATTGAGTAAAATTACAGATACCACAATAAAATATTACTCCAGTTATTAGTTATTAATATTAGTCCAATTATAAATAGGCCTATTCATTTTCAAAACTACTTGAGTAAAAGGACAACTACAGTAGTAACTTTGTTACGGTCTACTACTATTATTAGCCTATAATGAAAATGAAATATACTCTTGTGAAATTATCTGATAATTGTTTATTAATTACTAAAGGGTTCACTAGAATTTTACTTTAGAACAGGCCTATTGTTGCAGGTTTGAAATAAGTCTTGCAGAATTATTTGATAATTATTTATTAATTACTAATGAGTTCCCATTGTTTTCACTTTAGAATACTGTTTCAGGTTCTAAGTAATTCCTGCGTAATTATCTGATAATTCTTCATTAATTACTTAAGGGTTGACTATATTTGCGCTTAAGAACAGGTGTACTGTTGCAGGTTTGAAATGAGTCTTGCAGAACTATTTGATAATTATTTATTAATTACTAATGAGTTCCCTTTGTTTTCACTTTAGAATACTGTTTCAGGTTCTAAGTAATTCCTGCGTAATTATCTGATAATTTTTCATTAATTACTTAAGGGTTCACTATATTTGCGCTTAAGAACAGGTCTACTGTTGCAAGTTTGAAATGAGTCTTGCAGAACTATTTGATAATTATTTATTAATTACTAATGAGTTCCCTTTGTTTTCACTTTAGAATACTGTTTCAGGTTCTAAATAATTCTTGCAGAATTATCTAATAATTCTTTATTAATTACTAATGGGTTCCCAATATTTTCCTTTTAGAATAGGCCTATTGTTTCAGGTTTGAAATACGTCCTGCAGAATTATTTGATCATTCTTTTGACAATTCTAATTCTATTTACTAATGGGTAACCTGTATTTTTACTTTCGCTCAGTCCTGGCCTTACATACAGGAACTGAATTAGTATGATATATGCTGAGGACACACAGTACTTTATACAAAATATAAAAACTACAGTAAGTTATCGCATGGCACTGGAGTGGTAGTTGGGTTCCTATCAGAAGCTAAGTGAATTTCTTACAAAACATTCACAAGACAATTCAATACACAGGCAAAACCTGTGAAGTTTATTCCGTTTATTAATATTGCATTTGCATACTACTACTACTGCTAATAACATTTATATATGAAAGGGTCACAACTCAGTTTAGTTGTGTATGACTGTTCATTAGTAGTTACTTCATAGTTATTTTTCTTGAACCTTAACTACTAGATAATTAATAGTAGTTCTTCAGGAGGTATGACAGAATACATTAGTTATTGATTAGCTACCTGTTACTTAACACATTCTCAAAATTGTATTACATACTGATTAGTTAACACATCTTCCTTAGTAGTTAACAGTAAAGAGTCAAGTGTTAATGAATAGTTAGCTGTTAGTTCTTCAATAATTCCTTATTAGTTCTGCAGTAAGTAAGATACAGTATTCTAAAGTGTTACCGTTATTTGAAGCGCCAATTACTTTCAAAAGATGACGTGCTCTATTTTGATCTCTACCATAGACATCAATGTTTATATCCAAACTAGGACCTTTAATCCTAGTATTGCTGTGATAATATGAATGACTGGGTATTTGAAAAGACTGTTTGTGAAGCTGTTTCTTACTTAAACATGATGACTGCTCTCTCTGTGTCAGCGGCAGCAGTGCAAATACAGATTTGAATGTTCCATATGACTTTTTCAAAGGTTTAATAGACATGGGGAATCAATGTCATTTAGAAATGAGATTGTGTGGGTGTTTGAATCTCGATCTTTTAACGATTTTATTAATCAGCTCTAGTATATTGGTTTGATTGCTTGTATTACAATAAAAAATAAATAATTTT
The DNA here is from genome assembly GCF_049309525.1 of Garra rufa. Classification (NCBI taxonomy): domain Eukaryota; kingdom Metazoa; phylum Chordata; class Actinopteri; order Cypriniformes; family Cyprinidae; genus Garra; species Garra rufa. The sequence continues at coordinate 37,428,279 of NC_133369.1, forward strand.
GCTCAAAACTGATGCAGTAGCATAGATTTAATGCTGGTGCTGTTCAGGTCGCAGTCTTTATTATTTTTCCGTCATGGGGTGAGAATGTAATTATTACGAAAACGGTTATTTATTTTTTGATAATTATTATTTTATTTCAGTTCGTTTTTCAATAAAAGTTGTAAGTTTCGTTTTGTTTTAGTTTTTCATTTATTTTGACGTTTTCAATAGTTTCAATTATCAATAGTTTTCATCTTAGTTTCAGTTTTCGTTAATGTAAATAACCTTATATACAGCACTTCAATGGCGCGGCTCCAGCGTGGCTACCGGAGCAGTTCACGGGCCCTGTGGCTCGCTGAAGCGAATCCCTCCCCACCCGCCGACAATTCAAATTTTTCTTAGGCGGGATTTATTTGAATGATATTCTAATTGACCGCTTTGTGACATCATAGCATCCGGAAAACAAATGCTGTAGTCCAAAGGAGCCGTTCGTTGTAGTTCTTGAAAAGCGATTTTTTAAAAACTAAATATCTCCCTTTGGAGAGAACTTTAAAGGAGTAGTTCACTTTCAGAACAAAAATTTACAGATAATGTACTCACCCCCTTTTCATCCAAGATGTTCATGTCTTTCTTTCTTCAGTCGTAAAGAAATTATGTTTTTTGAGGAAAACATTTCAGAATTTCTCTCCATATAATGGACTTCTATGGTGCCCCCGAGTTTGAACTTCCAAAATGCAGCTTCAAAGGGCTCTAAATGATCCCAGCCGAGAAAGAAGAGTCTTATCTAGTGAAACGATCGCTTATTTTCTAAAAACATTTACAATTTATATACTTTTTAATCTCGACACAGAGTACACACAGAGCTAGACAAGACAAGCATTTTAGGTTAAAAAGTATTTAAATTGTAAATTTTTTTTTTTTGAAAATAACCTATTGTTTTGCTAGATAAGACCCTTCTTTCCTCGGCTGTGATCGTTTAGAGCCCTTTGAAGCTGCATTTTGGAAGTTCAAACTCAGGGGCACAATAGAAGTCCATTAAATGGAGAGAAATCCTGAAATGTTTTCCTCAAAAACATAATTTTCTTACGACTGAAGAAAGAAAGACATGATCACGATCACGGGACACCCGAGGCACAACTGCACCATATGTCGGCACACTGCTTACTTAAAGAGATTAAAAGATAAAAAGAGATAAAACGTCTTTTTTTTTTTTACTTTCAGAACCTGACATTTGCTCTATTGTGTTACTATTGCAGTGGCTATTGGGATTTGTAGTGTTTGATTCCCCATTTGCTCCAGTGAGACCTCAATTACTGCAACGATCAATGGTTTCCAGTTAATGGCTGAATGATGGAACCTGATTAAGTTTTTACTGCTCTCACTGCTGATCCTGAGGCTGCTGTTGAAATGACCATTGGGACCTGTGCTGTTGAACACCAACATGAGCAAGAGACATTGTTGCGGTGGATGCTAATTGGAATGGCAGTTTTGTAACTCACCTGTTGTTGATACTAACGTAAGATCTGTTGCGGCACAGCCTTATGGGAGTCTTATGTTAATGTGCCAGGAAACTGTTGTTGCAGAGGCATATGGAGGATGCATTTTATGACTCCTCTGTTACTAATACAAGAGATGATGATGCAGAGACTTCTTTTATCCGTGCTTCACACCGATGTGAGGCTATAAAAGTGGACGTTTTGCTTTTACACTGACAGAATTTCTGCTACATGATAAAGTTCTGTAATAAAAATAATGTGCCTTCTGGGTATGCAAGTTGAGAATTTCATAATGGCAATAAATTATGAAAGGATTATTTTTTTAAATAACACTTTACATTAAGGTTCTGGTTGTTAACATGGAAGTTAACAATGAAAAAGACTTTGAAAAAGATTCTAATGTTAATTTCAATATTTACTAATAAATTATCACAATTAAAAGCTGTATTTGTTAATATCATTTAATGAGCTAATATGAACTAGCATTGAACATTATTTTTATGTTAATAACACATGTATTGATTATTGTTTAACTAACTAAGATTAACTAATAAAATGTATTAATCATTTTGAAGACCATTAACCTTTTTAAGATTGATCAATCTTAGTTATTATTGTTATTATTTTTTAAATTTTACTAATGAATTATAAAAAAAATTAAAGTTGTATCTGTGAACATTATGAACATCAGCAAATATGAACTAATAATAAAGTTACTTTTATTAACTATTAACTAATGTTAACTAACGTTAACTAATACGATTTATTAATAGTTTTGAAGATTATTAACCTTTTTAAAGATTTATTAAACTTAGTTGATGTTCATTTTAATTTGACTAGTAAGTTATTAAAATTAAAAGTTGTATCTGATAATATTATTTATTAAACATCAGCTAATATGAACAAACAATAAACATTTTATTAACTAATATTAATAAAGATTAAAAATACTGTAACACATGTATTGATTATTGTTGGTTAATTAATTAAAATTACCTAATAAGATTTATGAATCGTTTTGAAGATTATTAACTGTTTTAAAGATTTATTAATCTTAGTTGATGTTAATTTCAATTTTATCAATAAATAATTACAATTTAAAGTATCTGTTAATATTATTTAATGAACATCAGCTTAAATGAACTAACAATAAGCTGTTATTTTTATTAACTAATGTTACTAAAGATGAAAAAATACAGTAACACTATTAATAATTAATTATAGTTGGTTAATTAACTCCAATAACTAATAAGATGTATTCATTGTTTTGAAGATTACTAACCTTTTTAAAGATTTATTAACCTTAGTTGATGTTCATTGAAATTTGACCAATAAATGCCTAAAATTAAAAGTTTTTATTTAACCATTATTTCATATTTAGTTTTTTCCTAAGAAAAAATTATTAAAGAAATACTAATTTTTTTTTTTTTTTTTTTTTCAAGAACTGAATTTTTTATTGTGATATTATGATTTAGTTGTGTCACACTAAAATATCTGACATTCTGATTCGGATTCGGATTCTGTATTCATCCAGTGCTAGTCACTGAAATGCACTTTTGAATCTGTTAATGCACTTTTGTGTCTGTTAATGTGGGTGATGAAATAAACATGCACTGCATACACATACAGTGTGCACAGGCCTTATGGGATTTGTAGTTTTATGACGCGTCTGTATAATGCACCCGCTGTTGTTAGGGGGGTTTCTGGGAGTTGTAGTTTTCTCACTCACCTGTTGCTGTTGTTGATACTGCAGGAGCTGATGCTGCTGGTATTGCTGGATCTGGTGCAGCTGCTGGATCTGGTGTAACTGGTTCTGATACTGCTGCTGTTGCTGTTGGGACAGGTAGTGAGCTGCTGTATTTGGGTCATATCCTCCCTCGCTCCCGACAGCCATGACATATGAACCGGTGGCAGGAGACGCCACACCTGACTGTTCATTACTAATTGGCTCCCAAGCATCAGAGGAAGAAAGGCAGTAAAGACCCTGGGAGACGTAATTGTGAGGCCACACCTCTGCAGAGGAATGGTGCATCTGGTCTGCAAGAGAAGGAGGAAAAGAAAGAAAATATTACAAATGAAAAGTTCAAGGGTAATGTTCTATATATTTTATCCTGGTTCTACATCTTAGATCATTTTTCACACAGCCTGAGTTGTCGTCTGGATATTATTACATGGCTACTTACCAAATAAATAAAAAATGGACATGAAATATTGATCTGAGTTGAAATTCTTTTATTATGTTAGAAGAAAGAGAACTTGGAGTGACATGAGAGAAATGAAAGTAGCACAACTACAGTATGAAGGAAATACATTACCAGAACCAATCAAAATCAAGCATTCTAGAGAGCCATGTAATAATCATTATTATTGATTAGGGCCTTAAGAAGTAAAGTCTTCAAAAGAAAATAAAACATTCATCAGTAATGAAATAAAGGATTCTCAAAGAACACCGGAGAAGTCAAATAAATGATATTATTTTACACGTTTCATCATTTGGCTGCTTTTAGATTCTGTTTTATGTAATAGTCAAAGCTGTTCAAAACACTTTAATGATGCTTTGATTGGTCACAATGTGCAGATGTTAATATATTTGAGCCCACGTCCATAACAAAGCCTTTCCTATTTCCATTTTCACTTTGAGCCAAATTCTGTGACTTTTCAGCCTCATCTGCATGCAACAGCAAGATATTTTCTAAATTATATCCGATTATAAAACAATGTTGAATAATAATAACTGCACATTCTATTTCTGTGGGTGAAATCTCTTGCCTCAGCATACCCCATGGCCATCATTGTGAAATTAAAATGAGTGTTCACTCATTTCACCCTTCTGGCTGGGCAGAAATGAGATTCTTTATTTACTGAGGAAATGGCTTTGTAATGTGGCATAGCAGCACTCGCTCGTACACAGACTGCCCACTGAGTTTATTCTTCTCTTGCCCTTTTTCTCTCTATAG
>NC_133369.1:37433210-37468024 GCF_049309525.1 Garra rufa
AAATTGTTTGTTGTTGGCCATAAAAACAAATTAAAACTTCCTAGTGTAGCTAAGTTTTTAAGTAAGTCTAAGTAAGTTAATAAATGCATTTGCATTTATAAATATATATTGTGTACTGATACTTTTTTGTAATGGAATTCAAGTTTTTAATGGGTTCAAGCGCATAGCACTGAAACCCTATTGTAAATGTTAGAATGGGCAAGGATCTGCAGTCTCCACATAAAACTGCTCGGGCAGACCAAACCGTAAGTTGTAGAGACTTGAAACTTCGAGGGATGGTAGTACTCACACTGCCTACAACGTCACCAAGTATCACCCCAATCGGCCTGACGGGGAGGCTACAGCGAACAAAAGTCCATAACTCCTAAACCATCAGACCCAGGCTCAAGTGTCTTATGTAGTTTGGAATCCTTGGCTCATGGTGGATGCAAAATTTTTGGTATTTTGGATTTTTTGACAAAAAAAAAAAAAAACAGAACCAAACCAGTGCAAAAAGATTCTCTGGAGAGTGACCGTTTCTGCTTTCGACTCGCCGTTGCAAAGGGACACCAAGGTGTTCAAATAGGGGCAGGACCACTTTTAGGAAAAATGCCTATTACTCCTGAACGGAATGAGATATCTTTGCCAAACTCAGAACACTTATGTAAGAGCTCAATCTGAGGGCGCAGAGCAAAGATTTTGGCCACTTGGTGGCATTTTCAGAAGGAAAAAAATGCTGTGCACAGTCTTGGTCCAAAGTGCTATAAGTCTCTATAAGGACATTTGTGTAGCTCAAAAAAACCGCTGTTGGCAGATGAGCACCTATTAGGCAAGGTTAATGGAGGCTGATTGGAATTGAAACTTGGTGGGCCTTGTCTGACTCGTGGCCCCCAAATATCTGTGAGAAACTTGAAAGAAATCAGCCACTGGGGGGGCAATATCGCTTTTTTCAAGGGCGTAAATGATTGTACATTGCACGTTTTTTTGCACATACACACAATATTCATATCATATGATAGACCTCCTTAGTTCAGACAACTTTGCCTCTAAAACCACTGCTGTCAATCAAATAGTTTGTTAAATGATTGAGAAGATGTAAAAAACCTACTTTCACAAACTAGTCCTAGGTTTTTTGCTTAAACTTGGTAAAAAACACTGCAGTACAATTCTCTGGACTCTAGGTCAATAATTATTAAAAAAAATGTTGAAATTTACACTTTGGGAAGCTATAACGGGGTTGTAAATTACCTGGATTTTCCAGAAATACCTTTTAAATAATTGATTTAGGTAGTTACAGGCTTGCTAAATAATGTCTTTTTTTATGTGCTTAATGCCGAGTTCAGACTGCACGATTTTCAAAGCAATCGCGTCATAGATATTTTCACACTGCATGACTATCTGGGGTAGCATTCCGTCGCTGCTGTGTTCACACTGCACGATGGATCGGCGACAGGGGGTTTCACACTGCATGACTTTACAATAGGAAGAATCGCCGACAACTTTGTCCCGGTCCGCAAACTACGTCTCACAACCAAACACATGCGAGAAGTGACATGGAAACAACGCGAGGTCAGGCGTGCAAGTTCTCACGTGAGACTGGAATTACTATAAAAAATTGGTAGCCCGCAAGAAGCTTGTCATACAAATTGCATGTGCACTCATTTGCATCGAAAAGAAAAGAAGCCGAAGCTATTCTTGTTGATATTGTGGTCTATACCTTCGTAACTCCTCCCCCAACTTCCTGCTGGCCTGGATGTTGCTGTCTCATTGGCTGTAGGTAATCGCCGATGTGATTTTCAGTCAGATCACCTTTCACACGCCATGATTTTGAATCGCCGACAGGTCCAGATATTTAGCATGCCAAATATCTCACGGGTGTCGGCGATTCTCTCAGATCGCGTCTTTGATAGTTCACAGTGTGTGATTGTCACTCACGTGAGCACCGATTTGCCTGTGATTTTGGGCATTTGTCGGCGATTTCTCAAAACCTGTCGGCGAGTCAAAATCGGGACTAAAATCATGCAGTCTGAACTCGGCATAAATGCCTTAAATATTTTGGATTAATTTGTTAAGGGGATAGTTCACCCAAAAATGAAAAATCTGTCAATTACTCACCCTCATGTGTTCCAAACTCGTAAAACCTTCATTCATCTTTGTAACACAAAATAAGATATTTTGGAAGAAATCCAAGAACTTTCTGACCTTGCAAAGACAGCAACGCAACTGACATATTCAAGGCCCAGAAAGGTAGTAAGGACATTGTTAAAATAGTCTACAAAAATAAAAACTTTTTATTTAACAATTTCTTCTCTTCTGTGGCAGTTTTCGCCAAATGTTCACGAGAATACACAACGCATGTGTTCTGACGTGGAACCCAGCTGTGCCTTGTTTACAAGCAGAAAAAGACACGCTGTAGATAAAACAGTCTTTGTAAACATGCCTCAAGATTTTGACAGAGAGGATGACTTGCAATTTTTTGCCTAGCCTTACTTATTTAAACCATAATATACAGACGATGAACTAAGAGAGATGGACGTTTTATGTCTGAACGCCGGCTCCTGCATCAGCAGCACCACACGCATGCGTTGCGGTACTCTTATGAACGCATGGCGAAGACTGACACGGAAGAGAAGAAATTGTTTAATAAATTCATTATTTTTGCATTTCATTGTGTATAAAAGTATTCTTGTAGCTTTATAAAATTACGGTTGAACCACTGATGTCACATGGACTATTTTAACAATGTCCTTACTACATATCGGGGCCTTGAACTAGTTGTGTTGCTGTGTGTTCAGGGTCAGAAAGCTCAACGATTTCATTTTTGGGTGAACTTTCCCTTTACCAATCCAAAATAATTCCTTGATACTTTTTTGTTCTTGATACTAGTTATGTTCTTATAAAAGTCTGAAATAGACAAATTCAAGGACACAATAAAAAACATTGGTTGTTCTCACACCTAGACCTTAATCAGTCACCTGACTGTGGAAATATTATAAAGAAGCCTTGTCATCTCAGAGATGGAGTCATGAATAAGAAATAGCGGCAAACATCCCAGACACATTCCCAGCATTCTCAAACTCATAAATAAGGTATGATGATGCATTCAGCCTGATTTACTGCTTTCAGCAGCAGATGGGAGCAGGTGAACTTAATGTGGATAGTGCTGTCTCTCACACCTGATGCTCGCACAAATAACAACAGACTCCCTACCACAACACAGCTCAAGATAAGGAAGCAATAAGTTCACTCTTTATATTTTGTTCATGATTAACCCCCTTAAAGGGATAGTCCACCAAAAAAGATTCTGTCATCCTTTACCCACCCTTCTGTCATTTCATGCCCCTGATGTTCTTTCTTCTGTTAAACATACATTTTGAAGTATGTTGATAACCAAACAGTTTCGATTACCGTTGACATTTCCATTGCATGGACAAAATATACAATGGATGTCAGTGTTTGAACTTCCAAAATGCAGTTTCTATACCTTTAAACCTCAAAAGCTCATCTTGTCTAGCTATGCCATGCACATGCACACTCTGTGCAGTCCTGTTCAAGACAGTTAGGGAATGTCGAAAAACTCCCACCTCATTTTCTCCTCCAACTTCGAAATCGTCCTACATCGCTGTTGAACCTTTTTTTGTAAAGAACGTTTGACCTTCTTTGCATGTTAACTTTGTTAACACTGGGTCGGTACTTCTGCAGCGATGTATGGCGATTTTGAAGTTGGAGGAGAAAATGGATTTTTTTTTTTACATACCCTAACTATATTGAACCTGATTCCACAGAGTGCAAGCAGAGCCAGACAAGACGAGCATTTTAGGTTAAAAAGTATATTAGTATTATTATTATTTTTTTTTTAGAAAATGACTGATCGTTTCACTAGCTAATACCCTTATTCCTTGGCTGGGATCGTTTAGACCCCCTTGAAGCTGCATTTAAACTGCATTTTGGAAGTTCAAACTTGTGGGCATCATAGAAGTCCACTATATGGAGAAAATTCCTAAAACTTTCTCCTCAAAAAACACAGTTTCTTCACGTCTGAAGAAAGAAAGACATGAACATCTTGGATGACAATGGGGTAAGTTCATTATCTGTAGATTTTTGTTCTGGAAGTGAGCTACTCCTTTAAGGATAATGCCAGTTTGGTTTATACAGTTTATAAAAGGACCTCCTCAGTCAGCCATGGTTAATTTATCTACAAGTAAAAGTGTTTGATAACAGGAAAACAATTCAGGTGTTGTGTGTCTTCAGTAATTTCTAAGCACTAGATTTTCTGTAGGTCTTTCTATCAAGTAAACTTTCTGTCTCTCACCTGCAGCGAAGCGAGCCTCCTTCTCTCCATCACTGAGGTCACTGTATGCGTCATTCTCCAGCTTGCGTTCTTGTTGGAGGTGCAAACTGGAGGTGCGTCCCGCTCCACTGCCCCCCACGCCCACCGTCTGCATGCCCCAGCTCTGCCACTCTATCATGTGGGCCACACGCCCCTGGGCCATCAATGTTGGCTTTGTCACCTTGTCCTTCATAGAACGACTCACTCCTAAAGTGGATGGACAGACAGACAGAGGGGGCGGATGATCGGATAAAAGAACGTTTTTAGATTATGGAGAGAAAGGGGGGGGGCAAGAAGAGAAGAAAATTAAGTAGCTTTAGGTGTGAGGTCACCTATTCAGAGACTATATGGGATACAGTATATCAGTGGATGTAACATGGAAATTGGGAATAGGAATAGCGTGCTCAGAGGTTGCACTACAGATCTGTTATCCTTTATCTGCTCTTACAGACTGAGTTTTTTTCACAGATTTGTGTTTACATCTCACAATTCTGACCTTTTTTCTTATAGTTTTGCATTTACATCTTGCAATTCTGACTTTTTTGCCCTAAAATGTAACATTTATATCTAGCATTTCTGACTTTTTTCATAGAGTTTTGTGTTTACATCTTGTAATTCTCTCTTTTTTACCTAAAATTTAGCATTTATATCTCACAAACTTTACCTTTTTCCAAGATTTTTGCTTTAACATCTTGCAATTCTGACTTTCTTTTTGTAATTCTGACTTTTTTTCGACAAGACATAAATGAAATGAAATAAAAGAAATGTTAACATCTTGCAATTCTAAATTTAGCATGTATATCTCACAATTCTGACTTTTTTATTAGAGTTTTGTGTTTACATCTTGTATTCTGACCTTTTTTCTCATAGTTTTGCATTTACATCTTGCAATTCTGACTTTTTTTTCCCTAAAATGTAACATTTATATCTAGCAATTTTGACTTTGAGACTTTTCCTAAAATGTACTGTTTATATCTAGCATTTCTGACTTTTTTCATAGAGTTTTGTGTTTACATCTTGTAATTCTGTCTCTTTCCCCCCCTAAAATTTTGCATTTATATCTCACAATCTTCACTTTTTCCCTAGATTTTTGTGTTAACATCTTGCAATTCTGACTTTGTTCCTGCAATTCTGACTTTTTTTTTTTCAGAATTCTCAGTTTACAGTTTCAACTTTTTTTCTTAGAATTTTACATTTATATTTCGTTTATATTACAGAAACTTTCTTTTAATTATTTAGACTTTTTTCTTACAATTATGACTTTTTTTCATAATTCTCAGTTTACATTTCCAACGTTTTTCTTTAATTCTGAGAAAAAAGTCTGTGGCAGAAACAGGCTTCTATAAATATTTAATATATTTAATATCTATAAATATATAATTTTTTTTTTTTTTTAGAGAGAGTGCATAATTTAAATGACTTTACCAGTCTGGTTAAAGATTAAGGATAAGTATATATATATATATGTATAAATGTATATTTTAGCACAGCGTCTACCCAATAAAATATTTTCTAGAATTCTCACTTTTAAATTGAGGTATGTAAAGATTTTAATAAAATTCTTGTCTGTTAAAACGCTAAATGGCATTTTTAATTATCATTTTATGTTTTACATATTTACAGCCAACACAACCTCTCTGTGTGCTGTGTTATAATGTCTCTGTTGATGATAAAAATGTGTAGAATTTAGTTTGCGGTAAGGAAATGAAAATGACTTCTATAATGAGATGCAGATGGTTATGGTCTGGAAAAATAAATAATCGCGTTTTTGTGACAAGGAATGGGAATTTGTCTTGCTGGAGTGACTTTTCACACTAATGAAGATCTACACACAATAATAGCCTACACTTTCTTCTGCATTCTCTTTTATTAGTTTCAGCTTGATATACTAAAGCCAGGCTGTAACGATCTGTTTGAATACCAGTAAATTCTGTGTGGAGACCTTATATAAGATACTGAGGAAAAAATCAATTGCGATTTGCGATTTGAACAGAATCTATATATACATGTTTTTTACCAGTGCATTAGTGCAAACATACAGAGATAATTCAAAAATCTTCTAAGCTCTTAGGTAATGCCTAATGAAATGATGCACATGAATTATTAAAGTTGAAGAAAAGGTCTTTCAGAGAAGGATATACACTGCACTGCACTTCACTGCACACAACAGTACTACAAAAACACAGATACAGGAGTCTGAGAAACGACAGTATTACAAGACAACACACTGACTGATTTCCGCACTTCACAAGCACTTTACATACAAAAACCTGCCTCTCCCATCAACCACCGCTTAGGATACAAATGAAAAGCCGTATGACAATGCATTGTGGGAAGCATATCGCTTTGTTTTGAGGGATCTATTCGTATTTGGATATTGGAATTCACCAATGGCATGAGCCATTGGAGAGTGTTGTAAATGGAAACGGGTGGTGAAAAGGGAAACCCACAAGGGTCCATGTTGGCTCCATCTCCTCCAGCTCAGTCTGGAGTCAACATGGGGTCAGTTTACCATTTCACAGGACAGACACACACCTGACACACCTGTCAGAGAGGACTTAGCCAGAGCGCCGATTCCATAGGCGTTGGAGTTCCGCTTCTTCAGCCGAGGGAGGATTGAGGTTGTGTCCTCCATGGACAACTGAAATGAAGGAAGGCATTCAAGAGAGAGAAAATGGGAAAGATGAAGAAATAGGTGGTTGTGATGGAGCAGGAGGCGGCCCAGAGCAGAAATGAAATGCAAAATTTTGGCATGGCATTTTAATGGAAAGGAAAGAGGTGATGAGAGAAGTTAGGTAGAAAGTTAGCAAAGTGGTTTCTAGAGGTTGTGAAACTACATTTCCCAACAGCCTGCTTTTTAATTTCTGTTTATTTGCATGATGGGAAGTGTAGTTTTATTTGTCATCTACGTCCGCGACTACTACGTCTAGCTACTACGGCACACCAAAAGAAAGACATATCAAACGAAGGAATGGTGTGTGAGATAGAAGACAGCTACTGTGATTCAGAGGAAAACAACGAAAGGAAAGGAATGGAGGAATGATATTCACAACACTTACATTGATTCCATCCCATGAAAAGTCTGATCGGCCATGCTGAGAGAGAGAGGAAGGAGGGATGGGGAAAGAAAGGGATGGGGATAGAGAGAGTTGGAGAAAAGAGGCACGAGAGACGGCCACAGAGAAAAGAGGAGAGAGAGGGGGATTGTGACAGAACAAGGCATTTTAAAAACATGTGAAGTTGAAGGAGAAATTGAGAAATAAAAAAGAACAGAGAGGAAATCAAATTCTGAGAAGTCGATTTATTGGCCAGACTTAACAGAGAGGTGGAATAAAAGGAATAGTTCAGCCAAAAAATTTAATTCAGTCATTAATCTTTTCTTGGCACTTTGAAATACAAAATGGCAAATAGTGGTTGCTGTTTTCCATGTACGTACAATGAACCGAAACTAAAGCTTTTAAGCACTATGAATGTGTCTTAAAAGTGGTCCGTACAGTTGCCTAAAATGAACAGACCGAAATGTGTTCACTGATACACTTCCTCTCCAGTGAGCTGTTAAACCACTGTGATCAGATCATTGAGTCAGTGAGCTGAATCCAGAGAACTGGATCAGTCTAACTCTCAAATGAATCATTTAGAACGGTTTTGAGTCGAATGATTCAAAGATCAGACTCAAAAAAAAAAAAAAAATTGTTGATTAATTGGACTTTTCATGAACTCTCAGAAAGGACCCTGGACCACAAAACCAGTCTTAAGTCGCTGGGGTATGTTTGTAGCAATAGCCAAAAATACATTGTATGGGTCAAAATGATTGATTTTTCTTTTATGTCAAAAATCATTAGGAAATTAATTAAAGATCATGTTACATTAAGATTTTTTGTAAAATTCCTACTGTAAACCTATCAAAATGTAATTTTTGATTAGTAATATGCATTGTTAAGAACTTAATTTGGACAACTTTAAAGGTGATTTTCTCAGTATTTTGATTTTTTTGCACCCTTATATTCCAGATTTTCAAATAGATGTATCTCGGCCAAATATTGTCCTATCCTAACAAACTATACATCAATAGAAAGCTTATTTATTGAGCTTTCATGTGATGTAAATATCTCAGTTTTGTAAAATTTAACCTTATGACTGGTTTTGTGGTCCAGGGTCACAATATGTTTTACCAAAATCATACAAAATGCATGACATTTTGTATTTAGTACTGACCAGAATAATATATTTCACATAAAAGACGTTTACATATAGTCCATAAGAGGAAATCATAGTTGAATTTTTAAAAATGACCCTGTTCAAAAGTTTACATACACTTGATTCTTAATACTGTGTTGTTATCCGAATGATCCACAGCTGTGTATTTTTTTTTGTTTGTTTAGTGAGTTTTTGTTTAATACTTGTTTATCCTTGAAAAGATAAACTGCCTGCTGTTCTTCAGAAAAATCCTTCAGGTCCTACAAATTATTTGTGTTTCAGTTTTTTTGTGTGTATTTGAACTCTTTCCAACAATAACTGCACGATTTTGAGATTCATCTTTTCAGCTTATCCTCAGCTGACTCATGTGTAACTATTACAAAAGGTCCAAACACTCACTGATGCTTCAGAAGGAAACACAATGCATTAAGATCAGGGTAAATTTAACTTATTTTGTCCTCTGGGAAACATATAAGCATCTTCTGTAACTTCTGAGGGACAGTACTAAATGAAAAAAATACGTTATTTAGGCAAAATAAGAAAAATGTAGGCATCTTCATTCTGTTCAAAAGTTTACAACCCTGGCTCCTAATGCATAGTTTTTCCTTCTGAAGCATCAGTGAGTGTTTGAACCTTCTGTAATAGTTGCATATGAGTCCCTCAGTTGTCCTCAGTGTGAAAAGATTTATCTCAAAATCATACAGTCATCACTGGAAAGGATTCAAATACACACAAATGCTGAAAAACCAAAGAATTTGTGGAACCTAAAGGATTTTTCTGAAGAACAGTGGGCAAATTAACTGTTCAGGACAAACAAGTTTCTTAAAAGTAACTATCACTAAGAAAAAAATAAATAAATAACACAGCTGTGGATCATTCAGGTAACAACACAGTATTAAGAATCAAGTGTATGTTAACAATTGAACGGGTCATTTTTATAATATTATTTTCAATATTTCAATTAATTTCAATTAATATATTATTTTCTCTCGTGGACTATATGTAAACATCTTTTATGTGAAATATCTTATTAAGGTCAGTACTAAATATAAAAATACCTTGCATTTGTATAACCCCTTTATTTTGGTAAAATAATTAACATTTTGCAGATTATGCAAGGTGTATGTAAACTTTTGACCTCAACTGAATATATATAGCCCCAAAAATGATACATAAATGTTTATGATAAAGATGATGCAACTTCCTTTACATCTTTGAAAGCTTCATTGAATGTTCATTGTCAAAGAATGGAAAAGAGCGACCAGACGATTATTTTATTCAGTTACACTGAATAAAAAAAGTTAAGAGTTATTGGAATATGAGAGTGAGTAAATGATTATAGGGTTTTTTTTTTTTTTTGGTTGACTATATCATTTAATTTTGTTTGTTTTACTCTATCAGAGCATGTATCTGATTTGAAATGATCTGTAAAATAGTTTGATAGTAGCAGGAGAATAATTAAAATTTTTACATTTCATATACCAGAGGGTTTCTACAGTAGTAATATGTCCTAGGACTAGGTGGTTACATGGTGGTTTACGTTTTTATGACATTCTGGTCTCTATAATGTGGCTCTTTTATCATCTGCCAGGTGAAAATCACATGTCTGATTGCTTAGAAAAGTAATAACGCATCTCTCCTCAACAAGCCGCAGGATTCGATTCAGCATATCATTCATGCAGGATGAGTTACATGCCAAAGTTTAAGTGTTTATTCAAATCCTCAACCATATGAGCAATCGTAACAGTGAAGTTTGCTTTGGCAGGCAGACAGGAGCATTCTAGCAAAAAAAAAAAAAAAAAAAGATTCTACATGACAACTACAACCTCACACTCATTGAATAGACTAATGGACAGATAAAAGCCCAAGCAAAGCTTATGCTACACTGCAAAAAATGCTTTTCTTACTTAGATTTTTTGTCTTGTTTCCAGCCAAAATATCTAATAATTCTTAAATCAAGAAGGACTAGTCAAAATTAAGTGTGTTTTTGCTTGAAACAAGCTAAATAATCTGCCAATGGGGTAAGAAAAATAATATAAGTGCGATTTTTTTTGCTTACCCCATTGGCAGATTATTTTGCTTGTTTCAAGCAAAATCCTTCTTGATTTAAGAATTTTTAGATATTTTGGCTGGAAACAAGACATTTTTTGCAGTGTAAAAGCAAGACTATTTCTACGTAGCCATAAAAAAAGAAACTCTCTCTGTGTGTTTTTATAATAGAATAAAACAACAACAGTGACACAGTGACAAAGAAAGCAAATACAGTGAGTCTAATGCAGTCAGTCCATGTTGAAGACACGATAGGTGAGGAGAAAGAATGTTACAGTATAATAGACTGTTGACTGCAGTCATCTTACTATTTTTACCAGTCATGGTAAAGAGATACTAGCCAGAAAGATTCAGCGACAGAAATCAGTTCCAGAGAGCTGCGCTTAGTTGCTATCCCTGCTGAAACAACCAGCATATGCTGGTTAGGTATGTTTTGGTGCTGGGATGCTGGTTTTAGCTGGTTTATGCTGGTCCTTTGCTGGTTTATGCTGGTCCTTGACCAGCAATATGACCAGCATAACCAGCAAAGGACCAGAATTAACCAGCTAAGGACCAGCATAAACCAGCTAAAACCAGCATCCCAGCAACAAAACATAGCCTACCTAACCAGCATATGCTGTTTTTTTCAACAGGGATTACAGATTAGATGTTTTGTATATGTGCTCAGTGCTGTTAAAACAGATGCTGAGTAGTTAATATTAAGTCTAAATAACGTTATAATAATTTGTGAACCTCCTAGAGAGCACAAACTTCAAACACAAAATAAAAATGAACACTATTTATCTTCTTAATACATGTTCCTGTCTAACACTGCACGAGTATTCAGTATGTTGCTCCAAAGGAAAGAAAACCGTCCTCAATCTTACAAATGAAACAACTGCAGGATACAAGATTTGTAGGTTACATTGATGTGCCTGTAGGTGGCGACCTTGATCATCTTTATAAACGAATCATTTGAATCATTCACTCCGAATCGTTTAAAGACATTGATTCATTAAAGGGATAGTTCACCCAAAAATGAAAATTTGATGTTTATCTGCTTACCCCCAATGCATCCAAGATGTAGGTTACTTTGTTTCCTCAGAAAAACACAAACGAAGATTTTTAACGAAAACCGGTGCAGTCTGCCAGACTTATCATGGACGTGGATGGGCACCAAACCTTTAAAAGTAAACAAAAACATGCACAGACAAATCCAAATTACACCCTGTGGCTCGTGACGATACATTGATGTCTTAAGACACGAAACGATCGGTTTTTGTGAGAAACTGAACAGTATTTATATCATTTTTTTACCTTTGATACACAGCCACGTCCATCTGTCATGTGCACGAGTTTGGCATCAGTCACGTCACATGTGTACGCGCTCTGGCGTAGAATACGTAAACGCCGGAAGCGATCTGTCACATGTATACGACACTCATTGTTTACACAGAGCACAGAGATTGTGGGTATAGCGGCTATTCAAAATGGTAATTACTTGCGCGTATCCTGATTGTTTAAACCGATTTAAAGCTAAAAGATTACATTAGTTTACGCAAACTCATCCGGGACTTTTCACTGATTTCCCCTTACGGCGTTTGCGTATACTACGCCAGAGCGCGTGCACATGTGACGTGACTGATGCCAAACTCGTGCACATGACAGATGGACGTGGCTGTGTATCAAAGGTAAAAATGATATAAATACTGTTCAGTTTCTCACAAAAATCGATCGTTTCGTGTCTTAAGACATCAATGTATCGTCACGAGCCACAGGGTGTAATTTGGATTTGTCTGTGCATGTTTTTGTTTACTTTTAAAGGTTTGGTGCCCATCCACGTCCATGATAAGGCTGGCAGACTGCACCGGTTTTCGTTAAAAATCTTCGTTTGTGTTTTTCTGAGGAAACAAAGTAACCTACATCTTGGATGCATTGGGGGTAAGCAGATAAACATAAAATTTTCATTTTTGGGTGAACTATCCCTTTAACGAACTACCAACCGTGTGTAGATTAGAGATGCGCGACGGTTCGTGTCTACGGAGCAAAAATAGACAAGGTAATATCCTGTATAAAATGTAAGTATGTAACCATAATCGTAAATATAATCTGAATATATTGTTTCATTCAGCAATACAGCACATATGGATCTAAACTCGTTTCCGAATCACATCGTGTCACACTGAATATCGCTTGTTTGGTTATCATTATTAGCCTATATTCAGTCATTTACTTCAGAACCAGAAAAGGGTGACAGATGAAGGAACTGTGTGTATTTACTTATTGATAAGAACGTAGGCTGTATCTCAAGAAAAGACCTTTTGAATTTCACGTAGTTTGTCTTTATACAGCAAACCCTGTTTGATAATGGAATCATCTTTAAAAGCTTCAGAAAGAGAGAGAGGGAGCAAATCTCAAACATATGCTTTGTGTGAGATAAAATGGATGTGCTTACACATTCAAATTTACCAGCAATATGTATGAAGACATGAGAAGAAATAAAAGCAAGCACAGTGATGAGTCAGTGGTGATACTGAGCATCCATTGAGCAAAATCATCATCTCTTCCTTAAGCACAGACCCAGAATCAGTCTCCAGTATCACTGTATAGCTGAAAGCAAATAATATAAGCCTGCTTTCTGGGTCAGTTCTTAAGAGTGTGAGGCACTGAAACACAAACTTAACCGAAGTAAATTCTAACAACTATAACAGCAAACTACAAGCCAGTTTGGTAAGCACTAAACTACATGCTGTTAACTATGCTAATGTGCTAGCAATGTCTTTCTGCGGTTAAGGAGGAGAGCTGGCTCACTTCCCTAACTGAGATAATCTCTTCCTGTATTGGACACCTTGGCCTACATCTTGGAGTAGGATGCTTTTATCCCACTAAACAGGAATTTGTGGTGTGGAGTGTCATAGTGTGTCAGCGCTGTTGAGAAATTTGGCTAATTTAGTCTATTTATGGTGGTGTAATAGGCAGCTCCCTTACCTGTTCCCCATCCTTCTGCACGGGAACTCCATCTGCTGCTAGAGAGAGAAGGAGATAAAAAGAGTAAATTATAGCAGGGTGCTTTGAGACTCAAATAAGAAAAGTATAAACAGGGCATGTATTTTGTGATTGGAAGAGTAGATGGTAATTTCTTACAAGGAAATGCCATTTTTGGTGTTTTACTATTAAATCTATGCAGTCTACAGTATATCCACTGCCTAAATGTCTTAGAAAAAATGTTTAGTTGTCACAATTATGGTAATTCGGTACAGTGTACAGTGGTACAGTGAAACCCATTAGATAGAAAGCACAAAAACTGATGTTGCAATAAAACCATTATTGTTTATCCATTAATGTTACTACATATTTAGCTTGGAACATAATACATAAAATAAGGTTATGTAAGGGGGAAAAAAAGCTCTCATTCAGACCGAAAGCAAATACAGTAATGACAAAAAAGGAATTATTTCACATTAAACAAAGGCAAATTTAAATTTGACTGTTATTATAATAGGTTGTTGTAAGTGTATTATTATAACTTGTGTAAAGATCAATCATGTTCTGTGATATTAGTTAATGAATGATACATTACATTGTCCACAGAGATTGAAAAATAAAAATTAAACAGAGGGACTATCAGTATTGGTATCAATTTCAGTAGTACTGGCTTTAATATTACTTGGTAAAAAGACTAAACAAATATATGTTTTTTTTAATATTGATTCTACAATAATTTAGGGATTTATTGATTGATCAATTTATTAATTCAATAATTCTTTCTGGTCCACGAATCTGATTGGCTGAGAGAAGTGTGATATTCTAGTGCTAACAAATCTCTAACCATTTCACCATTTGTATCACTCTTCACACTTGTCTCATGACCAGTTTATACGTATTTTACGAGGTGGCTTATTTGTACGACCTCACTATTTTGTACGATTTGGCTAGACCCCAATGATGTGTAGGTTTAGGGGCGGGATTAGGTGTAGGTAATTCATAGGAATTCATATGAATTGGGGAACTCATAAATACGTACTATTTAGCCAGTAGTTTTAAGAGTTTTTTTTAGGTTAGAATGTACTTGTTTAGACTTCGAATATGCAGTTTGTTAATAAAGATAACGTCTATTCAAAAATTTGCTTCAATGTTTTCAGAGATCCGAGCTCCAGGGTGTCAGTGTCAACATAACACTGTTTTTTACGAGTGAGTCAGCAGCAAGACTTTTATATTGAAGGAGACTGAAACAGGGTTGTAAACAAGTAAGTTACTTTTACTTTCAACAACACTTTGTAAGACGCAGCCAACAAATGCACTGAGCAGTGCTATCATAAGAAATCACCCTTAACAGATGAAAGGATAGTACTACAAAGATATCGCTTTCTTCAGCAAATATTCAAACTAATGTTTTAATGTGAATATGAGACTGAGCTGAAGAATGAATTCTGTATCAGATGCAGATAATCACACTCGCTCAGTTCATCTCTCTCTCATAATACTCCACTCTACATAATATAGTTTTTAATACAGTAATACAATAAGCTTTCAGTGAAGCAACTTAACGTTCCATTGTTACTACTTATAAAGTGACATTTTCGAAGTAGTAACGGAGGCTTGGGCTTAGCTGGTAAACTGTCAAACTGAGATTTTAATCCATGACGGAAGGAAGTAGTTTGCCAAAAGTGGGTTTTTAGACACTCCGTTGTTGTTGTTTTTTTGTATTTAAGCACTTGTGCTGTCGAACTGTTGTATAAACACAATAGCACATGAGTAGCAGTGCGATATGGCTGTATGTAGGCATGGCTGTGATGATATTGCTCATATACAGGTGCTGGTCATACAATTAGAATATCTTCAAAAAGTTGATTTATTTCACTAATTCCATTCAAGAAGTCAAACTTGGATAATGTATACATTCATTCCACACAGACTGATATATTTCATGTGTTTATTTCTTTTCATTTTCATGATTATAACTGACAACCAATGAAAACCCCAAATTCAGTATCTCAGAAAATTAGAATATTACTTAAGAATATTACTTAAGACCAATACAAAGAAAGAATTTTCCCATATTGTACACATTTCTGGAGGTTTATTTTAGTTGTTGATGTCCTTAAGAATATATATTTGCGGTATAAGTGCCAAAATCCATCTCAATATATTTTTACAGCTCCTTTTTTAGGAGCTCTGTCAAAAACAGGTCGATTTTGGCCCATCTAATTAATATTCATGAGCCTCTCTTCTGATTGGCCTGTTGTTTTCTGAGTGACGCACAGCAAGGCCAGAGCCATATAAAAAGAGAGTTGCGACACTCCCATAGGCTTCCATAGGAACTGAGGAATGCGGAAGTAAAGCGTGTCATGGAGCGGTCAATAGTTCCAAACAACCAATAGCTCCTCCATTGAAGCCCATTCATTTCAGTGCTTCTCAAGCACAGTCGCAAGTATATTGAAGAAATTACTGCATTTCTTTACATTTTAACGTATCAGTTGACCTCTCGAAAAACTGGCCAATAGTGGTATTTTATGAAGCGTGTCATAGTTAATGTTTATCGTTAAAAAATAAACAGTTAAACTGTAAATGCAGCTGGATAACGTGAGAAACACCGTAATAGCGACCATAACCAGATACTAGTTGTCATATTTTTATGTTTTTAGTCTTTCTGCAATCTTTCTCTCACTGGAGGTTGAATGAGTTTCAGTAAAGACTGCATTCAAGAAACACGATAAAAATGTATGCTGAATGCAATTCGTTGCCTTGTGTTTTTTTAAACATTATTTTCATCTTTTCTATTATGTTAAATGCCATTTTTGCTTGCCTTTTATAATATTCACTTATGTTGTATATTTGAATATCATAAAACAAGAGTAAATTACTTTTTTTTATTTAACATTAAATCGTTAAATCGAAACATACTGTATAAAAAAAAGAGTGTTTGATCATGTCCAAATACACATGCAGATGTATTTAACCTTAAATATTACACTAACTGTAATCTAAATACTATATTAGAAAATGTTGTCTTTTAAATGGTCAGGATCATTATTGCACATATTAAGCACAAAAAAACCTCCTCAAAATATTTACTAAATAGAACTTAACTATATATATTACAGTTATTTAATTGAATAAAAGTTACACTTAAGGTGTTTGGTCACATTTGAGTGCCAAAGAGTATGAGAACATATTAATTATGTCTCTTTATCACTCCCCAGAATAAAATGCGATTGTAAAGCGTATTCAGAGAAGTTATCAATACACAATCAATGCACATTATGTGTTAATAATTACTCGAAATTGCTGCAAATATAGTAAAACTGCTGTCTATCCTATTTAACTCCATTCAAACACATTGACAGCGCGGAGCTGTTTGGAACTATTGAGAGCTCCATGAACCACGTGACCGTGCGGCGGCGAGATCAAAGCGTGTCGCAACTCTCTTTTTATATGGCTCTGAGCCAGGCCAACCACAGTTAACTACGGTCATGTATGCTTTAGCCGAGCCCAGAGCCATAGAGAAAGCCTAGCCTGCTGATACTCAACAGGATATTTCAGAATGATCATTAATGTTTTTTCTTTTTCAAACACTGAATGCAGTAAGCTACATAACTGTTGCTTTAGTAAAGCCCCTTTCACAATGCGCGCTGATTCTGGAAAATTACGGGAACCAGCGCTGTGTGAACAAAAGACAGAACCATAAAGGCAGTGTTGTAGTGATGATGCACGTTATCAAAGTCCCTTTAAGGCAAGTCATGTCACTCGGCGGCCATCTTTGAAACGCCTCTCGGGCATACAAGTGCAGCTCCTATCTGTTTGAATGGGGAAACATCAAATTCTCCAAAACTGTTCACCAAGCTTACGATTAAATTTCATATTTTAAATCTCCAAAGAAATCCAACAAGAACTGCCTCATAAATATGGTTCCTTGTGCTCCAATAGCGTTAAAAAAACGCTTATTTTTCCGGCTAGATGAGCCAGTGCGCATGCGCAGTACTGAGCGCACGTCTTAGAGCGCCGATTGTTTCTATAGCAACCGGGACTTCTAACGGCAGCTGCAGTGACGCGCTGACTTTTCTAATCAACGATTGGCTCTTTCACTAAGAAGGCGGGGCTTCGCGGCCATAATGAGCATTGCATTTTTCCCTATTCAAAACTACACGAGTGACATGTCTTGGGTATTCTATAGTCTTTGACGTTATCATGCGACTCTTCACAACGAAAAAATACGTGCAAAGTGGAATGAAGCGGCGATCGGGCAGAGCCAGCTCCTCACTATCAGCGCTGAAGCACAGTTTGTTCAGGTTAGTTTAGGTTTAGTGAAACATATGCGTCGCATTACATCTCACATCCAAACCTCACATGTCTTTATGGGTTGTGTGTAAAGCACGCACAGATTCCGGAAAACAACTGTGAATGAACCAAATCAAACAACTCCGGAACAAATCATGGGACACATTATCCGTGTATTTACCGTAATCGCTGTGTGAAAGAGGCTGAAGTTGACGTGCCAGTGGTCTCTTATATTCATGTTGTTCTGAAGCCTGTGCAATGATGTAGTTTCAACATCTATCGACTGAACAGGGTTTTCTTGACTTGTTTTCGTGTTGTTGTTGCTTAGCAATGTTATGGACATGATATTGTCTGGGTTTGACAAAAGGAGGGTGGGACGTGATTGGATGCTCGGGGTGGTGACTGAAGGCAGTGACTGAGTAGATCGGACGTCACATCTTTGCGGAAGTCACAGTGGCTCGTGAAAATGAACAGCTACTTTAAGCAGGCTCTGTGCAGTTTACTGTGGATTGACTGTTTTGAAACTCATAGTTACATAGCCCCTAGACCTCAGTTATCATGAAAAAAGCCAGGAAATTTCGATTTTGACAATATGGGACCTTTAAGAAATCTTGGCCAACTGAAAATTATGCACATGAAAAGCATGAGCAAGTACAGCACTCAATACTTAGTTGGGGCTCCTTTTGCCTGAATTACTGCAGCAATGCGGCGTGGCATGGAGTCGATCAGTCTGTGGCACTGCTCAGGTGTTATGAGAGCCCAGGTTGCTCTGATAGTGGCCTTCAGCTCTTCTGCATTGTTGGGTCTGGCATATCGCATCTTTCTCTTCACAATACCCCATAGATTTTCTATGGGGTTAAGGTCAGGCGAGTTTTCTGGTCAATTAAGAACAGGGATACCATGGTCCTTAAACCAGGTACTGGTAGCTTTAGCACTGTGTGCAGGTGCCAAGTCCTGTTGGTAAATGAAATCTGCATCTCCATAAAGTTGGTCAGCAGCAGGAAGCATGAAGTGCTCTAAAACGTCCTGGTATACAGCTGCGTTGACCTTGGACCTCAGAAAACACAGTGGACCAACACCAGCAGATGACATGGCACCCCAAACCATCACTGACTGTGGAAACTTTACACTGGACCTCAAGCAACATGGATTCTGTGCCTCTCCTCTCTTCCTCCAGACTCTGGGATCCTGATTTCCAACGGAAATGCAAAATTTACTTTCCTCAGAGAACATAACTTTGGACCACTCAGCAGCAGTCCAGTCCTTTTTGTCTTTAGCCCAGGCGAGACGCTTCTGACACTGTCTGTTGTTCAAGAGTGGCTTGACACAAGGAATGCGACAGCTGAAACCCATGTCTTGCATACGTCTGTGCGTAGTGGTTCTTGAAGCACTGACTCCAGCTGCAGTCCACTCTTTGTGAATCTCCCCAACATTTTTTAATGGGTTTTGTTTCACAATTCTCTCCAGGGTGCGGTTATCCCTATTGCTTGTACACTTTTTTCTACCACATCTTTTCCTTCCCTTCGCCTCTCTGTTAATGTGCTTGGACTCAGAGTTCTGTGAACATCCAGCCTCTTTTCCAATGACCTTTTGTGTCTTGCCCTCCTTGTGCAAGGTGTCAATGGTCGTCTTTTGGACAACTGTCAAATCAGCAGTCTTCCCCATGATTGTGTAGCCTACAGAACTAGACTGAGACACCATTTAAAGGCCTTTGCAGGTGATTTGAGTTAATTAGCTGATTAGTGTGTGGCACCAGGTGTCTTCAATACTGAAACTTTTCACAGTATTCTAATTTTATAATTTTATAATCATCAAAATTAAAACAAATAAACACTTGTAATATATCAGTCTGTGTGGAATGAATGTATACATTATACAAGTTTCACTTTTTGAATGGAATTAGTGAAATAAATCAACTTTTTGAAGATATTCTAATAATATGACTAGCACCTATCTTTTTCCACAAATTCTGTATGTTTACAAATTGCATAATATCTAAGGTACATATTTCTAGTAATTCTGCAGTTAATTCTCATATTGTATTTTCAGAAAGTTTTGAAATATTTGTCCTCTACCCAAATTTGTCACTACCGAAACACAGTAATATACAATTTAATAAGAAGGGTTATACTGACCTATTAAGATTTTCCTTACATCTTCCTTGTAAATATATATTTTCTATTTTATTACAATTAAATTTGAACAATATTTAAAGTGTGATTTATGGGATTTATTCTATTTTGAATGCAGTTTTTCTTTGTAAAATCAAACTGATTTCATACTTAAGGATTAATTTGTTTGAATAAACATTGAACCAAACACTATTACAACATCTTAGCTGATAATTCAGTATACTTTACTTTTGACAAAACATCCCATGTTTCAGTTGTGACAGTAATGCTTTGGAAGCGACTGCATCACATTACAGAATTTTAATTTTATACTAAAACAAATGCATAAAATTCTTTATTTCTCCTAAATAAAGGATTATGTGTTCCCTTTTGTCACTACCGAAACAAGTTTTACATGATAAATGATGATTTTATTTATATTAAGCTTACAAATATTTTAAAGTGAATTCAGTCCTCAGACGAGAAAGAACGACGGCGCGTAAGTGTCTACTTTACTACTATTTCAATAGGCGATCGTTACTTAGAGTTGCCGCTAAAAGCACTTTGTTGTTTCTGTTTAATTACTTATTTGTTAGTATTAATATTAAGCTGCTGCTTAAAGCACTCTGTCGTTTCTATTTACTTACTTATTCGTTAGTATTAATATTGAGTTGCTACTAAAAGCACTCTGTTGTTTCTATTTACTTACTTATTCGTTAGTATTAATATTAAGCTGCTGCCTAAAGCACTCTGTTGTTTCTATTTAGTTACTTATTCGTTAATGTTAATATTGAGCTGCTGCTAAAAGCACTCTGTTGTTTCTATTTACTTACTTATTCGTTAGTGTTAATATTAAGCTGCTGCTAAACGCACTCTGTCATTTCTATTTACTTATTCATTAGTATTAATTTTGAGCTGCTTCTAAAAGCACTCTGTTGTTTCTATGAAGTTATTCATTTGTTTTATTTACATCAAGTCACTGTTGAAAAGGAGTGTTTCTTCTGTGATTTGCCTTGCTAGTGTTTTTGCTTTAAATGATAGTTTTTATTGCAATCATTAAAATTAATAACTGAGCGGACGGCCAAGGGAAGCTTTTGTTATTTCAGATCGTTCCCTTCTTGAGCTATTAAAAGTGCGAAGCTGTTGCTTTTTGAGTTTCGATTGAGCCATTTTGCGTGCGGGCGATACATTTGCGGCTGACTGAGCCTAGGAGGCGTCCCTAGCTGTTATCAGTAAAGCATTGTTTGGTTGTCTATTTAACTGCGTCAGACCAGCTGACGCTGAAGCGTCAGCGGAAGCGTTCAGCCTCCTCGCATGAAGACCGACGAGAGTAAAGACCTGCGACTTTTCCTGCGCGACTTCACCGAGCAACGAAACCGACAATGCACTTAAGTACTCCTTTCCTTTATTTCACTCGTCTTTCTGTCCTCCTTTATCATGTGTTTCCAATTCATTCCGGTGGTCCCTTCACATCGCTCCAACATCACACGCACACGTCGACGCAATCTTTCTAATCTGCGTCTTATCGACACCTCTTCCACTGAACCTTTCTCTTTCACGGTTGGACTCTGGAACTGTCAGTCAGCTGTCAACAAAGCTGACTTCATTTCTGCATTTTCTTTGCAATCTGGCCTGAGCATTCTAGGTTTGACTGAGACCTGGATTCGTCCAGAAGACTCTGCAACCCCAGCTGCTCTTTCTAATAACTTTTCCTTCTCTCAAACCCCTCGTCACACTGGAAGGGGTGGGGGTACGGGACTTCTTATTTCTAACAACTGGAAATACTCAACCCATTCTCCTCTATGCAATTATAGTTCATTCGAATCTCATACAATCACTGTAACATCTCCTATCAATCTCCACATTGTGGTAATTTACCGCCCTCCTAGTCAACTTGGCATCTTCTTAGAAGAGCTGGATGGGCTGCTGTCCTCTTTTCCAGAGGATGGCAGCCCACTTCTAGTCTTTGGGGACTTCAACATTCACCTTGACAAACCCTATGCTGCTGACTTCCATTCACTTCTAGCTTCATTTGATCTACAACGCGTTATCACTACATACACTCATAAGTCTGGCAACCAACTTGATCTCATTTACACGCAAAATTGTATTTCAGACAACATTGCGGTCAAACCCCTACACATCTCTGACCACTTCTTCATTACATTTGACCTACATCTTGCTACTTGTGCACCCCAACCCCTCTACCTGTTACTTTTAGACAAAACCTACACTCTCTCTCACCCTCCCACCTTTCTTCTTTAGTATCCTCCTCCCTTCCCTCTCCAACCCACTTCTCATCCCTGGACACTAATGCAGCAACTGACACCTTATGCTCCACTCTTACCTCTTCTAGATGATATATGCCCTCTCTCCTCCAGGCCAGCACGAGCTGCTCCGACAACCCCTTGGTTATCTGATGTTCTTCTTGAGCATCGGTCCAAACTTAGGGCAGCCGAGAGAAAATGGCACACATCTAAGGATCCATCTGACCTCAGTACGTATCAGTCTATGCTCTCATCTTTCTCTACCCAAGTACATACAGCCAAATCTTCATACTTCCACAACAGGATCAACAATTCTCCGGACGCACGCAACCTTTTCAAAACATTTAATACACTGCTTTGTCCCCCTCCACCACCTCCCACAACTTCTATAACAGCTGATGACTTTGCCACATTTTTTACAGACAAAACTACATCTATCAGTAATAAGTTCTCAGCTCCACACATACAGGAACTAAAATTGACCACACTAACGTCTGGAACTCCCCTCTTCTCCTTCTGTCCTTACTCGGAGGCAGAAGTAACCAAACTTTTCCTCTCCAGCCATCCGACGACATGTCCTTTAGATCCTATCCCCTCACACCTTCTCCAAGCAATCTCTCCTACAATCCTACCGGCGCTCACACACATCATCAACACATCTCTTCTCACAGGCACTTTCCCCACTACATTTAAGCAGGCCCGGGTTACCCCACTGCTCAAAAAACCTACACTTAACTCTTCACTCATTGACAACTACAGACCTGTCTCTCTCCTTCCATTCATAGCAAAAACACTGGAACGGGCTGTTTTCAACCAGCTATCCTTATTCCTCTCACAGAACAATCTACTGGATTCTAACCAATCAGGGTTCAGAAGCGGCCATTCAACTGAGACTGCACTACTGTCTGTCACTGAAGCCTTGCAGACGGCAAAAGCTGATTCCAAATCATCAATACTCATCTTGCTGGACCTATCTGCAGCTTTTGACACTGTGAATCACCAGATCCTCTTGTCCACCCTCTCATCGCTGGGCATCACAGGGACTTCACTTCGCTGGTTCAAATCCTACCTCTCTGGTAGGTCTTTCAGGGTGGCTTGGGGAGGGGAGATATCCAAAACTCATCAACTGGTCACTGGGGTTCCTCAGGGATCAGTTCTTGGACCTCTCCTCTTCTCCATATACACTACATCTCTGGGCCCCATCATACAGGCACATGGCTTCTCCTACCATTGCTATGCTGATGACACACAGCTCTATCTTTCATTCAAACCTGACGATCCATCAGTAGCCGCACGGATCTCAGGTTGCCTGGCGGATATCTCTGCATGGATGAAGGAACACCTCAATCTAGCAAAGACGGAACTCCTTATCTTTCCTGCCGCTGCATCTTTACAACATGACTTCTCCATCCAGTTAGGTTCATCAACAATTACCCCATCGACTTCAGCCAGAAATCTGGGTGTAATCTTTGACGACCAATTGACTTTTAAAGACCACATAGCTAAGACTGCTCGATCTTGCAGGTTTGCATTGGACAACATCAGAAAGATCAGGCCCTTCCTAACAGAGTATGCTACACAACTCCTCGTCCAGGCCCTGGTCATCTCCAGGCTGGACTACTGCAATGCTCTTTTAGCTGGTCTTCCAGCATGTACAATCAAACCTCTACAAATGATTCAGAATGCAGCAGCACTGGTCTTCAATGAGCCCAAAAAGGCTCATATCACTGCACTGGCTACCGGTTACAGCACGCATCAAATTCAAGACACTGATGCTGGCATATAGGACAGCCACCGGATCATCACCTGCCTACCTCCACATCTACACTCCTTCCAGAAGTCTGAGATCCTCTAGTGAAAGATGCCTCATTGTACCACCACAGAGAGGTATTAAATCACTGTCCAGAACATTCTCGTTCAATGTTCCTGCCTGGTGGAATGATCTTCCCACCCCTATCCGGAATGCAGACTCCTTAACAGCTTTCAAGCGACTGCTGAAAACCCATCTTTTTCGACACTATGTGACTCAAAAAAAAAAAAAAAAAAAAATCAAATTCTCCTCTCTTCTTGATCCTCCCTTTCTTGCCTGTTTTTCCTCTCTTTCTTGATCTTCTCCTTCTAGCCTGCACTCTTCTAACAACGCCTGATATATGGTATTTTTGAGCACTTCCTGTGTTGATCTGCCTCCTTAGGATGAATCACTCGTTGTATTCTCAATTGTAAGTCGCTTTGGATAAAAGCGTCGGCTAAATGAATAAATGTAAATGTAAATTATTATTGTGGGTTTCAATAGATACTAGAAGGATCTTAGTAAACATCTAAAATTAGAATACTTAAAGGCTTTTTAAATGTGTTTTTTGGTTGTGGGACAGCAGTTTGGACCAGTTCTGTAGAATGGCCCATGCTACTCCATCACAGTCATTTCCTGCTACTGTTCACTGTGAAGTTACATTACAGAACTACTTCAATAAAGTGAACGGATGGCAGGAAACAAGGAAAAAACGCTACCAATGAGAGCAAATGGTTAGGGTGGTCATCAACAGAAAATGACTGTGCATTGAAAGGCGTAATTGAATCAGATCCTAACACCTTTCACCTGCCTACGTACATGCTGTTCTTTCATTATAATCACAGCTTGACCTGCTGATAAAACACTACAACAATAGAGAAAGTGAGAGAGGGAAAGTACATGTGGAGGTGGCAACGGAGAGTTAACCAGGGATCCAAGTAAACAATGCAAAGAGAAAGAAACATTTTTCTTTCCCTCAACCACTGCAGCATAACATTGTTATAGAGTTCATTAGTTCTCATGTGCTGGCCCACTTCATAAGTGCCCTAATAACATAATTAAATAATTACGCAGTCCATCACCTAAAAAATGATGAGCCAAAACAGATACGGTGGAAAACAGGTCACCTGTATTCGGGCCTCTCACAGAATGATTAACGAATCCTATCCTTTTATTTATTTATTTTGCTTCTTCCTCACACAGTCTAATCCTGATTCTACAAAAACTTAATTACAGAAGGCCTTGTGCTAATTAAGTTTAAACACAGCTCTGG
This sequence comes from Garra rufa, assembly GCF_049309525.1. NCBI lineage: Eukaryota > Metazoa > Chordata > Actinopteri > Cypriniformes > Cyprinidae > Garra > Garra rufa. Next base: position 37,458,463 of record NC_133369.1, read on the forward strand.
TCTCAGGGTGATTTCTCACATTATTAAATGAGTAGTATTCTTTCATAATCAGCCATGACATGGGCTTGGGTGTGTAACCTTACACTCTGCTAATTATGTTGGGATGTTTAGAAAGGATTTCGGTATTGGTGACCTTTCCTTTGTTTTTTTTAAAGATGGTGTAATGCTTGTAGATGCATTTGTTGGACTATATTGTAATGAAATAATGTGGATAAATAGGTGAGATTGAAAATAAGAGCTGTTAAACTCATCTCAGTGCATATTAATAATAATAAAAAAGAGATCCATGTCTGTTCGGCCTTGTATTTGCTAACATTCTATTAAAGGTTAACTTAGCAGGTATAACAAATAGATATTTCGATATGAGTGCTGTCAGAATGATGGTTCAAACTAATAATAAAAACATCACAATAATCCATATTGACTCTAGTCCATCAATTCAAGCCTGGTGAAGTGAAAAAGTGCACGTTTTGTATGAAACTAATTCATCAAGACATTTTTAACTTTTGAACCATTAAAGTCTGAATCTGGAGAGAAATATGAACAGATCAAGCACCTTTTACAACAGAAAACAGTCCAAAACAAATATAATATGTCTATGGATTTTAATGTGAGTGTTAATATGGATTATGAACTGGTATCTAGGCCAGAATTGGTGGTTTAAAGTTAAACCATTTCTTAAAAACATGCACCTTTTCACTTCACAAGACATTAAAGGGATAATTCACCCAAAACATGAAAATTTGATGTTTATCTGCTTACCCCCAGAGCATCCAAGATGTAGGTTACTTTGTTTCTTCAGCAGAACACAAAGATTTTTAACTCAAACCGTTGCAGTCTGTCAGTCATATAATCGCAGTCAATGGGGACCAAATCTTTGAGAGTAAAAAAAAACATACACTAACAAAACCAAATTAAACCCTGCAGCTTGTGGCAATACATTGAGGCAGTCTGTGCAAGAAACTGAACAGTATTTATATTATTATTTACTTCTGATCCTCCGCAACGTTTAACTGCCCTGAGCGCGTTCACAACAATACAGTTGAATGTTCCGGTGAATCAGAGGTAAATAATGATATAAATACTGTTCAGTTTCCTGCACAGAATGATCGTTTTGTGTCTTAACACCTTAATGTATCGTCATGAGCCGCAGGGTTTAATTTGGTTTTGTCGGTGTATGTTTTTTTTTTACTCTCAAAGATTTGGTGCCCATTGATTGCCATTATATATGACTGACAGACTGCAACGGTTTGAGTTAAAAATCTTCGTTTGTGTTCTACTCAAGAAACAAAGTCCCCTACATCTTAGATGTCCTGGGGGTAAGCAGATAAACAACAAATTTTAATTTTTGGGTGAACTATCCCTTGAATTGATTGACTGGAATTTTGACATCTACTTGTAGATTATATTGATGCTTTTATCAGTTGTTTGCACTTTCATTCTGACAAGCAAGTGATGTAATGCAAAATTTCTTCAAATCTGTTCCGATGAAGAAACAAACTCATCTACACCTTTAATGCCCTGAGGGTGAATACGTTCAGCAATTCTTCATTTTTGTTTTATTTGTGTGTGAAGGTCTCATGCATTAATGAAATAATTAGTGCAACCAAAATATCCCCTGATGTGTGTGTCGTACAGTGAGGATGCAGAAATAGAAAGCAGTGTAGTTAGATATTTGAGAGGGGAAATGTAGTTGATCTCTCTGTCTGGATGACAGAGTAGCTCTGTGGTCTCTGGAGTGATGGCTAACGTTGTGACACACTGACCTACTGATACACTAACACCAGCCATTTTATTCTGTCCCTTTAGAGATTACTCAATGTCTTTGTCAAGATCAGGAGCCAGATATTATGAAGATACATCTGTGTCTGTCTAGGTTAATTAAAGTCATGTTTTCAGTAGCAAATTTGTGGCTATTAAGCATATATCTGTGTGTATTTATTATATGGATATGCAGAGTTTACACTGGGATTTTGGAGATGGGGGCCCTAAAATCTGGTAGGGATTCTGGTGAGCTAGGCAAAAAATGGCATGACAACTCAGCTGCAAAGTAAGGTGGAGCACACAACTAAAAATGAAGTATGGAGGATTTGTGCACACATTATGCTGAAATGCTGTTTTTTAAAGGTTTTCCTCTTTTTTTTGAGGAGCACAATCGCTAAATAATGGAAGCCCGTATCCACCACTAAATAAAAAATTTAAAATGAGGTGATTGCAACATTTTATCTCACAGTTCTGACTTTTTTTCACAGAATTGAAAGATATAAACTCACAATTGCGAGAAATAAAATCGGAATGTGCAATATAACACAAACTCACAATTCTGACACTCTTTACACTCTTTTATTATAAAATAAAGGTGCTTTGAAAGGTTCTTCACAGTGATGCCATGGAAGAACCATTTTTGGTTTCACAAAGAAGCATTCTGTCAAGGTTCATTAAAAAAAAACATCTCTTTCTTACCTTTTTTATAATTTGAAGAACCATTCGCTGCAAAGAACCTTTTGTGAAGCAAAAAGGTTCTTCAGATGTTAAGGGTTCTTTATGGAACCATTTAGACAAAAAAAGGTTCTTCTATGGCATTGTGAAGCACTTTTATTTTTAGATTGTGTATTCTCAGAATTGCATGATATTAACTCAATTGCGAGAAATAAAGTCAGAATTGCGAGATATAAACTCCCGATTCTGATTTATTCTTGGAATTGTGTGATATAAACTCACAGTTGCGAGAAATAAAGTCAGAATTGAAGATAAAAACTTTATAGATTACATCTTGCAATTCTTTTTTTCTCAGAACTGTGAGATATGAACTTGCAATTGCAATTCCAATTGAAGGGGGAAAAAGACTAATTGCAAGTTTATATCTCACAATTCTTAGTTACCCGCAATAGTGCAAGCTCATTTCTGGCTGTTTTAGCTTGAAATTGTGAGTTTATATCATGCAATCCTGACTATATTTCTCAGAATAGTCTGTTTATTTCTCACAATTCTGACTTTATAACTCATAATTGTGAGTTTATATCTCATAATTCTGAGAAAAAAGTCAGAATTGCGAGTTTGTGTCATGCAATTGCATGAAAAAAAATCTGAATGGTGAGATAAAAAGTCACGTTTATCTTTTTTTTTAATTTAGTGGCGGAAATGGGCTTCCATACTAAATGGCATGAAAGCCTGTTTGGCATGAAAGGTTATAACAGATTATTGTGAGATAAAGTTAAAAAAAAGGAAAAAAGCACACAATTGTGAGATATGCAAACTCACAATTGTGAGAAAAAAAACTTTCACATTGTGAGACATAGTTACTAGAGCAAAAGTTCCAATAACAAAATAGAAATTCATAATTTTGAGATATAAAATCACGCTATCTTGTAGCATTTCCTAGAATCAAAGCCAAAATTGTGATCGATAAACTCACAATTATTAGAAATATTGATAAAATTGTAAGACATAAGGAAACATTGTAAGATAAACAGTCGCAATAATAAACAGCAAATTCACAGTTGAGAGAAGTTGCAAATTTTTACATAATTGGCAATTCCTAAAAACAAAGTTGCAATTTATGTATATTCACATTTGGAATATACAAAGTCACAATTATGATAAATAAAATTGCAATTACAAGAAATAATGACAAAATTGTGAGATATAAAATCAAAATGCAAGATATAAAGTTGCAATAATGGAAAATTCTTTACAACTGCAATTCCTTAAAACCAAGTTGTTTAGCAAAATATTAAGTCACCTTGTGAGATAAAAAAAAAAAACACACTAAGAGATATAGAGTCACAATTACGATAAATAAAGTCTCAGTTAGTTTCCATCTAAAGTTGTGAATTTCACTTTGGAATTGGTATATCGCATGAAACATTTGTGAATAAGCACCGTTTCCATCCAATGAGTCAAAGAGAACAAAATCATCACTTGCTAATAAACTGGAACTAAATGTCACTAAGAAAAGTAGGATAAACCACTGACTGAATATAACAGTATTCATATATAATAAATTACTTGCGCCTCAGAGTAAGCAGACGAAACACAATAAATGCGGCCATTGCTTTTGGAGGTGGATGCCTGCTTTTGTAAACGCAGTCGTGTAAGACAGTACTTGAAGACAGTTATACAGAAATATTTTGGCGACAGAGTTTCCTCTGGCATTTCAGAATGATCATAACAACATTTCAGATGCTGTGCAACAAGATTGGTCCGCTGGTTAGTCATGTAATGCCGTCCCATAACGCAAAGTCACATGACTTTTTTGTGTCAAAAAACACCTCAAACGAATGTAATGGATTTTTTTTTTTAATTTGCCATTTCCATGACTCATTTCTGTTGCCATACTTCAAATTGCGCATAAAACCAGGGTAATAAAACCAAGCTATAAACATATATATAAATTTATATATATAAATTGTCCTTTTTTTTTTTTTTTTTAGAAAATACCCCATCGGTTGCTAGATACGACCCTTCTTTCCTCGGCTGTGATCGTTTAGAGCCCTTTGAAGCTGCATTTTGGAAGTTCAAGCTCGGGGGCACCATAGAAGTCCATTATATGGAGAGAAATCCTGAAATGTTTTACTCAAAAAAACAATTTTCTTATGACTGAAGAAAGAAAGACATGAACATCTTGGATGACAAGGGGGTGAGTACATTATCTGCACATTTTTGTTCTGAAAGTGAACTACTCCTTTAATAGACAATGAAATTGATTTTTTTTCTTTTTAGAATCTAATTTAACCCCTGATGATATGCCATTAATTAACTCTAATGCTATTTGGAAGTAAACCTACTAAACAAACTCATGCTGACCGTATCACTGATTTAATAATGATTGGCAATTGTTACTGAAGGTCTTTAATGTTGAAGAAACAATAATAAGGTACTGCAGCATCTAATGGTCTCCATTCACTCAGCATCCTAGAAAACAGCAGCCAATTCAATTAAAGCTGTGAATGTGGCACTCATCAGCCCATCCAGCTGGCAGATGCCCCGAATGACCTTGAAAGGAACTCAGCTACGCTACATAGAACCAGGCTGATGATTGTAACACTTTTTGTTCCATTGTTTTGAAACCTGGATGTCTTATGAAAAATAACTAAATTCCCATGGAACATACAGTCTGGATGACTGTTTATTATTCACCAAAACCACAGAAATAAGCATTAATATTCAATACAAGCCTGTTTGCTCTGCAGGGCTGTCTGTAGTAGCTCTTTCTTCTCCTCTCAGCACTTAATCCCCATTCATCTCTTCCTCATTACACAGCGACTGCAATTTTCTGGTTTCTCCTTCACTTTTGACCTTTCACCTTTCACCTGTCCACTGAATTAATCACCTCTTCCAGATAAAACATATTTTCCTTGACGTAAATCTTAAGGTGCCTACGGCAGTGTGTGCCCTAGATAACAATACAAGCGTATGTACACACATAGTAACACACCTTTGGGATTCATTTAGCCAGGATTAACACTTCACATACTTTATATACACATCTCTCTCACACACACTGTCTGTTTAATGGCTCTAAAGCTCAGCTCAACTGGATAAAGACTAAACAGTAGTAACTGCAAACCTTGTAGTGTCACTCGGTATTCACTGCTTTTGCATTTGTGAGCTTTGTAAACCAGGATTTGATTTGCTCACAATAGTATCAGCCATATTCCAAGTATTTGTAGTGGATTTACATGGCCTCCACGATCACGCAAGTAACATTGTTTTATTTTCACGCCAAAAAATCATGCCAAACAGAGTTGGAACTTCCAGCTTACTGAGCAATTTTCAGGTTTCCTGGCAAAAAATTTATTTTAGTAAGCTGCTTTACTGAATTCCGGCATTGGATGTAGAATCCTGAAATAGGATAACAAAGGTACAAATTATACAATCACATACAAGTACTGTGGAGAAACATGTCTTCACTCTCTTTTGTGTGTATGGCCAATATAAACAGTTGAAATCATTCAGTCTCTTCCATCAAATGCCATCTTATCCCATTAAATCATGGAAATGAGCTTCAAAAGCTAGACACTTATTCAGCTATTTATAATAATTTTCTATTTTCTGAAGAAAATGTGAGTGCTGTTTGCTGAGGCATTCTGATGGGATTTAGTGTGTGGTTTCTTGGGCATTTTAGTAGTAGGAAAGCCATGAAAGATTTATGTCCTTATTTTAAAAAATCCACATCATTTTATACATACACTCTTAAAAATAAAGGTGCTTTGAAAGGTTCTTCAAGCGATGCCATAGAAGAACCATTTTTGGTTCCACAAAGAACCATTCAGTCAAAGGTTCTTTAAAGAACCATCGCTTTCTTACCTTTTTATAATCTAAAGAACCTTCTTTCGCCACAAAGAACCTTTTGTGAAACAGAAAGGTTCTTCCGATGTTTAAGGTTCTTTATGGAACCATTTAGACAAAAAAAGGTTCTTCTATGGCATCGTGAAGCACCTTTATTTTTAAGAGTGTACTTGGAACTATGGGGGGCAGCATTATTTCACTTATGTAAAATGATTACACTTGGTGAGCTATTGCTATTGCTCGGAATACACGACTTGGAAAATAAAATACTGATACGATGACCACAGCTACTTAAAGAGCTTACAGCATAGGCTTAAACCAAATGCCATATGATCGATTTTTCCCCACAAGGAGTCTAAACAAGGAGTTCCCTGGATATCGAGTGAAATCCATGCTGAAAAACTCCTTCAGTGGCTGCATGCATCATGACATGCATTGGTGTGTTTATATCCTGTCAGGATGGCATCTAGCATTTCTTGTCTCTGCCTTTTGTAAGCTCTTTCAGTAGCTGTGGTTTACTAAAAGCCTTAAAGCAATCAGGGCTGAACTGGAGAACAAAGACAAAGGAATTTAGTAAGTTTTATTCGTCCTCAGGCATAGGGCTGCACGATTATGACAAAAATCATAATTGTCGATTATTATCCCTTAAAATTGTAATTGCGATTATTAATTACGATTATCACAATTTACATTGATGTTTTAAATAGCTTTATACAACTGTTTAAAACAACTGCATGCCATCATTTTTATAAAAATAAAATTACAAGCTGAAAACACTGTTCCTGAAAAACTTTTATTGCTTTTCTCGTTGCCATTGGTTTGGTTTCTTTAAATAAAAAAAGTAAAATATGCAATATGCATAGGGATACGCTGGTATCATGTTGCGATGAATTGATCATGCTTTTATCACTGTATACAGAATTATCACAATATTGACATTTATTTGCAAAAAAGTGGTGTCATAATACAGTAAAACAGGTTTAATCGCTATTTTCTTATAACAATAATAACTGAAAATTTAAAATGCATTCAAAATTGTGAATAATTTGTTATAAATAATTATTTTCTGTATTTTGATGTGCCCACAATAGCAATATCAATTCGCCTCTCACAACTTGACATGCACTAAACATGACATGAACTTTGAACGATTACGTACGATTACGTAATCCTGGCATCCATAATCGTGATCGCGATTAGAAATTCGATTAATTGTGCAGCCCTACACTCAGGCATCTTCCCATTCTTTTCTCCTCATCTTATTGCTAGGAAAAATCAGTGAAGAGTTACATTGCGGTAAAAATAGCAACAGGTAGTGCCCGTAGCTCACAGTGTGCACCAACATTGTCATCTGTACTTGCATTTCATTCCTTTTTTAGTACGCTGTTGTCATGTAAACGACTGCTGTTAGAGATTAGCACCCTTGGCAACTTCCTTCTAAAGATATGCTTTCAATAAAGCTTCTGTGTGGTCAGCTCAAATGGACAAATGGTCTTGTCAGCAAACATTTCACTTGCAATTAAAAAGATTTGCTTAAAACATAAGCGGATTGAATCCTTCGTTCAATATGACTTCTCCAGGCATTGTTCTTATTACAGAAAAACATAAGAATTACATCAGCCTCCCTACAGGTTCTTAGAGCTAATAGGAGAGAAACTAATAAATGTCGTTTCGTTTCAACCATTGCAAGACCGAAGCAAAGGGGCATGAGGCTTAGATGATCTAAACTGCCCAGAGGAATAGTTTTTTTTCCGCCATGGACAAACCATCTTTGAAGCTTAGGTATTATAAGGCATGGCTGCCTTTTGACAATCAGCTGATTTTGGCATATTCTTGTTTCATGAGCATAAACAGACAAATACAGTTGCAATCAAAAAATTTCAACACCCTTGACCTGCAAGACATTATTCTGTGGCTAACAAACTTTTATGAAACAATTCAACAAAGGCATCAGTAAACTATTAGAGAAAGTTTATAAATACACATTTGAGTAATTCTGAGAATGTAGCATTGATGAATCATGATAAAACATCAAATTGGCTCTAAGCATTCATGTTCAAGTTATTCAACCCCCAAAAGGCAAAGTTTGGGCAGAATTGTTTATTCTTCAAAACCACCAATAAACACCGCCTATAGGTGCTTAGAAGCTTCTGTCACCTCTCTTCTACAGTCTTGGCCAATTCCTTGCCTGAAAAAGCTTCCAGATCACTGATAATCTTTGGTTTTTACTTTGTCACTGCTTTCTTCAAATTCTACTAAATATTTCAATGAGAATTAAATCTGAAGACTGAACAGACCATTTAAAAACATTCTATGGCTGACCCCTGAACCAAGCTCAAGTAGATTTGGATGTTTACTTTGGGATAATTGTCTTGCAGGAAAGTCCATTGATCATCAGCTTCAGTCTTTGCAAAAAGGCATCACAGTTCTTGTCAAAATAGCCTGATACTTCAAGGAATCCAAGATGTCCTTCATACGATCATGATCTCCACTTTCTACTACAGTAAAACAACCCCATCATAGGACTGATCCACCTCAATGTTTGACGATGAAGATGATGTTCTTCTGCTTATAAGCTTTGCCTTTCTTGCACCAGACATATGTCTAAAAGGTTCCAGTTTGGTCACATCACTCCATAAAACATTCTTCCAGAACTCCACAGGTCTATCCAAATGAATTTTAACATGTTCAAGTCAGCTTTTTATGTTCTTCTTTTTCAAGAGATGTATTCGTCAGGTCATCTTGCAAATCTTTGGCTGCACATTACAGGTTTTTCTCATTTGCTCTGATCAAATTTCTTATGATATTGTGCTTTTTCTTTAACAGCCTCAAAGGTTTTGTGGTACAACATATTGTAAGCTAAAGAATAAGGCTGCCAGCTGTGTCTCTACCATGTCTTGGAAATCGTAATAAAGCTATCTTCTATATAGCTTTTGTGAGAGCTCTGTTGACTTTGCTATTTTTGCTACTCAACTTCAGTGCATGCATGGGCTAAGTTTATGTATGTGAAACAACTCAAGCTAGTTCCGATTTTAATTGAGTTTCTAAAGTTTTAATTGTGTTTTAAGACAATTTTGTTCCCCCCCATACTAATAAGTGACTTAAAAACAGCAATGTTGAATAGGGGTTGAATAATTATGACATACATATAGCTGCATTATTAAAAAATCCTATAACTCAGTAATATTACATTATATTATATATTGACATTATAATTTTTAATATGCCAGTGAACTGCTATAGATGCACTTTTTTTAAATCCTTCAGAAAA